>NC_143558.1:114727500-115327500 GCF_054136105.1 Typopeltis vanoorti
GAAATATAAGATCTGATAATGTTGGAGTCTTGACAAGTAACAGACTGATTTGGAGGAAAATTGTAGATAGGAAGTTAGTAATGATGTAATTTTTTTCATGTAGTACTATCATATCCTGTACACCCCTTGAGGGTACATGGCAGGAATTTGATGATGATGACAATCTTGTGACTATGAAGGTGGTCTGAAAAGTTCTCAGCTTCTACAATAGATGGCAACACTATCGGCACGATTTTTTCTCTAAGTTGGCACATCTGTCATAAGCATCCATGTGAAATTGTAAGTCATTCTATCAAGTAGTTTGTTTTATACAGCTGTCTGAAGCAAAAGTGTTGTCTGTATCCTTTGAAATGGATAAAATTGAGTATCATGCGGTTATAAAATTCTTTGTAAAAGAAAGTTTAATGACAAAAGAAATTCATTTGAAGTTCATAAACGTTTATGGGCACTCTTCTCCTTCATTTTTGACAATTAAGAAATGGGCTGCCGAGTTTAAATGTGGTCGTACCAGCCTTGAAGATGACCCACATGAAGAATGTCCAAAAAGTGTAACACCAGCAGAAATCATTGATCAAGTGCACGATATGGTATTAGATGACCAGTGAGTCAAAGTGCGTGAAATTGCTAAGACTATAGGTATTTCAAAAGAATGTGTAGGATATATTTTGCATGAAGAACTGCAAATGGAAAAGCTTTGTGCAAGATGGGTACCGTGCTTGTTCAGAGCAGATCAAAAACGCACTCGCATGAAAATCTCTGAACAGTGCTTGGAGCGTTTTAAAAGGAATAAAACTGATTTTGTGCATTGATTTATTACTATGGATGAGACTTAGATTCACCATTACACACCAGAATTGAAACAGCAGTCAAATCAGTGGACAGAAGCCAGTTGTTCAGCACCAAAGACAAAGTCAGTTCCATCAGCAGGAAAGGTTATGGCATCGGCATTTTGTTTATTATTTATCTCGAAAAGGGTAAAACAATAACCAGGGAATATTATTCTGATCTTTTAACCAGACTAGACGAAAATGTTTGTGAGAAAAGATCCAGTTTGCAGAAGAAAAAAATATCGTCTTTCATCAGGACAATTCACCTGCCAACAAAGTTTGGCTCCCTCTGACTTCTGTCTCTTCCCAAAACTAAAACTCTTCCTCGTTGGTCAGTGTTTTTCTTCGAATCAAGAGGTGATTGCAGCTGTAGAGGGATATTTTCCAGATCTTACTGAGAACAACTACATAGATGGTAAAATGGCACTGGAGCATCGCCAGAATAAATATATTAGTCTAAGTCTTAATTAGTCTTAAGGGAAATTATGTTGAAAAATAAAAATAATTTTTAAATCATAAATTCGTTTTTTTCATTGTTAGACCGAGAACTTTTCAGACCACCCCCGTACAAGATCCTCAGAATCTAAATAAATAAATGATCAACCTATATTATAATTACAAATAACTTAAGTAAAGAACTGCTTAACATACTTCTTTAATCATAATATGGATTGATTATTTACATTTTATTCAGATGCAAAAAAAATAAATCATTTCACTGGGCAAACCTTTTGTGGTTCTTTTGATGAGATTTGGACCTCTTCTTCATATTCTATTTCCTCAATTTCTAGTGTGTCTGGCAGAATGAAATCTGTATTTTCTTTTACTTGAGTAATTTCTTGTTCATTTACCTCTGCTTTCAATGTATCTGTATTATGAACTAACATATTCAACTGAGACACATTGACATCAACCTACAAAATCAAAACATACAACATAATTAGATCAAAGACAATTTTATCATTTAGATGTAAGCATTTAAACTGAAAGAAGTGAATATATGCTGTATAACATGAAGCTAAATCTGAGCTCCAAATTATTTTAAATTTACAATGTGACTGCTATTATTCAGCATTTTCGAAAATCTGTAAATAATATCTTGTTGAGAGAATGAAATGTCATTGCATTTCACTACCATGTAGTTTAAAACTGTAACACATAAGGTGCAAAGATTCTCTTATCAAATACACAAAACATCAGATAAAGTGATACACAAATAAACTTTTCTGGGGGAACAAAGTATACCAGAAAATTCAATTATCCAGATTGAATCTGCTATAAACAACCAATAAACTACTACTCATTAAATTTAACTGTTGATAAAATATTTGATTTACTACTATCCACCAATCATTTACTACTATCCACCAAGATATTTCCATTTTCTGTTATATTCAATAATGTTAAAGTGCATGCAGTAAACTGCTTCCAATATTACCATTACTAATTGTAAATAAAATGGAAATTCCATCTACTTATTCAATATTACCTTGGAGACAGCAAAACAATGATTTTAAATTTCAGTTATTATTCAACTAACTATATTAATACTCTCTCAAGTTAATAAATGGTCATATATATAGCAAAACAATTATTTAATAGTCAAAACATAATTTGGTTCAACACTAACATTACACCAATCTCTACACATAGATTATTAGAGATAAAAAGAATGATTCTAGTTTCACAAAATCTGAAACTAGAATGATCTTTGGCATATGGACTTATAATTGTACCATTAAAATGGTCCAAGTGAAATGACAACATATTTTAAAAGGGTTCATAAACAATGAGATTGTTTAAGGGACAATGCTAGACAAGTTGAACCACCACATAGAATATAAGGAATGCAGGGAACTGACTAGAGCCTCTGTAGCTCATTAGGCATAGACAAAGCCCTTTGGTTGGAAAGCCCTAGGTTTGATTCCTATCAAAGACATGAGGAACCTTTATCTCATCTTTTTTGACTAAAGGTCAGTTAGCTGGTCTCATACAGCGGTAGGGTTTTTTCCCACCCAGAAACTCAGGTTTTTCGTCCCCCAGAACACACATCTACAGATATAGGTCACACTAGGAGGCACAGGGCCAACCACCTTCTCAAGACAGTTGTGGAGTCCACAGCTAAAAAAACCTCAATAGTTTGAAAAGCACTTAACACAAGACAGGGGAACTAAGGTTTCTAACTCAGTCCAATCCTAACCCTCTTAAGTGCTGTGCCCCATTACTGGGGATCCACCTGGATGCTGAATGGGCAAGGCCAGGTTCACACGGTACTTCACAGATCAAACCATATCCTATATTGACTAAAAATATAAATATTATAATGATAAATCATACTTGGATATTGCACTGACTGGAATGTCACTCAACTATACAATTGGGAAGAAATGAAACACACACTCATGCATATATAAAAATACACTGAAACAAAAGTTTTACAAATTAATTCATGTCCTTACTACATACCTATGTATAATAAAGTAAAAACAAAAACATTAAGTTAATATTTTAACATTTAAATACAACTTAGGAAGGGGGAAAAAAAGGCAATATTTTATTTCGTGCATTAGTGTGCTTGCCAGAAAATAGAAGGATTAATTTTTATTCATAAGAATAAATAGTTTTGCTTACTGTGTTTTCTTTCAGAATATGAATGAAATGTCTCTATATAAATATTCCCTTCCCCAAACAGACACAATACTGCAAATGTAAGAAAAACATGTAGCTTCATTGTATTACTAAATGCAGTATGGACACTAGTCTATGTAAGATATGCAGAGACAATTAGTGTAAACTGGAGATATCTGGAATGAAAATGATCTGACTCATCATAATGATAACCAATTCCCCTCCCACAGACACCATTACATTATCAATACTAATTTTAAGACTGAAATTACAATTTAATTGAAAACATTCAAACTAGTATGTCATATATATTTAAAATTTTGTAAAAATGCGCCCACTCAATGCAGAAGGACAAAAATATATCATTCTGTCAAGCAAGTCTCCTGAAGGAGAAATGTGGGATGTGATTACTGCACGGAGTCGATGTGCTAAAGCTCTGAAATCTATGCTATGAGATACTGATGTTTTCTATTCTATTTCATTTAAAAAAAAACTGTTGACTCATGACCTGCAGTTTGAAAAACACTGTACAATCAATACTAACACCATGTTCTTAATAAAGATGCATTAATTCACACTGGCCGGCCTGGTTGGCCGAGTGGTTAGCATATCTGCACTCCAGCCAAGAGATTGTGGGTTCGAATATCAACTAGACATGGATGTTTGTGATTGTCTTTCACCTTCATACATACAAGTGAATAAATTGGGTCACCATGGGAGAAGTAAACCCAACCCTCCTGCAATGGCAGAAGCCTTCACCCTGTAGTGGGTGGAAAATAGGCTGATAATCGTCATCAATTCACACTGACAGAATGCACCTGAAATAAGAAAAGCATCACTCCTTACATTACTGCTGACAGTGAAATTTCTAGGTTTCTTCAGGATACAGGAGTAAAGAGTACACAGGGTATTTGAAATAGGAGAGGATAATTTATTTTTGAGGAGAATAAAAATTAGTATCTCACTGAAAAGCTTTATAAAGAATGAAATTTGAGCAGATTTCTGATATGAATTGCAAGGATATATACAATTATTACTGAGAGAAAAGAGAAGGATTTTGAAAACAACTAACCTTAGTAATGAGTGACAAAATTTGATAAAATCATCAACTGACTGAGCAGGTAAAAATGCAATGAAGATGTATGCAAAGACAGACAAATCAAAACGCCATGATAACACTAGAATATTGTGACACTGTGTCACTGTAGAATGAGACCATCCGAAGTCATGTGTGATCACATTGACGGGCTTACCAGCTTCATGTTGCTTTATAACTTGCAACTTTGTTGCAAGATCAATTGCTCGTCTCTTTTTCTGTGAATCTTCACTAGGTTTTTTGATTGTGCGTGTAGAAGCCATGTTGCACAAAATGAAATATTTAATGATAAATACACAAATAACCCATTTCTCAAACACAGAATCAACAGAGGGACTTGAAGACATGTCTGATTGCAAAGGGGAGGTTGCTACTGAAAGCGCTTTGCCACTGTGCATGCTTTACCTTATGCCCGCTTCCCCCCCCCCCCCACCCCCCCCCCCCCCCACCCCCCCCCCCCCCCACCCCCCCCCCCCCCCACCCCCCCCCCCCCCCACCCCCCCCCCCCCCCACCCCCCCCCCCCCCCACCCCCCCCCCCCCCCACCCCCCCCCCCCCCCACCCCCCCCCCCCCCCACCCCCCCCCCCCCCCACCCCCCCCCCCCCCCACCCCCCCCCCCCCCCACCCCCCCCCCCCCCCACCCCCCCCCCCCCCCACCCCCCCCCCCCCCCACCCCCCCCCCCCCCCACCCCCCCCCCCCCCCACCCCCCCCCCCCCCCACCCCCCCCCCCCCCCACCCCCCCCCCCCCCCACCCCCCCCCCCCCCCACCCCCCCCCCCCCCCACCCCCCCCCCCCCCCACCCCCCCCCCCCCCCACCCCCCCCCCCCCCCACCCCCCCCCCCCCCCACCCCCCCCCCCCCCCACCCCCCCCCCCCCCCACCCCCCCCCCCCCCCACCCCCCCCCCCCCCCACCCCCAAATCAAAAACTATGGCCTTTAAAGGACAAGATCCAGCAAGAACTAAAATAGTATTAGATAACAAGATCTTAGAACAGGTGAATTCATTTAACTACCTAGGATGTATGATCACTTATGAAAATGAAAAAGATATAAACAATAAAATTGCAAAATATTTAAAAATAACAGGAGTAATTAACTCTATATTTAAACCAAACCTAGTTCAAAAACAAACCAGGCTAAAAGTATACACACATTAGCCCTACCGGTCTTAATGTATGGAAGCGAAATCTGGACAATAAAACAAAAAGACAAACAAAGATTAACAACAGCAGAAATGAAGTTTATGAGAAAAACTGCAAAGTATACCCTATTTGATCACAAAAGAAATGAAGATATTATGAAAGAATTAAACCAAGAACTAGTAATTGAAAAAATTAAAAAATATAAACATAGATGGATGGAACACGTTCAAAGAATGAAAACAGAAAGATTTCCAAAACAAGCCTTAAAGTACAAGCCATTAGGAAAAAGAAAACCAGGATGTTCTCTTAAACGATTCAACGATGACTTCTAAGGCCGGAACAGGCCACACTAGGCCTAAATCCTTGATACGTGTGATGATGATAATGATTATTATCATTACAAGAGCCCTCTAGGAGTGAGGGATGCCACATATCATTCACACCACATCATATCTTCTCTTGAATTTATTGACACTAAATGCACTTGCCACCACCAAAGGCAAGCCATTCACAAGAAAGCCAATCAAGAAAGGGATGAAAGCTACATTTTTTTCTCATAATGCAGTGAATGACTGGCCATGCACTGAACTATGAGAGAAAAATCTAACTCTTATCCTGTCCCTAATCTCAATAAAATTAAAATTCCATCTACTGGCTAGTATCTTGTATGATCCTTTGCAAAGTTTACAGATCCCTATCCTATCACTTTTCTTTCTCCTGTTTGATAGTAATCTGCAGTCCACAAATTCTCAATCTCTTCTCACAATCTACATTCACTAGTACCAATACCAATATCATCTTTAACACTTTCCTATCTTCACCATATTTACATCACCTCGGAAACTTTGAGACCATATCTATTCACAGCAGTACAGATGAGGTGTCATATGAAAGATTTAGAAAGAGACAAAATGATTTTCTTACCCTTACATGTCAACATTTGAGCACTGCAATTATGCTCTGAGTTGTATTTGCAATTTTTGCTTTATGGCCTCTGAATTTCAACTTTCTATCTACAAAAACCAGCTGGAGATCTTGGTCAGTTTCTTCTAGCATAATCCCACCAGCATAATATGCCATTGGATAACTCATTACACAAAGTACACAACTTTGCATTTACCGACACTGAACTGATAGCCATTTTTCCATGCCAACAATTTCAGCCTATTCACACCATTTCTGATTAATTATCTTGCTATCTTTGCATCAGAAACAGCTGTATATTTCCTGTCAAATCCTTCCAATGGTCAATGTAAAAAATGAATAACAATGGACCAAGGACTAATCCTTAGAGTATAACCACTGGTCACCTTAAATCCTGCAGACTTGCTTTCCTCACACACCACTTTTTGATATCTGTCAATCAGCCAACCTTTATACTTGATATCCAATCCAATACTCTCCAACTTTACAAGCCTCCAATGCTAAATTCCTGTCAAAGTCTAAAAGTGTCATGCTGTATCCATTCCCCCCTTGTCTAATGAATAATGTGATAATTCAGCTGTCACATTATTATAAAATGTGAGCAAGTTAAACATGACCTTCCCTTAGTAAACCTATGCTGTTCATTGCAAAGTATAGATTCCTAATAAACAACAAAATAGATTTAACTTATGTACATATTTTTATTAGTATAAAATTTTCACCCCACTCAAGGGCATCTGCAGTATGACTTTCAAATTAAACAGGAAGAACATAAACTGGGATGGTATATTCAGTAATGGCATATGTGAACTGCACATACACAATGTAGAACATCATGGTCTAATTATATTAAGGGTCTATTAAAATAACTTTAACAAGAATTAATAATAAATAAAAAATACAATTAAATTTAAGTTAATTCTGGAATTTATGAAGAAATATTTCCCATAATAAAGATAATTTAAGTCCAAATTTTCTATTTAGATAAGGCTGATGTAGCAAGATCTCACAACGCTTTGTATAATCATTCCAAGAGATTATCAATTTTATGGAGAACCTCAATTTTCTTTAAAAGAAACAGTGATATGCTAATATAAAAAAAAAAAATAATAATATATATATATATATATACACACACACACATATAATAAGTTAAATCTGTTTTATGTTATTTATTAATTATTATGTCTTACGTTCCTACATGTCAAAATAATTTCAGATTTATGGAAAGGTAGCTGCAAATCAATGCAGATGCTATGGAAAACACAACTGAAATGTGTAAACTGGATCAGATTTCTTAAATGATATAGAGCAGCCCAGGTAATACTTACCCGTTCCTGGTTAAAAGAAACTAAAAAGATTTATACACAGGCCACTAGACTGTTACTACAAAATACTACAACTGTCCAAAGTTAAAAATGCTTAGCCTTATTAAATAATGAAATTAAATATGTTCTTGATGGATTAGTTGCAACTCTATCCTCAGATATATATTTCTGCAAACAAAATATTTGCTACTATGCAGGAAAATCTCATACAAAAATGTGATTATCTTATTTGTTGTCATCAATCTTCTCTTTCTTCAAATGGAGATAAAATAATATATCAATTTTTAAGCATTAATCTTATTTGTATATCTCAATATAGCCTTATTCCTAAAAAAACCAATTGATTAACATTTCAAACAGTTATTTGTTAGAATTATTTAACTAAAGGTGTGCAATGATAATGTTGTCGAGATGAAGGGAGGTGTCACTAGAGGGTCAAACTACTAAAATATAAATGAAAGTAACAATTGCAATATTTCAGTTTTAAAAATTAACAATCTTGTGACAATCTTGGGAGGTGCTTAAGGGTCAAAGCTGTATAAATGAGAGGAGACCTCCACATAGCCTTTACAGGAATGTGGAGAACCGACCAGGGCTTCTTGTGGTGCACCCTGTTGGGTATCTATCTGGATACTGAATGAACGAGGATGGTCTGGCAATTTGGGATTTAGCCGACCAAATTGTATTCTTATTGGTTAAACAGAAATAAAAAATGATGGTACAACATGACAAAATTTCATGCCGGCTGGGGCGTCGCCCAGTTAAACAAGACCCCTGTTGTTTTTGCCAGTGAACCAGGGCGAATAGCGAAAAGTCAGCTACTGGAACAAATCTGAAAACACACTCCAACTCAACATCACCAGAGTTAAAGATCAGTATTATCAACATAAGAAGCCTGAATGGCAAAGAAATGGAGCTAGCTGACGACTTAGATAAGTACCAGAACGACATAATAGAAGTGACTGAAACAAAAAAGACAAAAACTGGTGAGATCTTTCTAAGCAATAAATACAAAATGTTATATTCAAGCAATGACAATCAAGGAAAAGAAGGACTAGCCATAGTATTCAACACAAAATACGAGGCTAATCTTCTTGAATGGCAGTCAGTCTCAAGTAGAGTAATGTGGGCAAATATGAGAATGGGGAACTGGACAATGAGACTTATTTGTGCCTATGGTCCCACAGAAGGTTCTACTAAGGTAGAAGTGGAGGAATTTTTTGAGGCTTTAGAAAAAGCAACTGACACAATAAAAAAGGAAAAGTTGGTCCTTGTTGGGGGATCTAAATAGCAGAGTAGGAAATGATTGCCAGACATACAAAAATATTTTGGGGAAAATTTGGAGAAAAGAGCAAAGCTAATAATAATGACAAATATCTGTTGGATTTCTGCTCAGGACATGGACTGGTTATTACTAACACCATGTTCCAACATAAAAATGTGCACAAATTCACATGGAGAGAAGAGGCAAGGAATAAGAAAAGTCTCATTGACTATGTTATTGTTGATAGTGATGTTTTCTCCCTGGTGCAGGACACCAGAGTGTACGGAGGATTTGAAATTGGAAGCAATCACTATTTAGTCTTGAGTAGGATAAAATTGAATTTCATATTGAAAAGAATAACATATAAGAAAGTTTTAAAGCGAATAAAAGTTGAGCAGTTCTCAGATGTCAACTGTAGACTAAAATACACAAAGGTTATTGAAGAAAAAATGAAAGAGTTTGAGAACAGGAATCAAACCTTGGAGATTCAGTGGCAAGCCTTGAAGAAAGCACTGATTGATTCAACTAGAGAGGCATGTGGTGAAGTTGTCTGCAAGGATAGAAAAAAATAGAACTCCATGGTGGACACAGGAAGTTAAAGAGACAGTGAAGGAAAAGAAGAAAGCATATCAAAAGTTCCTAGCAAATAAGTCAGCTTGTGCTCTTAGAGAATACAGAGACAAATTCAAGAATGCTAAACACTGTGTAAAACTAGCTAAAGTCATGGGAGGACTTTGGCAAGAATATAGAAAATAAATATCAAGAAGGTGGCAAAATATTCTGGAGGTTGTTGAAGAAGCTTAGCAACAGAGGAAAGAGTGCTGTAAAAGGAGTTAGAGATGATAAAGGTGACATGAAAACGGAAGAAAAAGATATCCTTGAAGTATGGAGTAATTACTTTGAAAAACTGCTAAATGAAACAAGCAGTGATGACAGCACTGTGAAAAAAACGTGGTAAAAAACACTGACAAGGCCTGCAGTCAGGAATACATATCCATACTTGAATTAGAAAAAGTCATCAAAGGCTTAAAATGTGAAAAGGCAGCAGGAGTAGATGATCTTCAACCAGAAATGCTGAAGTATGGTAGTATAAAAGTCTTACAGTGGCTGAACTGCATAGTTCAGAAAGGCCTGGACAGAGGGACGAATTCCCGATGATTGGAGTAGAGCTCTCATAGTACCCATAGATAAAAAGGGAAATAAAACTGAATGTGAGAATTACAGAGGTATTTCCCTACTGAGTGTTCGTGGCAAGATCTATGCAAGTATACTTGAGAAACGACTGAGAAGAATTGTGGAAGAAAAGCTGGGTGAAGAACAAGCTGGATTCAGGCCAAATAAAGGCTGTCAGAATCAGATCTTCACTTTAAGACAAATAGTTGAGAAAGCATGGGAATATAACAAAGATCTGTATTTAAGTTTTGTAGATTTGGAAAAGGCATATGACAAGGTGCCAAGAGAGAAGCTATTCAATACGCTACAGTTATATGATGTCAATGGGGCATTATATCAAGCAATACTTGGTCTTTATTTGAGTTGTAAGTCAGCAGTTAGAATTGAAGGAAGTACAGGAAGATGGTTTAATGTTAAATCTGGTGTGACACAAGGATGTACATTATCCCCTCTGTTATTCATTATCTATATGGATCACATTATGAAGGAAAGTGGTATTAAACATGATATCAAAATTGGAGATGTTAATATCAGCTCTTTGCTTTATGTGGATGATGTTATACTTCTAAATAAATCTGCTACAAGTCTACAAGATTCTCTGACAAAATTGAATAACTGTTGTAATAGATATGGTATGAAGGTCAACAATAAAAAGACAAAGACAATGAAAATAGGCAGAATCATTGAAAATGTCAACTGTGTTGTGAATGGAGAACCTGTGGAACCAGTAAAACATTTCAGCTACTTAGGCACGATTTTTAGTGAAGATGGTAAATTAAATATAGAAATAAACAACAGAATCAGCAAAGCTGGTATGGTGGGAAGTCAACTGAATAAATTCACATGGAATAATTTAACTTATGGATCTGACAGCTGGGTTATAAGTAAAACACTTGACCAAAGACTAGAGACCGCAGATATGAGAGTCCTGAGAAAGATTAGAGTGAATAGATGGCATCAATGGTAATATCATATTAAAAACGATTATATTAACAAAGAACTTGACATTGTCAGCATCCGGGAATGCATTAGCAGAGCTAATCTCAGGTGGTATGGTCACTTAAACAGAATGGGGCAAAGAAAGATTAGCAAAACAAGTGTTCTCTGCCAGGTTGGCAGTAAAACGACCCAGAGGAATACCAAGATATAGGTGGATTGATATGGTACAAAGTGCCTTAGATGATAGAAATATAAGATCTGATAATGTTGGAGTCTTGACAAGTAACAGACTGATTTGGAGGAAAATTGTAGATAGGAAGTTAGTAATGATGTAATTTTTTTCATGTAGTACTATCATATCCTGTACACCCCTTGAGGGTACATGGCAGGAATTTGATGATGATGACAATCTTGTGACTATGAAGGTGGTCTGAAAAGTTCTCAGCTTCTACAATAGATGGCAACACTATCGGCACGATTTTTTCTCTAAGTTGGCACATCTGTCATAAGCATCCATGTGAAATTGTAAGTCATTCTATCAAGTAGTTTGTTTTATACAGCTGTCTGAAGCAAAAGTGTTGTCTGTATCCTTTGAAATGGATAAAATTGAGTATCATGCGGTTATAAAATTCTTTGTAAAAGAAAGTTTAATGACAAAAGAAATTCATTTGAAGTTCATAAACGTTTATGGGCACTCTTCTCCTTCATTTTTGACAATTAAGAAATGGGCTGCCGAGTTTAAATGTGGTCGTACCAGCCTTGAAGATGACCCACATGAAGAATGTCCAAAAAGTGTAACACCAGCAGAAATCATTGATCAAGTGCACGATATGGTATTAGATGACCAGTGAGTCAAAGTGCGTGAAATTGCTAAGACTATAGGTATTTCAAAAGAATGTGTAGGATATATTTTGCATGAAGAACTGCAAATGGAAAAGCTTTGTGCAAGATGGGTACCGTGCTTGTTCAGAGCAGATCAAAAACGCACTCGCATGAAAATCTCTGAACAGTGCTTGGAGCGTTTTAAAAGGAATAAAACTGATTTTGTGCATTGATTTATTACTATGGATGAGACTTAGATTCACCATTACACACCAGAATTGAAACAGCAGTCAAATCAGTGGACAGAAGCCAGTTGTTCAGCACCAAAGACAAAGTCAGTTCCATCAGCAGGAAAGGTTATGGCATCGGCATTTTGTTTATTATTTATCTCGAAAAGGGTAAAACAATAACCAGGGAATATTATTCTGATCTTTTAACCAGACTAGACGAAAATGTTTGTGAGAAAAGATCCAGTTTGCAGAAGAAAAAAATATCGTCTTTCATCAGGACAATTCACCTGCCAACAAAGTTTGGCTCCCTCTGACTTCTGTCTCTTCCCAAAACTAAAACTCTTCCTCGTTGGTCAGTGTTTTTCTTCGAATCAAGAGGTGATTGCAGCTGTAGAGGGATATTTTCCAGATCTTACTGAGAACAACTACATAGATGGTAAAATGGCACTGGAGCATCGCCAGAATAAATATATTAGTCTAAGTCTTAATTAGTCTTAAGGGAAATTATGTTGAAAAATAAAAATAATTTTTAAATCATAAATTCGTTTTTTTCATTGTTAGACCGAGAACTTTTCAGACCACCCCCGTACAAGATCCTCAGAATCTAAATAAATAAATGATCAACCTATATTATAATTACAAATAACTTAAGTAAAGAACTGCTTAACATACTTCTTTAATCATAATATGGATTGATTATTTACATTTTATTCAGATGCAAAAAAAATAAATCATTTCACTGGGCAAACCTTTTGTGGTTCTTTTGATGAGATTTGGACCTCTTCTTCATATTCTATTTCCTCAATTTCTAGTGTGTCTGGCAGAATGAAATCTGTATTTTCTTTTACTTGAGTAATTTCTTGTTCATTTACCTCTGCTTTCAATGTATCTGTATTATGAACTAACATATTCAACTGAGACACATTGACATCAACCTACAAAATCAAAACATACAACATAATTAGATCAAAGACAATTTTATCATTTAGATGTAAGCATTTAAACTGAAAGAAGTGAATATATGCTGTATAACATGAAGCTAAATCTGAGCTCCAAATTATTTTAAATTTACAATGTGACTGCTATTATTCAGCATTTTCGAAAATCTGTAAATAATATCTTGTTGAGAGAATGAAATGTCATTGCATTTCACTACCATGTAGTTTAAAACTGTAACACATAAGGTGCAAAGATTCTCTTATCAAATACACAAAACATCAGATAAAGTGATACACAAATAAACTTTTCTGGGGGAACAAAGTATACCAGAAAATTCAATTATCCAGATTGAATCTGCTATAAACAACCAATAAACTACTACTCATTAAATTTAACTGTTGATAAAATATTTGATTTACTACTATCCACCAATCATTTACTACTATCCACCAAGATATTTCCATTTTCTGTTATATTCAATAATGTTAAAGTGCATGCAGTAAACTGCTTCCAATATTACCATTACTAATTGTAAATAAAATGGAAATTCCATCTACTTATTCAATATTACCTTGGAGACAGCAAAACAATGATTTTAAATTTCAGTTATTATTCAACTAACTATATTAATACTCTCTCAAGTTAATAAATGGTCATATATATAGCAAAACAATTATTTAATAGTCAAAACATAATTTGGTTCAACACTAACATTACACCAATCTCTACACATAGATTATTAGAGATAAAAAGAATGATTCTAGTTTCACAAAATCTGAAACTAGAATGATCTTTGGCATATGGACTTATAATTGTACCATTAAAATGGTCCAAGTGAAATGACAACATATTTTAAAAGGGTTCATAAACAATGAGATTGTTTAAGGGACAATGCTAGACAAGTTGAACCACCACATAGAATATAAGGAATGCAGGGAACTGACTAGAGCCTCTGTAGCTCATTAGGCATAGACAAAGCCCTTTGGTTGGAAAGCCCTAGGTTTGATTCCTATCAAAGACATGAGGAACCTTTATCTCATCTTTTTTGACTAAAGGTCAGTTAGCTGGTCTCATACAGCGGTAGGGTTTTTTCCCACCCAGAAACTCAGGTTTTTCGTCCCCCAGAACACACATCTACAGATATAGGTCACACTAGGAGGCACAGGGCCAACCACCTTCTCAAGACAGTTGTGGAGTCCACAGCTAAAAAAACCTCAATAGTTTGAAAAGCACTTAACACAAGACAGGGGAACTAAGGTTTCTAACTCAGTCCAATCCTAACCCTCTTAAGTGCTGTGCCCCATTACTGGGGATCCACCTGGATGCTGAATGGGCAAGGCCAGGTTCACACGGTACTTCACAGATCAAACCATATCCTATATTGACTAAAAATATAAATATTATAATGATAAATCATACTTGGATATTGCACTGACTGGAATGTCACTCAACTATACAATTGGGAAGAAATGAAACACACACTCATGCATATATAAAAATACACTGAAACAAAAGTTTTACAAATTAATTCATGTCCTTACTACATACCTATGTATAATAAAGTAAAAACAAAAACATTAAGTTAATATTTTAACATTTAAATACAACTTAGGAAGGGGGAAAAAAAGGCAATATTTTATTTCGTGCATTAGTGTGCTTGCCAGAAAATAGAAGGATTAATTTTTATTCATAAGAATAAATAGTTTTGCTTACTGTGTTTTCTTTCAGAATATGAATGAAATGTCTCTATATAAATATTCCCTTCCCCAAACAGACACAATACTGCAAATGTAAGAAAAACATGTAGCTTCATTGTATTACTAAATGCAGTATGGACACTAGTCTATGTAAGATATGCAGAGACAATTAGTGTAAACTGGAGATATCTGGAATGAAAATGATCTGACTCATCATAATGATAACCAATTCCCCTCCCACAGACACCATTACATTATCAATACTAATTTTAAGACTGAAATTACAATTTAATTGAAAACATTCAAACTAGTATGTCATATATATTTAAAATTTTGTAAAAATGCGCCCACTCAATGCAGAAGGACAAAAATATATCATTCTGTCAAGCAAGTCTCCTGAAGGAGAAATGTGGGATGTGATTACTGCACGGAGTCGATGTGCTAAAGCTCTGAAATCTATGCTATGAGATACTGATGTTTTCTATTCTATTTCATTTAAAAAAAAACTGTTGACTCATGACCTGCAGTTTGAAAAACACTGTACAATCAATACTAACACCATGTTCTTAATAAAGATGCATTAATTCACACTGGCCGGCCTGGTTGGCCGAGTGGTTAGCATATCTGCACTCCAGCCAAGAGATTGTGGGTTCGAATATCAACTAGACATGGATGTTTGTGATTGTCTTTCACCTTCATACATACAAGTGAATAAATTGGGTCACCATGGGAGAAGTAAACCCAACCCTCCTGCAATGGCAGAAGCCTTCACCCTGTAGTGGGTGGAAAATAGGCTGATAATCGTCATCAATTCACACTGACAGAATGCACCTGAAATAAGAAAAGCATCACTCCTTACATTACTGCTGACAGTGAAATTTCTAGGTTTCTTCAGGATACAGGAGTAAAGAGTACACAGGGTATTTGAAATAGGAGAGGATAATTTATTTTTGAGGAGAATAAAAATTAGTATCTCACTGAAAAGCTTTATAAAGAATGAAATTTGAGCAGATTTCTGATATGAATTGCAAGGATATATACAATTATTACTGAGAGAAAAGAGAAGGATTTTGAAAACAACTAACCTTAGTAATGAGTGACAAAATTTGATAAAATCATCAACTGACTGAGCAGGTAAAAATGCAATGAAGATGTATGCAAAGACAGACAAATCAAAACGCCATGATAACACTAGAATATTGTGACACTGTGTCACTGTAGAATGAGACCATCCGAAGTCATGTGTGATCACATTGACGGGCTTACCAGCTTCATGTTGCTTTATAACTTGCAACTTTGTTGCAAGATCAATTGCTCGTCTCTTTTTCTGTGAATCTTCACTAGGTTTTTTGATTGTGCGTGTAGAAGCCATGTTGCACAAAATGAAATATTTAATGATAAATACACAAATAACCCATTTCTCAAACACAGAATCAACAGAGGGACTTGAAGACATGTCTGATTGCAAAGGGGAGGTTGCTACTGAAAGCGCTTTGCCACTGTGCATGCTTTACCTTATGCCCGCTTGCGTCTTGTTCAAAAGTATAGTCGAAAATGTTATTTATTCCCTTATGAGATCGCGGATGTATCTTCGAAAGGATGTAACTCGAACGGATGTAAGTCGAGGGATGACTGTATGTCATAATGCTTCAGAAAAAGAATGAAAAGAAAGTTTTCTGTTAACTTAGCTTTTCTTTATTTACTAGAAAGTTGTGCATAGCTTAAAGTAATGTAAAGATTTTAGGAACAAGATCAAGACAAAAAAAAATATTATAAAGATGGAAAAATATTTTGAAAGCTACTAATAAAGCTTAGAAAAGGAGAGAGAGGGTCTGTAAAAGTACTACACAAATGACCATCAAAGTTCATGAAGGCAATAATAATAAAACTGAAGATAAAGACATTCTCTGGATATCGAGTAATTACTTTAAAAAATTATTAAATAAGGTAAGCAATGAACAGAATTGTAACAGCAGTATTTATCAATATCTGAAGTAGAAAAAATATTATCAGTTTAAGGTATAAAATTATCTTCTTATACCTTAAACAGGAAAGGCAGGTGGAATAAATTACGTCTGACATGAAATGCTGAATTACTGCTGTTATAAAAGTTTTATGGTGATTAATGAATAATCGACAAAGTAGATTCCAGTGCAGTTAGATTGGAGTAAAGTTCATCATACCAAATTATAAAAAAAAAGAGAAATAAAACTGAACATGGGAATTATAGAGGAATTTCTTTACAATTCAGGAAAGATTTATGAAAGCATTTTTGAGAAAGCACTAAGAAAATTTTTTGAAAGGATTTATGCCCAGCAGGAGTTACCAAAACCACATTTTTACATTGTGGTAAATAGCTGAGAAATTATGGAATACGGATCTCTATTAATCTCAAAACAGCACACAGGAGAGATAACTACTCAACACACTAAATTTATATGGAGTAAATGAAACTTAAGTTGACTTAAACGAGTTAAGTCAACAGGCATAAGTGTTCCACATCATTCATAACTATTTTAAAAGTATTACGATACCAAACAAAACATTAAATATGAAAGGATGTTTATTAATTGGCTTATATTCCAATGGATTTCAAACCAACATCCTCAAAGCAAAACATGTGACTGTGACAGTGTATTATAGACAGACATGAAGATCTGTTAACCTCCCTACCGGCCAATGTGGATGAAATAGCGACACTAAATTGCACTTTTTATCCATGTTATTCAATGGGTTTTAGAGCTTCGTATCCAGATTTAGCTTGATGTCTATAGACATCGTCGCCAGTTGGGGGGGGGGGGTTAACATCTGCTACCATTTTTATGGGAAGTAGACCACATTTTAGATACCTCTTCACAAAGAATTAAATGGAAGAAAACCAATGTGCAGTAGAAAAGTCATTACTGGTCACAAAGATAATTTTTGGAGTCAGCAAAGGCTCTCAAGCTCTCCTAACCTTAACAGGCATGGCTGCATTAATCTGTCACAAATTTGGGAGAGACAGTCATCTTAAGATCAACTCCTACCCATCTTTAATAATTTCATTTTTATACCACATTAGAGGGCATCAACTTAGGACTTTAGATCATCATACAATTTCATTTTTTTTTTGCTTACTCATTGTTGCATGTAAGCTGCAACATGTTTGCTGGTTTGAAATCCAGCAAAATATAAGCCAGTTAATAGTATTTTGTTTGGTGTTGTAATACCATTAAACTATTTAGAATAGATGAAACTTCATACAGAGCAACAGAGAGCTTATAACTGCTAGTCATCATTTATAATTAAAGGATACATATGAAGTTTATTATTATTATTATTAAAGAGACCTGTAGGTAGTAAAGAACTCGATGATGATAAAATTAATAAATAACAGGGTTGTACATTTCTCCATGTTTACTTATAATCTGTACTGACGCCATTAAGGAAAGTGGTATTAAATATGCCATTCAATAGGAAATATTAAGCTTCTTTATTTTATGCACATGATGTTATTCTCTTAAAATCTGCTATAAGTTTTCAAGAGTCTTTTGGCTAAATTTAATCATTTCAGCAACACAATAATTAAAACTATAAAAATAGTCAAGAAAATGAAAAGCAACTGCATTCACAGTACAGAATTTACACAACCAATGCATTTGTAAAGGTGAGGAGCTCTTCTTCCTGTTATGAATTTTAGACCAAGTTGCCTGTTTTAGTCTCATGCTACTGCTTTCTAGGTCTTCCAATTGTTTTTTCCCAATAATTTCATATGTATACAGTAATTTTGCTAACTTGCTATTGTCCATTTGATTTAAATGTCCTATCATTTTTGTTTATACAGTAAAACCCCTTTTTTACACTTTCCAGAGGACTGATGGAAAAAAGTGTAAATAGCATGAAATGTAAAAAAACATTTAAAAAAAAGGCTAAAAGATGACTTACTGCTAGTATGTGAGTCTACATACTAGATTACAAAATTGAATAACTGAAAATAAATGAATTTACAATTACTTAAATTTATCTATTTTAAAAAAATTTGAATTGATTGTTTTTGCTTTTTCTGCACTCTTATAAGTTCCACCTGCCTCTCCCCAGCATATAAGGCATTAAATGCCCCCAGTGTATAAGGCATTAAATGCCCCATCGTCTCCTAATGCACTTGCAATATACCGCTTCAAAACAGAGATAGCTTCCGTTATTTCTTTACTAGTGGGGATGGTAGGTTCTTGATCACAGTCTTCTTCTTCAACCAATTCTTCCTCTTCTTCACCAAGGTGGTTGGAAAGAATGTCTTCTACACTTGGTACCATTAATGTGATCACACCAACATAGTCTTGAAATGAGGAAGCCTCATCCATCACATAGCAGTTGTTGGGCTCTGACATATCTTCTTCTTCCTCCTCTTCCACAAATGTAACTCCCGCCTTCCAGAAACAGTTGGATATGGTTTCAGTAGTAACATGCAACCATGCTTTGGCCACATAATGCATAGCATCAAGGATTGATATGGTGATTTGTTTTGGGTCCATACCATTATCATGCATAAACACAGCTTTTTCAACAAGCATTTTTCTATATTTCCATTTAAATGTATGGATACCCAGATCTAATGGCTGAAGCTCACTTGTTCAATTAGGGGGAAAGAACACTAATCTAATGTTTCTGAGCTGCAGATTTTTAGGGTGTGCAGGACAATTGTCTAGTAGTAGTAGTATTTTGCAGCGATTTGCCTCCATTTTAGCATCCAGAGCATGCATGGTGGATGTGAAGATGCTGCTGGTTATCCATGCTGTGCTGTTGGCATCAGACTTAGTAGGCAGATTTTACACGTTCTTAAAACACCTTGGCTTTTTAAATTTACCAATTACCAGTGGAGGTAATTTTTCTGATCCATCAGCATTGACCATGAACAAAACAGTTAACCTCTGCTTGCTGAGTTTTCCACTGTGACACTTCTCTCCTTTAAAACACATTTTACTTGGCAGAATTATAAAACAGCCCAGTTTCATCAACATTGAAAATATTTTTTGGTTCGTAGTCCTGAATAATAGTCTTTAGTTCATGTTTCCACTGGTTTACAGTTTCCCCTGCAACACTATTGCTTTCTTCACACACTTGATTATACACTATATTGTGACGAGTCTTGAAACGATCAATCCATCCATTTGACGTGGTAAAAACCATTAATCCCCAACCTTGCAGCAAATTCAAGAGCTTTTGCTCGGAGTATAGCACCATTGACTGGAATACTCGATGCTCTTGTAGAAACAACCACTCTGCCACAAATTTATCCAATTCATCGCATGTTGATGTCCGAATATATTTTCATTTTTTTGACATAGCACCAGATTGCTTTGCAGTGAGTTAAATGCTTGACCTGTTTTTAACTATCATGTTCAAAGTAGACTTTTGCCAAGATCTTTTGCTAAACGCACATGTCTTCCGGTATGCCAATCTACACGTCGCAGAATTGCCATCTTTTCTTCTACTGAAATAAACATAGATAATCCACTACTGCAACTTGAAGGCAACTTTCATACGCTAAATTACGTAGCAGAAATTCTGCAATACCAATTCGTACTGCGATTGAAAAATCATGGTATCGCTCATCACTGTAATGGCGGAAACAAAACGACAGCCGAAAGCAACGCCATCTGGGAACAGAAATGCGCAGATTTCTGCAGAAATCGATTTGAATGAGAGGAAATCGATTCAAAAATCAGTATTGCCACCAGAGGGAAAAAAACGCAAATCATGGGAAATAATGTCCACATGAAGTTGTTAATGGAGGGAAAACAATATATCGTAAGAATAGGACTTAAGATGGGACCAATGGAAAATGACATAAATGGCAGTAAAACGTAAAATCGGGATTTTACTGTATGTAATAATTAATTGGTTTTATAGGTTTTATCCATGTGATATATCCGGGTGTATTTTTAGGAATTTCATTTCTGCTGTTTAAATTCATTTTTCATGGTCCACATTTCACTTCCATATAATAAAGCAGCTTAGGCAGGTCATTAAACAGTCATCATCATCAAATTCCTGACATGTACCCTCAAGGGGGGGGGGGGGGTACAGGATATGATAGTACTACATGAAACATCATTACTAACTTTCAGGACTCTCGTATCTGTGGTCTCTAGTCTTTAGTCAAGTGTTTTATTTTTAACCCAGCTTTCAGATCCATAAGTTAAAATTGGTTTGAACACTGTCTTGTATACTGCTAATAAATGACTAATTTCTCTCTTTGTTAAAGATACCCAGAAATTTTATAAGCTAGATTTTAATCCTTTTTCCCAAGTAAGCAAACAGACAAGTAAGTCAAACTTGCACCTGAACATAGTTCAGATCTGAGGCAACTCGTGGTAAAGGTGGAGTAAGTTCTAATCACTTTCCTTAGCATTTCCTCTAATGCAAAGCACATACCCTTGCAGAGATGTATGATTCTAGGCATTAAAGGCAAGGGCCACTACCCAGACCGGTTTTGACCTTTATTCAGATCTGAACTATGTTCAGTTGCAAACTTGACTTACTTGTCTGTTTGCTTACTTGGGAAAAAGGATTAAAACCTAGCTTATAAAATTGCTGGGTATCTTTAACGTGGTATATACCCAAGGTAAAAAAACTTTTTACATTTTACTCTCATCCTGAGATTTTTATTTAATATGGTCAAAGCGTTAGGGGAAATACTAAGGAAAGTGATCAGAGCTTACTTACGTGTGGCAAAAATTTGTTTTGCCACATGAAGTAACCGGACTGTAGTACGTGGGCAAAGAGGGCAGTAATGTCGGACAGAAATTTGTTCTGTAGTAGGAGAATTGTGTCATTGATGGGGACATTAGTGAAAAGGGTTTTGTTTGTATATTTTCGGGACCACCATATATTCTGGGGGGGGGGGGGGGCGCGTAGTGGGGTTTGGGTTTTTTAACCGTGTCTGGTGGCCAAGAAGTGACAAACTTGAGTAGTTTCTCTGTTTTATCCTTTATCCTTTTTGTTGGGTTATAATTTACCAGCTTATATGTGTTGTTATCGGCTACTAGTTGATTCATTTGAAGTACGTATGTTGACCTGTCAAGGACGACAGTGAAAAAACACACAACACTTTATAAACAAAATTAAAAACATAACACTCAACAAAGACGACTTATTAGTCAGTTTCGACTAATAAGTCGAAGGATATCTTTTTCTCCAGTTTTCATGTTGCCTTTATCATCTCTAATTCCTTTTACAGCACTCTTTCCTCCACTTCTGAGCTTCTTCAACAACCTCCAGAATAACTTGTCACCTTCTTCATATTTATTTTCTAAGTTCTAACCAAAGTCTTCCCATGCCTTTTGTTTAGTTGTACGCAGTGTTTAGTTTTCTTACATTTGTCACTGTATTCTCAAGAGCACAAGCTGACTTATTTGCCAGACTTTTGTGATATGCTTTCTTCTTTTCCTTCACTGCTTCTTTAACTTCTTGTGTCCACCATGGAGTTCTAGTTTTTCTATTCTTGCAGATAACCTCACCACATGCCTCTCTGGCTGAATCAATCAATGTTTTCTTCAGGGCTTGCAACTGAATCTCCAAGGTTTGGTTCCTGTTCTGAAACTCTTTCATTTTTCCTTGAATAATGTTTGTATATTTTAGTCTACAGTTCACATCTGAGAGCTGCTCAACTTTTATTTGTTAAATAGTGTGGTTTTCTATTAGAAATGACTTAAATATATTATTTATTATGCCATTTATTTTAATATCTATAATTTTTTTCTATGATAAATTGCATCACAGGTATCTGAAAGTATTTACATGTTCTAATACTTTATTATCTATGACTATTTTATTTAAAATAAAGCGCCAGTAGGCTTCACTTCGGCGAGGTAAACATTATTTAAATTAAAGGGATATTAAATCCCACATTGTTTTAAAACCGAATAAGAAACTCAAAGATTGGAATTAAAGAATTTCATGCTAAATATATAGTAACTATAAAAGTATCGGCGACTACTAGCATACACTAAAGCACGTAGTTCAAGTACATAGTACAAACTAGGGCAACTCGCAGCAAAGATGGAGAAAGTTCTGATTGCTGTTCTTAGTATTTCACATAATGTAAAACCCATCTCCTAGGAGATGTAGCTACTCACTAATGAGATCTCAATAAAGATCGAAACCGGTCTGGGTAGTGACCTCCCACCATAACATAATGTATAATATCGTACATCTCCTAGGAGATGGGTTTTACATTATGTGAAATACTAAGATTAGCGATCAGAACTTTCTCCGCCTTTGCTGCAAGTTGCCCTAGTTTGCACTACGTACTTGAACTACGTGCTTTAGTGTACGCTATTTTTTTTAATTTTATTTATAAAATATAAATATTTTATAAATAAAAAGTTATCATCCAGACTATATACATACGTAAATAACCAGAAGATCATATATGTCCATGAGTGGATCATAAGCAGCAACATTCTTTTCAGTAATCATCATTAATTTCCTGATATAAACTTTCAAGGGGAGTTTGGCTATTAACTCCCCCTTGTTTATGACAACACTACATGAATACGTTTGCATTATTATTAATCTCCTATCCACAATTTCCTCCATATAAGTCTATTACTTGTCAGCACTCTCCAATATTGTCACATCTAACATTTTGTGCTTCTAAGGCAATTCTGACCGAATCAATCCACCCTGACCTTGATCTTCCTCTGGGTCTCTTTCATCCATTTTGGCATCAAATACCTGTTTGCTACGCTTTCCTCCTATTTAAGTGGCCATATCACCTTAGATTAGCTCTGCTGACACATTCTTGAATGCTAATAATGTCATGATTGTGCCACTGATGCCATCTGTTCATTCCCCTAATCTTTCTCAGAACCCACATATCTCTGGACTGTAGTCTTTGATCAAGTGCTTTATTTCTAACCTAACCTTCAGATCCATGACTTAAAACTAGTTTGAACGGTCTTGCATGCTGTTAGTTTAGAGCTTTGGCTAATTTCGCTCTTATTCCACATAAATTTATTCAGTTTTGCTAATTCTGTTGTCTATTTCCATATTTAATTTGCTATCTTCCCTTTCCAGATTTAACTTACCATCTACACTAAAGACTGTGCCTAAATAGCTAAAATATTTTACTTGTTCTATAGGCTTTCCAATAAGAATGCAGTCGATGTGTTTAGGGTTGCTAACTATTTTCACAGTTTTGGTCTTTTTATTGCTGATTTTCATGCTAAATTCGTTACAGCTGTCATTCAATTTAGTTAGAGAATTCTGGAGACTTGCACTAATGTGTTTAGGAGTACAACATTATCTGCATAAAGCAAAGAGTTAAATTTGACATCTCCAATTCTAATATCAGACCTAAGGCCACTTTCTTTCATAATGTGACCAAATAGATGAATAAGGGTGGAGATAATGTGCACCCTTGTGTTATCGCTGATTTTATATCAAACAAATCTCCCTGTAATTCCTTCAATTCTTCTCACTGCTGACTTACAACTTAAATATAGACTATGTACTGTTACATGAGTAAATGTATAATCTTACATTTACCCCATAAGTGTAGTGTTTTGAAAAGCTTTTCTCTGAGCACCTTATCATATGCTTTTGCCAGAGCTACAAAACTTAAGTACAGATTCTTGTCATATTCCCACGATTTTTCAACTATTTGTTATGAAGTGAAAATCTGATCTTGACAAGCTCTATTTGGCCCGAACCCAGTTTGCTCTTCCACAATTTTTCTTAGCCTTTTCACAAGTACACTTACAGAAATCTTACCAGGAACACTCAGTAGGGAAATTCCTCTGTAATTTTCTGGTATTCGGCTTTATCTCCTTTTTTTTTATAGATGGGAACTATCAGATCTCTGCTCCAATCATATGGAATTCAAACCTTTGACTAGCCCCTCTAAATTATGCAGTGTAGCCACTGCAAAACCTCCATTAACTATTTGTGGTTAAATATCATCTGTACTCCAGTTCTCTTTCTGCATTTCATGTTTTTAATGACTTTTTCTACCTCAAGTATTGATATGTACTCCACTTTATTTTTCCTCCATTTCTAACCTCTTTCAATAGCCTCAAGAACATTTTGCCACCTTCATGATATATATTTTCTATATTCTTATAGTCCATGCAGTTAGCCTAGTGGCTATGCACTTTGCAACCATATGCCCGGGGAAGGGGTGTCCTAGGCTCGATTCCCGTCAGAGACGCGAGGAGCTTAAGGATCTTCCTCAGCCATAGCCAAGTTAGCCGGTCTTGGGCGCAGGCAGCAGGGTTTTTCATCCCACAAGCAGGCAAACCGGCCCCGTGAACACACACTGATACAGTCAGGAATATGGCCCTTAGGGGATGCAGCAGAGGAGTGGCAAATCGGCTGCATTAATACGCCAGTAACCCCCTCATTAGGAGGGGACTCAACCCATCCTAGACGGATGAGAAAGGATAGGATAGAATATTCTTATAATAGTCTTCCCACGACTTTTGTTTAGCTCTCTCTCTCTTATATTTTTTTTCTGTATTTTTTTAGGGTATCTGCTGACTTATTTACTAGCAACTTTTGGTATGCTTTCCTCTTTTCCAAAACTTCTTCGTGTCCACCATGGGATTCTTATTTTTCTATCCATGCAAACAACTTCACCACATACCTCCCTAGCTGAATCAACCAATGTCTTCTTCAGGAAAACTCCAAAATTTTTTTTCACTTTGTTATACTATAAATGAAAGATGCCAAGAAATTATATTCTTGGTTTAATCCTTTATCCAAATGTAAGCAAATAAAAATTTGCACCTGAAGTAACATCGTGACTGAGCTACTTGTATATAAAGGCTAATGACTTCAAATTAATTGCCTTAGTATCCCATAATACAATGCACATATCCTCATATACATGTATAATGCTATGCATTATGGGAAGATCCACTACCTAGACTAGTTTCGACCTTTATTGAGATCTCATCAGTGGGAGCCAAATGCAGAAAACCAAGTCCTTATAAAGACCGGCTTAAAGGGGCGAAGCAAAAATGCTTTTCATCTTCCCTGTTATCTGTAGAGGACAGTGTAGGGATAAGGTGTTATTCAGCTATTAAAGCTCTGATCACGGCAGGAGGGTAACAGCAATAGCCGAACCTCAGTTAGAACTTCATTGGCTACAGCATTGCCATCCATTACCTCCAAGGGTATTATTAATCACTGCATCTCACAGTCAATTCATCTTCTCCCCAGAAAGCCAAGGTTGAAGTAATGGAGAAGTCACATTTCCATATACAAATAGTCAAAAGGTATCACACCTTATTATTAAAATATTCTGAATTAGAGAAAGATATTTGAAAGTTATTACACTTGGTTATATTATAAATTAAAGATGCCAAGAAAATATATTCTTGATTTAATCTTTTATACAAGTGTAAGCAAATAAAAATTTACACATAAAGTAACATCACGACTGGGCTACTTGCCCACATTATTTGTTTACACTTGGATAAAGAATTCAACCAAGAATATGATTTCTTGACATCTTTATTTTATAGTTTTGCTCTTGATCCAAATTTTTATAAAATATTTCTGTAAGTCTGATGTTCATTTTCCATATTGCTGTTTAGATTTTAAATAAGAACCAGCTTTATGCTGGCTGTCCTCTCAAATAACTCTAAGAACGTCTTCCTTAGTAGAAAACCTACTATGGGAATACACACAAATAAATCTTGCTTTCAAATTTTTCATTTTGAAATTTGCTCACTTCACTCAGGACTTGGGTGTTACCTTTCAAGAAATATATCTTTATTTTTAATGTTGAATACTGTGGCTACTTCATCCTTTTTCTGTATCTTACTCATTATATTTCAACATCATCATCATCAAATTCCTGACAAGTACACTTAAGGTTCAAGTGAGGTCTTATCAAGGGGCTTGTAAAGAGGCAAAATGACAGCCTTATCTTTACATGTGAACATTCATTTCAGCATTGCAATTATCTTTTGAGTTGTATTTGCAATCTTTGCTACATGGCCCCTGATATTATGATAGCACTACATGAAGAACTTACATTATTACTAACTCCTCCCAACAATTTTCCTCCAAATCAATCTGTTGTCTGTCAAGACTTCAACATTATCAGATCTTAAGTTTTAAAAGAGGTAAACCGTGAGTAGACATATCGGTACACAATAAATAACGGAAAAAACTCACGTAGAAAGATTATTTATTAATATAATTTTCGCCTGTGTGTCACAGGTATCCTCAGTACATTAATGTACTGAGGCATCCTCAGTACATTAATGTACTGAGGATGCCTGTGACACACAGGCGAAAATTATACTAATAAATAATCTTTCTACGTGAGTTTTTTCCATTATTTATTGTGTACCGATTATCAGATCTTATGTCTTCTAAGACAGAAATATAAGATAAAAATAAAGGCACTTTTTATTGTACTGATCCACTGCAGCCATCTTTGATTCTGCTGAGGCAGTGGAATCATATTCCACTTGCAGACTTCCATATCACAGTGTAATTTCAATCCTCAATCTGTTGGAAGGAGAGCAGAGATTGTTTGCATTTGGCCAATATTTTTATTCTTACAACTTAACACTGAGAATTAAGATGCTGTTTTTAACTTCAGCAACCAAATGCCTGAATCTGTGTCTTGTGCATTATGATTACATACATTTTTGTTTACATTAAGAAACAACTATTTCACTTTAATTACATTAATAAAGTAAAAATTACCTTTGTTTCTTTTGGCACTGCAACATCATCACAGGTCAAAAAAATATGTCTCTCAAACTGCTTCAGTGACTGGAAAAGAAGACAAAATGTAGAATGATTTTATATGCTTAATATTATTTTCACAATCATAAAGCAATGTTTGTAACTTAAATTTAAAAAAAAAAATCCAATCCTCTATGTGGATATAAATCAGTTATCTACAAACTAAGATACCTAAGCAATAATGCAAAAACATTTCTGGAAGATGAAATTTTTTAAAATCTTCTAAAGAGTTTTTATCTTCAAAAGAACAGAAAATGTTATATGACCTAAAAACATCATCATAAACAAATACTAATATTTATTATGTAATCGTTCATCTCCTATATAAAAATGTGGTACAGGTAACCCTCGTATAATGCAGTATTTATACAACGTGGTTTACAAATTGTAGTATCCCTTGTTCAACGCGGTTTTGATATAATGTGGTCTACAATTTCTAGTAACCCTTTATTTTTTTTTTCATATATTTTTCACCACAGGCCTTAAAATCAAATTTTATCTCCATTATATTTGTGTCTGCCTGTATCACTCAAGTAGTTAAAAGTATCGAATTTTGTTTTATTGTATCCCTGAATAAGATACTGTACAGAGGCTTTTGCAGTCTGTGTCATTCTCAACAAATAATGCAATTAGAGACAGATGGAATAAAAACGGCACTAACTAATAAATCACATGTCCCCTCTCACAGAAACTATGCTGTATAGATTTAAACAAAACCATATGTTGCACTGAAACAAAGTATCTAACTAAAAACTATTGTCCAATTTTTCAATTATGAAATAAGTGTTTGTTTTATTGCATTTGAAATTCTCGATGTCATTATGACAGATCACAAAGGCTAACTTAAAATAAAATTCTACCAAGAATTGAAACATGCCATATAATGAATGTATGAGTTTGCCTGCCACCTCAAACGTAAACAAGAAGCCATAAAATTCAACCAAGCGTTGAAACGCTTGTGTGAGTTGAGCCAGTCAGTAATGAGAAGTTCCGCTGGGACGATAAATGACACCCTGTTGTGAATGTGTTAAAACTAATAGTGAATGTTGTTATGACAGTTTCAGATGTTATGGAATTTGATTGAAGAGAATTAGCATTTCAATGTAATACTTGGGGTTGTCTTTGGGTAGCGCAATCTTTTGTTAATACCGCATCAATCATATGCACGTCTTTATAGCTGCTCTCTTGAGTAAAACCAAATTCAGCTTGTACATATTGTAATAATTAAAAAAAAAGTTGAATAATTTATAAGCTTATAAAAGGATATCACCTGTAAATCGTTGACATGCAGCAAAATTCTCGGATGTACCACAGGTTCGCAATTTAGGGTTTACTGTATAAAGTGTTTATTGTTGAAAATTGTCATCCTTTTCTGCCAGGAAAACGCATTTAAAATCATAAGTATGTTATTCTCAAGCTGAGCAGTTTATTTTCTGGTGAGTTACATACATATGTAATGCTTTTTTTTATGTAAAAGTTTATTTTATTGTAATGACCACTAAAACTGCAACAAAAGGGAAAAAAACCAACATTGAAGAGGAAATTCATTTCTCTCTAAGAAAAAATTAAAATCTTGGATCGGTTGAAAATTGGAGAAAAACCAGGAGCTGTTGCAAGGACTCTGAATTTAAATGAATCAACAATTCAAACAATCAAACAAAATGAACATAAAATCCGAGAAAGTGTTATTGCATGTCATTGGTAAGTGCAAAGCGTATTGCTCCTGTTTGCGATATTCTAATAGAAAAAAATGGAGAAATCTCTAATGATTTCAATAGGAGATTGCACTCAAAAGAAAATTCCTTTGAATGGACACCTTATTAAGCAAAAAGCTCTCAAAGTTTATAAACATTTAAAAGCACTTGATCAAGATTCTTCAGAAGAAATCTCTCAGCATGGATTTTGTGCCAGTAAAGATTGGTTCGAAAACTTTAAAAAGTGGTTTTCTTTGTATAATCTTAAAATCCAGGGAGATTTAGCAGAGGATGAAGCTGCCTGGAAATACCTAGCAGAACTTTTAAAAATCATTAAAGAAGGTGGTTATAGTGCAGACCGGGTGTTCAATGTGGATGAATCTAGATTATATTGAAAAAAAAAATGCCAAAATGCAACTATATTTCGAAAAAATGAAAGATCAGCTCCTGGATTCAAAGTTTCCAAAGATAGAATTTCTCTACTGTTTTGTAGTAATGCATCAAGTAATTACATGACAAAACCAATGTTTATTAACCGATCTGCAAATCCTCATGCGATGAAAGGGCTCGACAAGTCCACCCTGCCTGTTTATTGGCAGGCCAACAAAAAGGCATGGGTTACAGCTAGCATGTTTGAAAATTGGTTTTTCAAGTGTTTTGTACCCGATGTAGAAAGTTACACAAAGAAAAAGAATATGGACTTCAAAATTCTACTGATTTTAGATAACGCACCAGGCCACCCAACAAATTTAAGCCATCCGAATATTAAAATAACTTTTTTGCCACCTAATACTACTTCACTTATTCAACCACTCGACCAAGGAATTAAGTCATATTATATTTGGCGAACATTCCAATTAATTTTGGAAAAAATGGAATCTAATCCAAACAAGACACTGCCTCAAGCGTGGAAAGAGTTTTCAATATTGAACTGTGTGAAAATTATTTCTCTGTCCATTAAGGAATTACAACCCTCTACACTGAATGCTTGCTGAAATTTTACACTTCGATAAAGGATTAAACCAAGTATATAATTTCTTGGTATCTTTAATTTATAGTATAGCCAAGTTGAAAAACTTTCAACAACTGCCTTGTCGGCCTGGTTGACCGAGTGGTTAGCGTATCTGCTCTCCAGTCAAAAGGCTGCAGGTTCAAATCCTGCCATGGGAATGGATGTTCGTCCTTGTCGGTGTAGTTGGTGGGTTGAGTGGTGGAGACAGAGAGCTGTAGAGTAGGTGACCTCCCTCGATGAGTCTTTGGACTCCCTGGAAGTGTCAGCATTAATAATAATATACTAGAATTACAGCAACCTAGATTAAGGATTTTGTATTTTGGAAGGTATGGTAACCGGAAAACTATTCAAAGTTTGATATGACACACAAAAATTACTTAATACTTAATTAAAAACAGTCATGCAACATGCACACACATTCTTAGAGTGACAGTGGTAGAAAGAACCTTTAGTGTTATAAAACTAAATTACAACAAAATTTATAGTTTCATGCATGGACATGATTTTTATTAAGTTACTAAATTTTATATGAGGTAACAAAATAAATAAAAATACTTACTATGTGTTCAAAGATAGGATGCACTATATTACCATAGACAACTAGAGCTTTTCTGTCATTTCTAACATTTACATATGCTCCTAATATCTGAATTATATTATTTTCTTTTTCATCATCATCTACATTTTCTTTAGGTATAACAGTGAAAGTTGACTTTGGCTGTAAGGGTTTCTTGCACTTCCTAACAAAAAAAGTTAATAAATAAACTATATTATCATTAGAGCAATGTTTCCCAAAGTGTGATACATGCCCTTGGAGGTATGTGAAAGGTCTTTAGAAGATATGAAGCACTTATTTCAAAATTTTGATTTTATTATTGTCAGTGATTGTTTCAACATCCACGCATGCATCTACTGGAAGTTTATTTGCTTAATCTCAAAACAAAAAACAAAACTGTCCTCTTGACATGAAATTCCATCTATGGCTAAAAATAACTAACATAAAATTGATTTCACTAAACTAACTCACAAACTAATTAACCAACAGAAAAATTTCATGTCTCATTAACTTACTTTATTAATGAAAATTTAAATTTGTAATTTTTGTTCTGCTGTATGTATATTGGATTTGTACAACTAAAAACGTATTTAATAATTTAAAAAATTGTTTCATACGTTTTCAATTTATTATAATGCAAATGTTAAATTATTTGAATGAAATTATAATTTCTCCCAAATTGCCTTTTGCCTGAGTAAGGATTTGTCGATGTTACTTAAATTTTAAAAGGGGCAGGAACTTAAAGTTTGGGAAACAATGCATCAAAGGAAATAACAAAACCACAAAGCCAGTTTAATCCAAATCGCAAATAGCAACGATACTTTTACAATGATGCTAGTAACTTTACTCTGGATATTTTATCTGTGGTTTCTATGGTAGTACTGTTGCATTATGGTAATGGTTAGTTTAGTGGGATAACTGCTACACTTAACACCACTCATTTATGTATTCAATTAATATACAAATTATGCCATGTATGTACTACAGTAGCAAACTAATTAATCTGAACAGTCACATTTTAATAAAAATTTTAATTTCGCAAGAAAATAAGTACAAAAATTAAACTCCCAACGATACCTAATAATCTATAGGTGCTCCTCTGTTCCTAATAAGTTCATCTTATTAGGAACAGAGTTCATAATAAGACCACCTTAAGCATATTAATTCACTTAGGAATGGACTCTACCAATGTAGAACACATTTTTCTTATTTCTGCATCTCAAAACCATATTTTTATAATGGAGTCTAGTAAGTTATCCTTTGCATCACAATTTAATTTTCTAAGTCTCTTTTTCATTATGGCACACACACATTTTCAATTAGGTTAATGTCAGGAGACTTACATATCCACTGAAGCAAGTGGATGTTGTGATTTTTGAGGAACTCTACCACTTTTTTTTTTTTTTTTTTGAAGTGTGGCACAGAGCAAGATCTTGTTAGAAGATGAGTTCTTGGTCTTTCACGAGCACCAAGGATAACTTCAGTACAGTGATGAAGCAACTCTCATTAAGTATAGTGAGGATTGCTACATCAATTGAAAGTAAATAAGGAAGGCGTTTGCATTTTTGTGAAGTGTTGATTACCTAATTTTGCAAAAATTTAAACTGCGTGATGACCACGCTGATGACCCCACCCTGAAAAAAAAAACAACTTGTTATAAAATCTAAAGAAATAACTGCTGGATGGACTAAATGGCAAATGTCCTAAGGATTTGAAAATTGGATTGTGGAACGTACTTTCTCTTTACCAATCTGGAGCTTTAAAAATGCTGTGGAGAAATTGGATTAATACAGGATACTTGTTACAGCTATACAAGAAATGAGATGGACAGCAGAGAGGATTATGGAAAAGAAAAATCATATTTTTTATACCTGCCAAAAGAAAGATCACATGTTTGGAACAGGTTTCATTGTAAACAAGAGGATAAAACATCTTATCATGGACTTCAAAGCAGACTCACTAGTATGTGTAAGTTATGAATTAAAGGAAAGTTTTTAATTACAGTTTTAACTGAAGAAAAGAAGGATATCTGAAAAATTGTTTTATGATGAATTAGATAAGATCTATGGGGAATGTCCAAAGAGGGATGTTAAAATTATTATAGGTGATTTAAATGCCAAGATAGAGAAAGAGGATACACAAAGGCAAACCATTGGGAAATATAGTTTACATAATGAGACTAATGATAATGAGAATAGATTGATCAACTTTGCTTCTTTGAAAAATATGGTTATTGGTAGTACAATGTTTAATCATAAAGATATTCATAAAATGACCTGGAAGTCTCCTGATGGAGGATTATTATAACCAAATTGATCATCTTTTAATAGATGCAAGACATATCCAATTTGATGGATGTTATTTGATGGAACCTACAGAGGAGCAAATATTGATTCTGATCACTAATTGATTAGATCAAAGAGTAGAAGTAAAATCTCTAACACAAGGAAGATATATGAGTCCCATGCTAGAAAGCTTAATAAGGAAAGATTGAAGAAATTAAAAGTTAAAGCCAAATACGGTGAGAGAATCAGTGAAAACCTGTTTGGTCTAACCATTGGTGAGTGTTAACGAAGCTTGGGATGTTCTTAGGGATGTCATAGTAACAACAGTAGGCATGGCATTAGGAAAAGTCAGTAGAGCTAAGTATAGCCATTAGTTTGATGCAGCATGTGAACATGTGACTGTATTAAAAAATGAGGTATATAAAGTAATGCAACAATATTTCTCCACTCGTAAAGCTGTGGAGGAATATTGTTTGGCTAGAAATGAAGAAAAAGAAGAAGATGATATGGAAAAGCACCAAGATCTAGATGTTGAACCAGTATCAACAGATGCAGAAGTGGAGGCAGCTATTAAAAACCCTAACAATAAGGCTCCAGAAATCTCAGTACTGATATAATTTTTACAATTAACTCCTGATCCCAAGTATATAAAACTATTACAATTTCAAATTTATAGGAACCAGTTTCAATTTGAGAAGGATTATTATCACAAATCTTTCTAGTTACTGGCATATACTTTGCCAGTAACTAGAAAGGGTACAAATAGAATTAATTAAAAGTACAGGTACAGAATGCTTCAAGCAGCTGTATCAACTTATCAACAAAATCTGGATTAATGAAACAATTCCAGACAAATGGAATCTGAGCATCATATGCCCCCTCCATAAGAAAGGTTATGTAATGATATGTTCTAACTAGAGAGGAATTAATTTACTATGTACAACTTATAAAATTTTCTCTAACATTCTATTGAAGAGACTTTATCCCTATGTAGAGAATGTCATTGATGTTTATCAGTGTGGATTCCATCAAAGAAGATCTACAAATGTTCAGATTTTTAATATCTGCCAATTATTTGAAAAATGTAATGAATTTGAAATTGAAACACGCTACCTTTTCATTAGATTTTAGAGTTGCATATGATAGCATAAATAGATCTTACTTATTTACTGCAATGGAGGAAATACAGATTCCATGAAAACTTATTGCTTTAGTTAAAGCTACAATGAGAAATACTCATTGTCAGATCAAAATTCAGAACATGTTGTCTGATCCAATATACATAAAAAATGGCATTCGACAAGGGGATGGCTTAGCTTGCTTACTGTTTAACATAACACTTGAAAAGGTTTTCAGAGATGCTGGCATTAATACAAGAGGAACTATTTTCTACAAGTCAGTGCAAATTATGGCACATGCAGACAATATTGATATTATAGGAAGAACACAAAAGCAATGAAAGAAACTTTCACCAGTTTAGAAAAGGCAGCAAAGAAGATGAATTTGCAGATTAACCAAGAAAAAACAAAGTATATGCCAGTAACTAGAAAGATTTGTGATAATAATCCTTCTCAAATTGAAACTGGTTCCTATAAATTTAAAATTGTAATAGTTTTATATAATTGGGATTAGAAGTTAATTGTAAAAATGATATCAGTACTGAGATGTATTCTTTTCACAAATAGATGCTTTTGTGGACTTAGAAAACACCAAAAGTCACATCTGATCTCAAGAAAAACAAAGATAATGATGTACAAAGTACTTGTAAGACCAGTTTTAACCTATGCCTCTGAAAACTGGGTATTATCAATGGCAGAGTTCTCAGATATATTTTTGGAGCAGTACGAGAGAATGGTGTGTGAAGGAAAAGATTTAACCATGAACTGTACAGATTATTTAATGAGCCAGACATTATTAAGTACATAAAAATAAATAGATTAAGTTGGGCTGGACACATTATATGCATGAATAGTAACAGAATAGTTAAGGAGATATTTAATACTAAAGGAAAAAGAAAAATTGGAAGACCTAAATTAAGATTGGAAGATGGAGTGATGCAAGACATTGAGGTTTTAGGAGTAAAAAATTGGAGGAGTTTTGCATTGAATAAGGAATGTTGGCAGAAGTTTCTGAAGAAGGACAGGGCCCACGTAGGGCTGTCGAGCCAATGATGATGATGAAAACAAGATGTTTAGTCTGGTAGATGTGATTAATTATATGTCAAAATCCAATAATAGAATGAGTCAGATAATGAATGATTTCAATATTTTGGATAAGAAAAATCTCTGTTTCCATCAATAGTTATTTATGTAATATTGTTTAAATGTATATACTTTTTATTTGGTCTCGAGTAAGTGATTTTCCAGATTCTAAAAGAAATAGTTACAAGTCATTGCACCAATTGGAATTGAACCCTTGTGTAAATACTAAACACTTGGAGTAAAAATCACTTTATATAGATGAAATAAAAAAACAATCTTCAATTAAATTAAACAAATTTGCCTCCAATAATAAAATCAAACTGAACACTTAGAAGTACACTTCTAACACCTCCAATTAGTACAGGTAATGGTATTGAAGAGGGATAATGAAATTCTCCCCATCTAAAGACATTCACAAATATCCATGACTGCAATAAGATTTGAACCCACGAAAATGGCTGGTGGACAGATGCTTTATCTTTTTGGCCAAAAGGCTGCCACTGCCTGTGTCAGTCATTTAAATTAAACAAATTCGACTCCAGTAATAACATCAAACTTCAAATATGAAAAAATCCTAAGTGGCAGGAAAGCATTATCTCTGCAATGAAACTCATAAGCATGCAAAAACCACCTCAGTCCAAACAGCTCTCACATAATAAAATGCAAAAAAGTGCAAGATTTATGGTGACTGCCTTGAGAGCCATTAAAATCGCGAGCACCAAGGATAACTTCAGTACAGTGATGAAGCAACTCTCATTAAGTAAGTGAGGGTTGCTACATTGATTGGAAGTAAATAAGGAAGGTGTTTGCATTTTTGTGAAGTGTTGATTATCTAATTTTGCAAAAATTTAAACTCCATGATAATTTTAACTGTCATAAATATAAAGTTTCATCAAAATCAATTCATGTTCATTGTTTAATTATATTTGGTTATTCAAACATATAATTAAAATGAAATATATATTGATCTTTAATTGACCATGATTTATAAACATCTAATGCCAACAAGTTTTGCCAACAGGGCTGTCCGGCTTCTTCAGGGCTTATAACAGTAAGAGAAAAAAAAAATCAAAGTTGCTAGTACAGAGAAAATGGAGTAACACTATCATATAAATTAAAACAAAACGAGTAACATTACATGCATAGAGTGTGTTAGTCACTGTTATGAGTGCACGCTCTGTAGTTTAAGCAAAATTAAATTCTAGCAGACTGAGTGATCTTATTAAGGTTTTCCATATGTCAGCTATTATCATTCCCTGGTTTCTGTTAAGACTTTCTCCAGAACAGAGAACTACAATGGCTTTCTTGAAATTTCTGCAATGGAAATCTTCTTCTAGGTAAGACATGGAGCTGCTGTCCCAATCAATGATATGGTTAGTAATTGCAAAATGATGGGCTAGACCTAAGTTGTCGGTTCTGTTGTTATTAACATCTCCTATATGTTCTTTTTTTGGGGATTTCGAGAATCTTGTTGATTAAATTTTGTTGATCTTGTTGACCACAAACACATGGAATGTTGTACACTCCAGCATGTTTGAAAAAAAGCATTAATGTCTTTTGGCAATCTTAAAACGTGACGGACAGTCTTGACCGGTTTGAACACAACTCTGATGTTGAAAGCTTTAAAAAGTTTTGCGATCTTTTTCGATACTATACCTGTACAGTGTCAAAAATATCTATATATATGTATATATGTGTGTATGTATGAAAATGTCTATACATATACTCAAAAATAGAGCCACGAACATCATATCAGAAGAAAAAGAACTGTATGATGAACTTACTCATATATCAGAGACATGAATAAAAAATGGCTATCCAAGGAATTTAATCAACAAGCTTCTTCATAGCAACCCTCCACAACAACATCAACAACCTACCATCAGTCAATACAGTTCATCCATAGTTATTCCTTATGTAGGTACAGTATCGAAAAAGATCACAAAACTTTTTAAACCTTCCTTTCAACATCAGAGTTGAGTTCAAACCGGTCAAGACTGTCCATCACGTTTTAAGATTGCCAAAAGACATCAATGCTTTTTTCAAATATGCTGGAGTGTACAACATTCCATGTGTTTGTGGTCTAAACTATATAGGACAGATGTCGAGAAGCCTTGAAATCCGAAAAAAAAAAAAAAAAAGAATATACAGGAGATGTTAATAACAACTCAGGTCTAGCCTATCATTTCGCGATTACTAACCATATCATTGACTGGGACAGCAGCTCCATGCCTTACCTAGAGGAAGATTTCCGTTGTAGAAATTTCAAGGAAGCCGTTGTAGTCCTCCGTTCTGGAGAAAATCTTAACAGAAACCAGGGAATGATATTAGCTGACATATGGAAAACCTTAATAAGATCACTCAGTCTGCCAGAATTTAATTTTGCTCAAAACTACAGAGCATGCTCTCATAACAGTGACTAACACAACATGCTCTATGCATGTAATGTTACAAGGTCTGTTTTAATTTTTAATTTATATGATAGTGTTACTACATTTTCTCTGTACTAGCCAATTTGAGTTTTTTTCTCTTACCGTTATAAGCCCTGAAGAAGCTGGACAGCCCCGTCGGTGAAACTTGTTGGCATTAGATATTTAAAAATCATGGTCAATTAAAGATCAATATATATTTCATTTTAAAATCAATTCATCTCTTCTAGAGATGTAGAATAATGAACACCCAAAACAAAGCTAACACAGCTTGCTTGCTTTATCTAAAAATGCTATGAAAAAAGTATGAAACATTAAATATAATTAGTTTAAAATATTTATTTACAGAATTTTTACTCAATTTGCTCCATGGCATTGTCACAGAAGCATGGGCTAATCATAATCATTAATTTCCTGTAGGGTTTATACAAAAATAAATAAATAAATAAATATATATATATATATATATATATATATATAAATTATTTTAAATGCCTGATACCGAGAGATAAAGAGATGACATGGTTTATTTAAAAGGATACTTTTTATATAAAGTATCTTTTTAAATAAAATATGTCATCTCTTTATCTCTCGGTATCAGTCATTTAAAATAATTTATAATATTTTCTACCGAGTAAAAATGAATAATCACAATAAGGGTCAAAGCTGTATAACTGAGAGGAGACCTCCACATAGCCTTTAAAGGAATGCGGAGAACCGACCAGGGCTTCTGACCTAATGTCCAATCCTCACCTTCTCATGGTGCACCCTGTTGGGTATCTACTTTGATACTGAACGAACGAGGATGGGCTGGCAATTTGGGATTTAGCCGACCAAATTGTATTCTTATTGGTTAAACCAAAATAAAAAATGATGGTACAACATGACAAAATTTCATGCCGGCTGGGGCATCGCCCGGTTAAACAAGGCCCCCGTTGTTTTCGCCAGGGAACCAGGGCGAACAGCGAAAAGTCAGCTACTGGAACAAATCTGAAAACAAACCCCAACTCAACATCACCAGAGTTAAAGATCGGTACTATCAACGTAAGAAGCCTGAATGGCAAAGAAATGGAGCTAGCTGAGGAATTAGATAAGTACCAGATCGACATAATAGGGGTGACTGAAACAAAAAAGACCAAAACTGGTGAGATCTTTCTGAGCAATAAATACAAAATGTTATATTCAGGCAATGACAATCAAGGAAAAGAAGGAGTAGCCATAGTATTCAACACAAAATACGAGGCTAATCTTCTTGAATGGCAGTCAGTCTCAAGTAGAGTAATGTGGGCAAATATGAGAATGGGGAACTGGACAATGAGACTTATTTGTGCCTATGGTCCCACAGAAGGTTCTACTAAGGTAGAAGTGGAGGAATTTTTTGAGGCTTTAGAAAAAGCAACTGACACAATGAAAAAGGAAAAGTTGATCCTTGTTGGGGATCTAAATAGTAGAGTAGGAAATGATTGTGAGACATACAAAAATATTTTGGGAAAATTTGGAGAAAAGAGCAAAGCTAATAATAATGGCAAATATCTGGTGGATTTCTGCTCAGGACATGGACTGGTTATTACTAACACCATGTTCCAACATAAAAATGTGCACAAATTCACATGGAGAGAAGAGGCTAGGAATAAGAAAAGTCTCATTGACTATGTTATTGTTGATAGTGATGTTTTCTCCCTGGTGCAGGACACCAGAGTGTACAGAGGATTTGAAATTGGAAGTGATCACTATTTAGTCTTGAGCAGGATAAAATTGAATTTCATGTCGAAAAGAATAACATGTAAGAAAGTTTTAAAGCGAATAAAAGTTGAGCAGCTCTCAGATGTGAACTGTAGACTAAAATACAGAAATATTATTGAAAAGAAAATGAAAGAGTTTGAGAACAGGAATCAAACCTTGGAGATTCAGTGGCAAACTCTGAAGGAAACATTGATTGATTCTGCCAGAGAGGCGTGTGGTGAGGTTGTGTGCAAGGATAGAAAAATCAGAACTCCCTGGTGGACACAGGAAGTTAAAGAGGCAGTGAAGGAAAAGAAGAAAGCATATCAAAGGTTCCTGGCAAATAAGTCAGCTTTTACTCTTACAGAATACAGAGACAAATGTAAGAAAGCTAAACAGTGTGTAAAACTAGCTAAACAAAAGTCATGGGAGGACTTTGGCAAGAATATAGAAAATAAATATCAAGAAGGTGGCAAAATATTCTGGAGGTTGTTGAAGAAGCTTAGGAATGGAGGAAAGAGTGCCGTAAAAGGAATTAGAGATGATAAAGGTGTAATGAAAACAGGAGAAAAAGATATCCTTGAAGTATGGAGTAATTACTTTGAAAAACTGCTAAATGAAACAAGCAGTGATGACAGCACAGTGATAAAAAACACTGACCAGGCATGCAGTGAGGAATACATATCCATACTTGAAGTAGAAAAAGCCATCAAAGGCTTGAAATGTGGAAAGGCAGCAGGAGTAGATGATATTCGACCAGAAATGCTGAAGTATGGTGGTATAAGAGTCTTACAGTGGCTGCACTGCATAGTTCAGAAAGCCTGGACAGAGGGACGAATTCCCAATGATTGGAGTAGAGCTCTCATAGTACCCATATATAAAAAGGGAAATAAAACTGAATGTGAGAATTACAGAGGTATTTCCCTACTGAGTGTTCCTGGCAAGATCTATGCAAGTATACTTGAGAAACGGTTGAGAAGAATTGTGGAAGAAAAGCTTGGTGAAGAACAAGCTGGATTCAGGCCAAATAGAGGCTGTCAGGATCAGATCTTCACTTACAACAAATAGTCGAGAAAGCATGGGAATATAACAAAGATCTGTATTTAAGTTTTGTCGATTTGGAAAAGGCATATGACAAGGTGCCAAGAGAGAAGCTATTCAATACGCTACAGTTATATGGTGTCAATGGGGCATTATATCAAGCAATACTTAGTCTTTATTTGAGTTGTGAGTCAGCAGTTAGAATTGAAGGAAGTACAGGAAGATGGTTTAATGTTAAATCTGGTGTGAGACAAGGATGTACATTATCCCCTCTGTTATTCATTATCTATATGGATCACATTATGAAGGAATGTGGTATTAAACCTGATATCAAAATTGGAGATGTTAATGTCAGCTCTTTGCTTTATGCGGATGATGTTATACTTCTAAATAAATCCGCTACAAGTCTGCAAGATTCTCTGACTAAATTGAATAGCTGTTGTAATAGATATGGTATGAAGGTCAGCAATAAAAAGACAAAGATAATGAAAATAGGCAGAATCATTGAAAATGTCAACTGTGTTGTGAATAGAGAACCTGTGGAACAAGTAAAACATTTCAGCTACTTAGGCACAATTTTTACTGAAGATGGTAAACTAAATATAGAAATAGACAACAGAATCAGCAAAGCTGGTATCGTGGGAAGTCAGTTGAATAAATTCATATGGAATAAGAAAGAAATTAGTCGGAACACTAAATTAGCTGTATACAAGACTGTGTTCAAACCAATTTTAACTTATGGATCTGAGAGCTGGGTCAGAAGTAAAACACTTGACCAAAGACTAGAGACCGCAGATATGAGAGTCCTGAGAAGGATTGGAGGCGTGAACAGATGGCATCAATGGCAATATCATATTAAAAATGAGGATATTAGGAAAGAACTTGACATTGTCAGCATCCAGGAATGCATTAGCAGAGCTAATCTCAGATGGTATGGTCACTTAAATAGAATGGGAGAGGAAAGATTAGCAAAACAAGTGTTCTCTGCCAGGTTGGCAGGAAAACGACCCAGAGGAAGACCAAGATATAGGTGGATTGATACGGTACAAAGTGCCTTAGACGATAGAAATATAAGATCTGATAATGTTGGAGTCTTGACAAGTAACAGACTGATTTGGAGGAAAATTGTAGATAGGAAGTTAGTAATGATGTAATTTTTTCATATAGTACTGTCATATCCTGTACACCCCTTGAGGGTACATGGCAGGAATTTGATGATGATGATGATATATATATATATATATATATATATATAATTAAAACAGTAAAAAAATTATACTTATTTTAAAATTTTTCAGTTTATTTAATATTTATGGAACTATAAAAATATAACAAAATAAAATATATTCTATACAAAACCAAATAAATAAAAAAAAAAAATAAAATTATCAAAATCTGTACAAAATATAAATTTTTATTTCATTTAATGTTTTTCTTCTGGAAATATGATTTCAAAAAAGATAAAATGTCCACTGAATGATTACTTAATCTTGTTCTTATTCTAGATACAAAATTGCCTGAAATAGAAAATACTCTCTCTCACTGGCTACCAAACTTGGTTTTATCATTTTTAGAGCATCAAATAATAAATCTAAATTCTTTGTTCTTTAATTAGTTGCCTCAAATACTGAAAATTCGGCCTTCAGTGTCTTCGGATTTGATATTATTTCTTCAGATTCCTCAAGTAACCTATGAAATGATTTTTCCATGGCTTCTTCTAGAGCATTTATCTGATTAATAGTTTCTCTGTATCTGATATATTCATCATCGGAATCTGTTTCTATACAAGAATTTGGATATATTCTAGACAATATTTTTTCTAGATAACTTAATAATATCGAGTTTTGAGGCTAGTGGAAATACACTAGATTTCTTTGTTGAAATGTTTCGGATTTTGCAAATATAGCAAAAGGGGTTATCAATCCAACTTGTATTCTTTCTCGAATTCGTACTTCTAAAGCATTTAATAATTTGGAACTAATTTCAGTCTTTAAATTTTTTTAGTTCATTTAACAGAAATTCAAATATGCCTTCACTTGTTAATAAATTGGCATCTTGCCACCTTAAGGCCTCAGCTGCTAGATGTACTAGTCCGAACACTTTAAGAAGCTCCATGATTTTATGAGAAGCACCAATCAAAGCTAAAACAACACATTCTTTTAATGTTATAAAACTTTCATTTATGGCCTCTAAACTATTCCATCTCATTTGGCAGTCAAGAATTAGACTTAATTCCTTTCCTTTTTCTTGTTTTACATAATTCTGAAGGATGCTATCTCTTAAGGGAGATTTTCTAAAAATTTGCAAATTTTTCAAATTGGGAAATTGATTGTTTGTAATTGACAGAGAACATAGGAAATCCACAGTCGTTATCTAGACCAAGAGAATTTTAAAAATCCTTGCCATAGTCATCTTCACACTCTACATTATCTTCCGATTCCTCACTTATAACATATACATCGGTTTCAAGTCAAACTGTGAATGTTTTTAATTAAATAAATAATTTTTACATATTATTTCTAGTATCTAAAACCAGTTTTTTTAAATTTAAAAACCAGTTTCCGAATTTTACAAATTTATCCAAAAAAAACTGGTTTTCAAAAACCGACAAACCCTAATTCCCTGATATGCACCTTAAGGAGAGGGGAGTGTACAAGATACAATGACAGAACTACATGAAATGTTTTATTACTAACTTCCTACTGACAATTTCCCTCCAAATTACTTTGCTATATGTCAAGACTTCAACACTGTCAGATCTTATATTTTGGTCTTCTAAGACACTTCTAACTGTATCCATCCATCTAGATTTTGATCTTCCTCTAGATCTTCTTCCTACCATCTTGACTGATCAGATCATAAATGCTAATCATAACCAGTCTAATTATAACAAGTTTCAGTAGGAGCTATAGATAAAAAAAAAAATATAAAATAAAAAAAGTGTAATGAGCAGTGCTGAGTAACACTATTTCCTTAAATGTAGTCCATCAAGACCTGGTAGTGTAATAATGCTTTGTCACTTTCCTGAGTCTAGTTTTTCTGTAAACAACTTGCTCTGATGATTTATCTTTTTCTAACTCTGTGAGCATAATGACAACATGATCTGTAAGCACAGACTATTCCAGTTCATGCTGTTTTCTTAAGATCCTGGCAGTTTTTCATTGTGGAAAATGGTGTTGCTTAATACTGTTCACCCATGTTTTATGTATACCTATTATTAAACCTCGTAAGGACCATAGTTATAATTACACAGTGCTGCTGAAATACTACTCATAATATTATTTCTACATTGTTTTGCTTTCAGTCTGCCTGTCATGAAGATATTCAACAGAATGAGTTAAATCTTTATGATTGAATAAGTAGTTTTACACAATAACTTGCACTTTGCTTATTGTATGTTAACTTATGTCAATTAAAAATAAGTACAGAAGAGAAAAGACTGAGATTTAGAATTGAATCACTCAACTAAGACACATACTGAATGATGCAGTTAGAAGTACCTTAATAAACAGACAAAAGTAAGAAAATATGAACTGGTAAAAACAGAACAATATGCTAATAGCAAACTAGTAATATTTACAGTTATTCATTTGTAGATAAAAATTTCAAATAGACTGCTAAACTGTAAACAGGCTGTGCCTCTGAACTGCACCTTTTATTATATTATTATTCCCTACCAAGCTTTCTATATACAGAACCTTTTAGTTAGTCAGTCATGGAGAGTAAGATAGTAATATTTACATATATGTTTATTTACATACATGTTTGCATAGATAATAATATTTATATACAATTTCATTATTTTTAGTGGTCGGTTAGAATGTTTCAGGTTTGTACCCATGATAATGCACTGACCTTATCTTGTGTTCATCGAAAGAATAAAGCTTGAGTTTATAAAAAAAAAAAAAATATATATATATATATATATGTGTGTGTGTAAATAAGATTTCTTTACCTTGGGAATAATGTATATTAGGGTTACCAAGTAATTTTATAAACTTGGTTATTTTACTCCTAATCCCAAGTAAGCAAACAGTTAAGTTTGCGTCTGAAACGTAGTTCAAGTCTAAAGGTGGTGCAACACCAGGGCAACTCATTGTAAAGGTGGGTAAAGCTCTGATCACTATTCTTAGTATTTTCCCTAATGTAAAGCACATCTCACTAAGAGATGTATACTGCAATACATTATGGGTGGGGTCACTATCCAGACCAGTTTCAACCTTTTTTGAAAAACCTTAGTATTTAGGGTTATCTAGCTACTCACTGAGGAGACCTCAGTGAGTAGCTAGATAACCCTAAATTCCTAATTCCAAGACCCTAAAGATCCTAAAGACCCTAATTCCAAGTAAACAAACAGTAAACTGTTTGTTTACTTGGAATTAGGAGTAAAATAACCAAGTTTATAAAATTACTTGGTAACCCTAATAACCCTAATATATATATATATATAAATATATATATATATCGATATATAACAAGACTAAATTGAATAACTGTTGTAATACATATGGTATGGTCAGCAATAAAAAGACAAAGACAATGAAAATAGGTAGAATCGTTGAAAATGTCAACTGTGTGACAATGAAAATAGGTAAAATCGTTGAAAATGTCAACTGTGTTGTGAATGGATAACCTGTGGAACAAGTAAAACATTTCAGCTACTTAGGTATGATTTTTAATGAAGATGGTAAATTAAATATGGAAATAGACAACAGAATCAACAAAGCTGGTATGGTAGGAAGTCAATTGAATAAATTCATATGGAATAAGAGAGAAATTAGTCAGAACACTAAATTAGCTGTATACAAGGCAGTGTTCAAACCAGTTTTAACTTATGGATCTGAGAGCTGGGTCAGAAGTAAAACACTTGACCAAAGACTAGAGACCGCAGATATGAGAGTCCTGAGAAAGATTAGAGGCGTGAACAGATGGCATCAATGGCAATATCATATTAAAAACAAGGATATTAGGAAAGAACTTGACATTGTCAGCATCCAGGAATGCGTTAGCAGAGCTAATCTCAGGTGGTATGGTCACTTAAACAGAATGGGCGAGGAAAGATTAGCAAAACAAGTGTTCTCTGCCAGGTTGGCAGGAAAACGACCTAAAGGAAGACCAAGATATAGGTGGATTGATACAAAGTGCCTTAGACGATAGAAATATAAGATCTGATAATGTTGGAGTCTTGACAAGTAACAGACTGATTTGGAGGAAAATTGTAGATAGGAAATTAGTAATGATGTAAATTTTTCATGTAGTACTATCATATCCTGTACACCCCTTAAGGGTACATGCCAGGAATTTGATGATGATGATATATATTTGTTGTAAACATAAATATATACAGAGTCCATCACAAAAATGTATACACACTTTGGCAAATGAAAAACCTGCAATACTACAATTTAGTATTGCAATACTAAATTTATACAGACATTGACTTTTACAATTACACTAGGTGCTCAAAGTGGTTATCATTAGCGTCCTGACACTAATTATTACGGCAAACTACTGCTTGGGCAACAATCCCACTGGACACTTTGACCAGTGGGATTGCTGCTCATGCTGTTTCAATTTCTTTCCAAAGGGCCACCAGCATAGCTGGTTTTCTATGATTCGCTACATCCTTTAGAATTCCCCCATAGGTACAAGTCCAAGGGTGTTAAATCAGGAGAATGCAGGAAGAACTCAACTGCACCTCTTCATCCTATCCATTGTCCCTACAAACTCTCATCAAGGTAAGCTCTCAAGTCTCGTGGTGGTGGAGCGCCATCTTGCTGGAAGAGAAATTGATCATTCCCATAAAGTGTATGAATGGCAGGTAAAATGGATGTGCATAGCATGTCTAGGTACACTTCACCAGTAACAGTATCTTCAAAGAAGAATGGTCCTATTAAACCCCTAGATGACAATCCAAACCAGACATTGAGTCCTGGTAAATTGACTGCCTTATCCACATGAATGCCTGGATTTTTTTTGAGCCCAGTAAACACAATTATGCCGATTCAAACTTCCTTACAAACTCCTCATCCACCATGTGTTGAAATTACTCACAACACTGCATTCTTCTTCGATCAGGATCATCTTCATTCATTGCATGTAACAATCTTGGGATGCTTTAAAAATGCACCGTATGCTTGCACTGCTAACTCTTGTGTCATGTGTACAATGTGTGGTATATTCTGTGGTGAGCGTGTAAACTGTTTCAACACCATAGTCTAGGAAGCAAGACTTATTGCTGTGCAAAGCCTAATGGATCCTCCCTTGTACACGGTAGTACCATGGGTCTCAAACTTATCACAAATACACGCAATTGTCAGGCATGTTGGAGGTTGTGTTGTAAACTCACGCCTCCGTTGTCGTTGAACTTCAACAACATTCTCAAATTTGAAATACCATTTTAAAATGGTCCTGCGTTCCTCAAATGACAATCATGCCTCGGACATTTTGTTTGAATGTCCTACTGGTCATGTATTCATGTATGCTAGTATTCAATTGAGTAACAACATCTTTTGAGAGATCATCATATTACACATTGCTACCATAGTTCGATCCAACTTCAAAAAAGTCCATAGATGACATCTATTAAAGTGTGTATACATTTTTTTGATGGACTCTGTATATAACAGATTCAACTCTGTATATTAATTCCCTTTATCTCTCTGAAGAAATCTGACATATGGGATATTTCTGATATTTCTATCATTCATATCACATATGTGACATATGTGATATGAATGATAAGACAGAAAGAGAAATATACTCAATAATAAGACAAATATACTCAAGTTTTGTATGATATTTGATGTTATCCCTCACGGTAAAATTGAAATCTGAGGGATAACATCAAATATCATACAAAACTTGAGTATATTTGTCTTATTATTGAATATATTTCTCTTTCTGTCTTATCATTCAAATTCCTTAGAATACAATAAAAGTTAAAGATATCACTCGACTAACATACATGCATGTCTTCTAGTAAACGTTTCCTTAATGCATCTTTGCTTCATTTTGCTGAAGTAGGAATGAAGACAGTTGCTCTGGCAATAGGAATACATTTAATTGAGCAGTTCCAAAAGCACTTCAAATAAAAGGAACTTTACTGCAGATTCTATCTTACTCCACAGAACATATACCACTTGTTTTTCATTAAGCTCATAACATTCTCACTAATATATGGAGGCTTGATGCATTATACTGCCCTTCAATTATTAACTTCATAGTTCCTCCTTGGAGAGTAGAGAAAGATGCATATAATAACTTTTCCGAGATCAGAGAATTTAACTTGGCAGCTTATTCCTCCTTGCTTGCTAATGTTTCCATTACCCAGTGACAGCCATTCTAAAAACTTAACATGCATGTCTGTTACTAAGAATCAAAGTGAAACCCTTGTGAAAACATAGCTGACATTCCTAGAGTGCTCACATACTGTAATAGCACACGGCTAAGGACACTACTATAAACAAATATACAATAATATATTGTACATGCAACATTATTTCTATGTAAATCCCCAAGGATTACAATATTAAGGTATGCAAAATGACTACTTAAATACATTTATTTCTGCTTTCGTTATGCAATTGCTTAACCACATGCCAGTTCCTATAATTGCATTAATAAATTATAACAAATATTTATCAGATAACAAAACAAACCTCTTAATGAAATTTATGCTCAGTATTATATATAAACAAAACAAATTAATAAGTAAATTATGAACTGTGAGGTTTTTCGAAAGGCTTAGTATTTCTTTTAATTTAATTTATTTATTATTATGTTTTTGAAAAAAAAAAATTAATCAAAACACATTACCTCCCTTTTAAATTCAACAAAATTATACTTCTTATGAATATAATTTCTAGACCTCAAAATTGCATTTGCCTATTTTCAATGGATTTATCAAAATTTGCATGACTTATCAATTGCTTGAGAAATCATTTGATGAATCCAAGAAATGCAAATGTAGATCTGAATATGGACAAAATTATTCATATCACTTTTATATGGGAAAGACCAATGTATCCAACTATGGAACAATCAATATCTCAGGAGTGGTGAAGATTTTGGAATAGTTCATTAGGACTCGCATTCAGAAATGGGTTGACAGAGAATCCCTACTTTGCAATGAACAGCATGGGTTTACTACGGCAAGGTCATGTCTGAGCAACTTGCTCACATTTTATATTACCATTGGTTAGACAAGGGGAATGGATATGCAATGATACTTTTGGATTTTACTAAGCTTTTTGACAGAATACAGCACGGAAGACTGTTGCATAAATTAGAGAACATGGGATTTGATTATAAACTGTTGGCATGGATAAGAAGATGGCTGACTGACATATCAAAAAGTCATATAAAGGAGGGGGGGGGAGGTGAATCTGCAAGATTCAAGGTAACCAGTAGCATGCCCAAGAATCAGTTTCCCCGGTCCATTCCTATTCAATTTGTACATTAATGACATTGGGAAGGATTTGACATGCAACATGCAGCTATTTGCTGCATGTTGAGCAAAGATAGATAAGGTAATCGGGATTGCTTCTGATATGCAGCACTTCCAGAATGATTTGAATAGGCTGGAATAGTGTGGTTTGAATAGGCGGGAATTGTGAGCAAGCACATGAAAACAGCTATCAGTTCAATGTTAATAAATCAAGAACTGGTATGACAGCTGGTGTGAATAGTATGGTCTCCATCAATGAGTTACTGACTCCCTGGAGGTTTCTCTTAATAATAATAACTTACTTTATTCAGCTCTTTAGATTTGTTATTTGTTTGTGTGGCGTCTTCATTAATGTTTCAAGACTGGTTAGCTTGATCAGCAGTATTTAAATTAAAATATGATGTAGGTTCTTTAATACCTTTTAAATCTTCATATACACATTTTATGATATTCTGACATTAGCTGATCTATATTATTTTCATGACCTGAATTGTTTCCATATTGTTTAATGGTGTTACGTAGTTTCTCTTGAGAGAACTTCTGTTTAGAGTTAGGCACATAACTATATGATATTTTAAACCATAATTCTCTGAAGAAGTATATTGACATCTAACCTATCTTATTTGATTCTTAGAAGAATCTTACCTGTTTCTATCTTCTTTGTTTTAATAACAACAATTACGTCAATCTGGTGCTCGTTCAATTCTGCAAATTCCATTTCTTTTCCATTGATGTATCTTATGTTGATGGTGGCAATCTTGAATTCTGCTGATGCTGAGTTGGAGCCTATTCCAGTGGTTGGCATTTCACTGTTCTGCCCTGGTTCTCTGACCAGGGCAAAACAGTGAAATGCAGTGTGCAGAAAATTGCAGTGTGCTTACATAATAACCAGGTGACACCCAAGCTGGTAGAAACTATTCATAAACAGTACAAATGAAGAAAGCTGCCTTCCATTATACATAAAGTAATTGTTTTACAATAAAAAAAAACTTTTTCACCTAGACTGTTCATTCCCTCCTCCCTCAAACATAGACACACTCTCATTTTGAACATTAATAGTGAAATGTCCATCTTCATTCTATTTTATCACTAAGACAGCACACAACTTCTTGTATTCGATGAATTTCATCACTCAATGTGACACTACTAGTCTGCTTATCATAAGTCTAAAGTGATGAAAAAGTTCCATGTTTGGTCTACTAAGAAAGCTTCCAGATTATACATTCATAATCATTACATAACTATAGAATCATAATCATCACATACACACACACAAATTAAATAAAAAATAAATAAAATAAATTTTAAGTGTAGCATTTACTATAATAACATAGCACGTTATTTCATATCAATGAAAGAAAGTTACTTCATGGTCTGGTGAACTCATGATCATATTAACTCAATTCTGCAACAATCACAGTAGATTCTAAACAGACCACTCATAGGTGAGTTAATAATCTTCTTTAATGAGTCTCTTGGACTTTACCATACATTTTTTGTAAGATTTTATGGCACGACCATTTGTGACATCCTCTAGCACATTACTCATAAAAAGCAAGCTCAGATATGTTATGTTACATTATCAAACATCATATACTTTTGGCTTATCTGTTCATTACAAGAAAACCACATATAAAATCATTTAATCCATATGACTAGAAATCTCATTTAAAAATTTTTAAACTGGAAAGTGAGACCAGTTTTCTATTGTCGACTACAAACAATGGAATATTTAATATAATATTGGTATGATATTTAAATAGAAATACATAACTTACCCATTTAGTCTGTGTTCAAATATATGAAGAATGCCTTCTTTTGTGACAGCTGTTATGGTAATATCCTGTTTAAAAATTAAAAAAAAAAAAAAAAATAATAATAATAATATATATATATATATATATATATAACAAAACAGTACATATTTTTGGACAGTATGAAAACAAACATCAACAGAATGCGACAGTGTTGGGCTTCATAGAACCAAAATGGTATGAAGTATGTTTTTGGAATTGTTTGCTGGAAATGTGGTATCATTTTCTGTAGCAAAGTCAATTCATATATAATGCTTTAATAGGTAGACTCTCTCTAAGTCCATAACTGTTATATGGTAATAAGTTCTTGTTTGTCTCTATATTCTAAATGCCAACTACTGAATATGATATCCTGGCTGCATCAAATTTATCTTTAATAGAATAAATGAAGTCCATCCATAACAAGAAAACATTCTTCCTGTAGACATGTAATGAGGTCCTGGACTGTTGTGGGACAGACATCCCTTGATCTCACCCGACATACCACTGAAGATGATGTTGCATGTTAGTTCAGGTAACGTGGGATTGCACATTGCAGACCTACCTGTAACATGCTCGGAACTCTGCATTCAATGTGCTGGACAATGAATGATGGTTTTTATTATCCTAGGTAGCACCTTATAGTCATGTTCGGTGAGTGTGGTGGGTCATCTGGTGTGGGTAGTACTTGCAGTTGAGTTCCTGTGCTTCATCTCAGTATGGTATCACTGATTATTGACCTGGGATGGCCCAATTTCCCAAACTGAGAAGCCTGCAACATGGCACCACCCATCACAACGTCTCTTTCAAACTCGGTCAGTTCCCTTCTCACAGCTATTTTACTGAACACAGTTGCACTGATTTGGCAGCATCATATTCTTCCAATTTATATTGGATACAAAAACATGACTCCTTACATGACATGATGCACACTGCCCATGAGGGATGTCCCTTGACTTCATTCCCAGCAATGTATGTACCAAAGGACTATCTTTCTTGTATATACACAAGAGGACTGCCAAAAGATCTGCATATTTGTTATGCATAGTTAGCCAGATTTTCACAATCGATGAATTAAATTTTACTGCCTTCATTTTATCACACAGCCAAGGTCAATTCAACTATGCAAGTCACAGAATAAGTATATAGGAGTTATATATCAACTATCACAATGCTTTCCTGCATACTATCACATCGCTTTAACAATTAATTCTGTAATATTCTAAAAGACTGTTAGTCATTATTTACTGATATTTCACTAAGTGATAGAAAAACTAGGCATACCTGAACTTTTCAGCTTAGTAGTAGTAGTAATAATAATAGATAAGGTAATATCAATCAAGTGTTTCAAACAGTGAAAACTTTAGTTTGCTTTTGTTTAATTCCACAGGCATAGTTTTCATTCTTCATGGTGAATATTCAAATTTAATTTCTTATGTATTTTTTTATTGTTTAAAAATGTTAACTGTTGGTACGTTACTTAACTGGAAAAGTCAGATGGAGTAATTCTATCTAATACTGCCTTGTTTTAATGTTGCATTCCATGTACTCCACAAATGTTTTATGTAATGAATTCAGCAATTGCATAATTAGGTAACAAATGGAATATTTTTCTATACGATGTATACAAAATATACAATGATACAAAAATTATCTAAACACACAATTTTTTGTAGAATGTTGTATACCTGCAAAAAAAACAGCAAGGTATAATGGCAAGGGAATGAGTAATAAATGAAAATTGTGTATAGCAGTGGAAATGGAGCAGTTTAACATCACTGACTTCCAGTAAGCAATACTGCAATCCAAAGCTAGCATATTAAGAGACATAACCCATGATGAAGAAATACCTGACTTCAACAGCCCACAGATGCAAAAACAGTTCTCTCAGTTTACACTAAGATCACTTGTTGCGGTTTCTATAACAACAAACACCATCTATTTTGTAATCTAAACAATTCTGTACTGCCTGGTGACACAATCCAGCTCAATTGGCAATGTGAGTGCACAAGTCATATTTTAAGGGCTTTGGCAATATGGGTTGCAGAAACCAGGCTCAAAAAGTTGAAACTAATATGAATAAACAGAAATTATGGGAAGAGTCAGAATGTCAGCTAATGGTGGGACCACATATTTGTCTAGAAAAATAAACATGCCATTGGGATGGAGGAATGTGCCAAAAGAGCTATGATCATTTGATAAATCAAGGCAAGTCAACTCAAGGAGGACAACATATGTAATTACATTAAAGTTTAGGCCAATGACAGGAATGTTTGCGATATACTCAGGCATCTATATAATAAATAAAATATAAAAATCAGGTTTATATTTAAAATAGCTTGGTATCTTTAACATATATATATATATATATATATATATATATATATATATGTAGAAAGTATTTTACCTTGGGTATAATAAATGTTAAAGATGCCAAGCTATTTTAAACTTGGTTTTACTCCATTTCCCAAGTAAGCAAACAGACAAATAAGTCAAGTTTGTGCCTGCACATATTGCAAGACTAGCTGACCCTCAAAGTAGTGTAATTCAAGACGACTCATGGTAAAGGTAGAATAAGCTCTGATCACTAGTCTTAATATTTACCCTTAATGCACAGCCCATCTCCTTGAGGAGATGTACGATGCTATGTATTAAAGGCAAGGGGCCACTACCCAGACCGGTTTCGACCTTTATTGAGGTCTCATCAGTGGAAGCCAGGCTAGAAATACCAAGATTTTAGTAATAACAGAACTTATAAGTATTTTACCAGAACAAGTTACCATAAGGTGTTTTAACCTTATTAAAGCATGAGTTGCCTTGACTTGCACTACTTTGAGGGTCAGCTAGACTTATTCAGCTAGTCAAGTTTGCGCCTGCACATATTGCAGGCGCAAACTTGACTTATTTGTCTGTTTGCTTACTTGGGAAATGGAGTAAAACCAAGTTTAAAATAGCTTGGCATCTTTAACATTTATTATACCCAAGGTAAAATACTTTCTACATTTATATCTCATCCTGAGATTTTTTTAATAAGGTTAAAACACCTTATGGTAACTTTTCTGGTAAAATACTTATAAGCTCTGGTTTTTTACTCCATTTCCCAAGTAAGCAAACAGACAAGTCAGTCAAGTTTGCACCTGCAAGTGTTGCAAGTCTAGCTGACCCTGCAGGTAGTGCAAGTCAAGGCAACTCGTGATAAAGGCAGAATAAGCTCTGATCACTATTCTTAATATTTACCCTTTACATAGCATCATACATCTCCTCCAGGAGATGTGCTTTGCATTAAGGGTAAATATTAAGAATAGTGATCAGAGCTTATTCTGCCTTTATCACGAGTTGCCTTGACTTGCACTACCTGCAGGGTCAGCTAGACTTGCAACACTTGCAGGTGCAAACTTGACTGACTTGTCTGTTTGCTTACTTGGGAAATGGAGTAAAAAACCAGATTTATATTTAAAATAGCTTGGTATCTTTAACATATATTATACCCAAGGTAAAAAAAAACTCTCTACATCTATCTCTCATCCTGAGATTTTTATTTAATAAGGTCAAAGCACCTTATGGTAACTTGTTTTGGTAAAATATTTATAAGCTCTGTATTACTTAAAACTTAGTATTTCTTAGCCTGGCTTCCACTGACGAGACCTCAATAAAGGTCGAAACTGGTCTGGGTAGTGGCCCTTTGCCTTTAATACATAGCACCATACATCTCCTCCAGGAGATGTGCTTTGCATTAAGGGTAAATATTAAGAATAGTGATCAGAGCTTATTCTACCTTGACCACGAGTTGCCTTGATTTGCACTACCTGCAGGGTCAGCTAGACTTGCAACACTTGCAGGTGCAAACTTGATCGACTTGTCTGTTTACTTACTTGGGAAATGGAGTAAAAAACCAGGTTAATATTTAAAATATATAAATAATATATGTTAAATTAAATACTTTAACATATATTATACCCAAGGTAAAAAAACTCTTTACATATAACACACACACACACACACACACACACACACACACACACACACACACACACACACACACACACACACACACACACACACACAATCAATTAGTAGATTTTTAACAAAAAAAGTAAAGGTACAATAAACACAGGATAGGCTTTGATAATATAGCAAATTATTTGGGATGATATTCCACATACATAACTTGCGTTGTCATTCCAAACACCTAAAGAAGATACTGATAAGTCCTCATTTCAAGTTGTATTGGCTGTGATGATATACCTTACCTAAAAGGAATGTCTGAACAAATATGAGAGGATGGAGGGCTGAAAAGTTCTGATAAACACCTAGAACAAAAATGATATTAAAGCAACTGATATAACCACAAGAAAGAACATTTCATAAAAGCCTTTAAATGCTCATGTTTTTTCATCAAACTGTAATTATTTGTTGTTTTAGGATATATAAGACATGTCAGAGGTTTTGAAGAAATTCAAAGACAGAGATGCTGACAGTCATCAAGTTTTTCATTCTACAAGAAAAGTCTGCAACTGAGATTCACCAAACTTTGTGTGAGACCTTAGGTAACTGTGTCCCAGCATATCCAACAGTTGCCAGATGGGTGGCAAAGTTTAAAACTGGGCATCCTGATACAACAGATGCGCAAAGGTCAGGAAGGCCATCACACATGAAAACATAGTGCATGAATGATCCTTTATAATAGATGAATACCAGCCATAAACATTGCAAAGAAGACTCTAGGGATATGCAGGGAACAAGTTGGGGTCATTATACACGAACATCTCGTCATGCAGAAGCTCTCGGCAAAGGGGGTCCCCAAATGTTAGAATGCCAACCAAAAGAGAGAACGTGTGCTGTCATCTCAAGGGATTTTGGGACCTTTTGAGAAATTAAGTGATAAAATTTTTGGCTTGTATTGTGAATGTTGATGAAACATGGCTTCATCACTATGAGACAAAACAACAGTCAATGGAGTGGAGACACAAAAGTTCTCCATGGCCAAAGCAGCTCCAAATACAAAAGTCAACAGGGAAGGTTTCTTGTCATTGTCTTTTGGGATATGGATGGTGTAATCTTTGTCAGATACCTCAAAAAAAGGTGAAACTGTTACAGCAGCAGTTTATTCACCAGCTCTGAAGAAAAAACTACAGGAAAATGAGCAGAGGTATGTTGTTTTGCAGGACAATGCACCTGCTCACGAAACCCAAAAAACAATACACAACTTGGGCTTTCAATGCCTGCCTCACATCCCACTCTATTCACCAGAACTTGCCCCATCTGACTATTTCCTATTCTCAAATTTAAAGAAACACTTGAAAGGAACAAAATTTACCATAGACGATGAAATCATATCTACAGTTGTGGACTGTTTGTGCAACAAGGGAACGACTTTTTTTTCTCAGAGGATTGCAAATGATACAGCAGCATTGTAATAGTGTAACACTTCATGGGAAATATGGAGAATAATGTGTAAGTTAGATGGTTTTAGCTCAATTTCTTCATGGTGATTATAACAACTTTTCAGCACACCCTCATAACAAGGATTCTTCCCAAGTGCAGTCTATATACTTCCTTCAAGCCAGCTCAGCTATCTTCTTATCTACCAATTACAAAATCTAGCTTTACTTATGGGTTGTCTATTAAGTGCCCTGTTCTTATCATCTTTGTGTATGTGCAGTTAGCCTAGTGGCTATGCACTTCACAACCATATGTCTGGGAAAGGAGTGTCCTAGGTTCGATTCCTGTCGACGACGTGAGGAGCTTAAGAATCTTCCTCAGCCATAGCCAAATTAGCTGGTCTTTGAGTGTAGACAGCAAGTTTTCCCCAGCTTATGGGGTTTTTCATCCCATAAGCTGGCAAACTGGCCCCGTGTCAGGAATACTTAAGACAATCCATCCAGCCATAGGTCTGAATTGTCAGCTATGCCAGTCCCGAGCATAGATAAAAATAGGGGGATTGAAGTGGTGCCGTACCTCCCCGTAAAAGGGGCTCACGGATGTTGAATCACCATACAAAATGAAATGAATGAATGAATCAATCATCTTTGTTATTTTGGATACACTGGCCACTCTGTTGAGATTAGAATCAAAGCACATCAGGGTTACATCACATTTTTAAAATCCAACAAGTCTGTTCTTGCTCCCCATGTGCTACTGAGACTAGACACAGAGTTGTCTGAAACAGACTAAAATTCTTCCTTTCAACAGATTCAAAAGTGATCATCATTTTCTTGAAACTTGTGAAAAACTACAAAATTTCCCAAACCTTAACCACTGTGTGCAAGTTCAAAGTTTTGGGAAGTAATTACCATTAACCATTTGCAATTTTATTACTGAATATATTCCATTTGTTCCTTTGAGATTGTCATGCCAGCTGTGATCAAGACATGATCACAGCTGTAAACTCATGCCATGTGACTTATATCTTATAATTCATGTTTTGAATGTAGTTACTGATTCTTTTTTTTTCCCTTCCCCGATAACGTCCATGTTACACTGGATTAAATATATTGGAGATTTTTAATAAATTTCTTTTTTTTCTACATCATTTTTTCTGCATCTGTTATATTTCTAAACATTTGCACCCACATAAATGTTTAGGATATCTCTATTAAAAGATGGTTACTTTCTTGCTAAACGTAAATATTTTCTTAAGATATGCTCTTAAGATCCGCAATCAGCAATACCACCAAATTAAACACCCTATTTCTCTAAAACAAGGGAACTATATATTCTGAAAATTTCACAATTCCAGATATTCAAATTTAATGTTAATGAGTTAATTCTTTCTTTTCAGCGTTTCACTGCATCACTGAACTAAATTCATGCTCTTCTCCCCACATAAAATGCATATGTAGTACAAATTAAGAATTTATACTAGACTCCACAGGTTCTCACCTAGCATTAGTAATGCTGGATTATACTATTTGCCACTTTCTTCAGTAAAATTCAAGACAAATCTAGCAATGAGTCAAATTAGTAGCAAAAAACTTTAAGACCATTCTCTGAGAATGGTTTTCAAATTAAAAATGAATTTAAAATAAATGTAAATGCAATACCTGATTTGTTTTATCTGCCTGTGAAACTTTCACATCAACTGGTTCATTATCAAGTTTGAAACGTGCCAAAGCATTTGTGTCTTTATTAGTTGAAAATTGCCTATAAAAAATGTCAAACATATATATATATATATAAATGTCAAATAATGGCATTATAAACCTACTTTTCTGGTGAAAAGCACATCAGAGTGGGTGAGCCTCCCCAACTTTTTTTTAAATCTAAGGGGATGGAAAACTAATAATATAAACTTAGTTATTATCCACTAAGGATAATAAATAAGTTTACATTATTAGTTTTCCTCCAACGATTTTTCTTACAAGTAATATTTTACATTTTAGTCTTTAAGCTACTGCTAAATATATTCGCTCTATCTAGATTTCAGTCTTTCGTTAGGTCCTTTTTTTTTTTCTGTCATCCAAGAAACAAATGCATGTTTTTCTAATCTTTTCTCTCCGACCCTGTTTAAATAACTATACCATAAATCGTCCTTTTTTTTTGTCTCTGCTGACACCTTAAACGCTTCCTTTTTAATATAATTTTACCCTTGATGCTATCCTTGCACTAATTTTTCTACATATAATAATAACAATAATAAAAACCTTATCTGTAGCCTAGTCTTTGATCAACTGTTTTATTTCTAACTCAATTCTCAGCTCTATAACATATTTTAAATATACTGTTAGTGATCTGGCTAATATCTATCTCATTCCAAATAACCTATTCAAATGGCTCCCATCATTAATTACATGATGCTTATCATATTATCAATTTTCATGTTCGATTTACTATATTCACTAATAGTTGTTTCAGTTGTGAAAACTCATAGTGGATTTATTTCGGTGTATATCATCAAAGTATATATATCAAAGTATATATCAAAGTATACAATACATTAGCCCTACCGGTCTTAATGTATGGAAGCGAAATCTGGACAATAAAACAAAAAGACAAAGATTAACAACAGCAGAAATGAAGTTTATGAGAAAAACTGCAAAGTATATTTGATCACAAAAGAAACGAAAATATTATGAAAGAATTAAACCAAGAACCAGTAATTGAAAAAATTAAAAAATATAAACATAGATGGATGGAACACGTTCAAAGAATGAAAATAAAAAGATTACCAAAACAAGCCTTAAAGTACAAGCCATTAGGAAAAAGAAAACCAGGACGTCCTCTTAAATGATTCAACGATGACTTCTAAGGCCGGAACAGGCCATACTAAGCCTAAATACTTGATACGTATGATGATGATGATGTATATCATCATCTGCAGAAAACAAAGAGCTAAGTTTAATATCTTCAATTTCAGGTTTAATGTTACATTTATTCATATGATCCATATAAATGATGGAGAGAGAGAGAGTATCCAACTTTGCCATATGACATATTTTATATCAAACAATCTTCAACATATTCTGTACCTCTCAATCCAACTGATGACTTACAACTTTAAGGGTATAGGCTTAGGCTCTGCATAATATCCCATATACACTATATAAAACTGTAACATTAGGAACAGCCTTTTTTTTTCTTAGCAGCTTATGAATTTTTCCAGATTGATACACTTAAAAAATACAAACCCTAGTTTTATTTCCATAATATCTTGACTATCTTAAAGTAAAAATATGATTCTGATAAGCCTTAATTAGCTAGAATGCAGCTGTTTCTTCCAAAGTTTCTCTTTCACTTTTCTCAGCCTCTCATAAGTATGCTCACAGAAATCTCACCCACAATTCCTTTGTAATTCTCTCACTGTTTTATTTCTCTTTATTATAGATGGATGCTAATGAGAACTCTGCAGAATTAAACCTGCTGATCAGCCCTTCTTAATTATGCAGTGTAGCTATTATAAAACTTAGACCTTGATATTTTTAGGCATTTCAGGTTAAATATCAACTCCCGATATCTTTCCATATTTTAGATTTCTGATGACTTTGAGTAATGATGTGTTTTCCTAATTATATTTCATTTGAATACTTTCTACAATTATTCTGTACCTATTTTCTTCACTGTAATTGTTATAATCTTTCAATTTCAAAGTAAAGACTCCAGACATCCAAAATATCTTTATTTTCAGCACTGATATTGTCTTTAACATCTGATTTACTTGATAGTACTTTTTCTTCCATTTCTAGTGCTTTTCAATAGGCCTGAGAACATTTTACCATCATCATAAACATTTATCTTCCAATTAACTTCAAGTCATTCCCAGATCTTTATTTAGTTATTTTTATAAAGTTTTTTTTTTTTTTTTTTTTTTTAATTTTTCTCTACATTCTCCACTGCCATCTGTTGACTTACCTGAAAGGAATCTTTAATGATTTTTCTATTTCTGGACTGTTCTGTTTATCCTTGCATGCAATTTCACCATATGCATTCCTAGTTGAACAATTAATATTTATTTTCTGTTTTGCTATTGGGTCTCCTATGTTTGTTTGTTTTTTCTTTTCTTTCTTGTCCACATTTTAATTTCTATTCAAGATTTTTAAAATTTCTAATTCACTATTTCTATTTCCAATATTTATATATTTGAAAATATAATTCAAATTCTGAAAACCTCTTCTATTCTTTTTATAATTTCATGTACATTTTTCAATATGTGATTCATATTGATCTTGCTCTTTGAAACTAGATGGTGATCACTTCGCAAATTTCATGAGTATATTTTCTTTATATGAATTTATGCACATTTGTCTGTTGGAACTTTCTGCTCACATCCTAATTCAGCAAGTCAGATGTTTGTTCTCCACATTATCCAAAAATATTTCTATATGTCTAGCATTAATTTCCTACTTTGCAATTTATATTTCCAAACTTTTCCTTTTTATGTTAGCTGTCCTCTAATAAGCTTGGAAAAATTTCTTCCCTACTACTATTACAACCTTCTGTGCAACCACAGAGAAAAATCTTCTTATAAATTATATATTTAGTTTAATCCTTTATCCAAGTGTAAGCAAACAAAGTTTGCGCCTGAACTATCTTCAGGACTGGGGTAACTTGTAGCAAAGGTGGACAAAGCTTCACATCACTTGCCTTAGTATCCCATAATGCAAAACACATCTTCTTGCAGACATGTATAATGCTATGCATTAAGGGAAGGCTCACTACCCAGACCGGTTTCGACCTTTATTAAGGTCTCTTCAGTGGGAGCCAGACCCAGAGGTCATACCAAGGTTGAAGCAATGCAGAAGTCATGTTTACCTGAAGATACTTCAGGTGCAAACTTTGTTTGCTTACACTTGGATAAAGATTAAACTAAATATATAATTTATAGTCTAACCAAATGGAAAAACATTTCCAACATCTTTCTCTAATCCACAGTAATTTAATAATAAGGTGCAACACCTTTTGGCAACTCGTATAAGGAAACATGACTTCTGCATTCCTTCAACTTTGGTATCACCTCTGAGTCTGTTCCCACTGAAGAGATCTCAATAAAGGTTGAAACCAGTCTGGGTAGTGATATTTCCCATAATGCATAGCATTATACATTATAGCAAGGAGATGTGCTTTGCATTATGGAATACTAAGCAAGTGATGTGAAGCTTTGTCCACCTTTGCTATGAGTTGCCCCAGTCCTGAAGATAGTTCAGGCGTAAACTTTGTTTGCTTACACTTGGATAAAGGATTAAACTAAATATATAATTTATAGTCTAACCAAGTGGGAAAAAACTTCGAACAAAAATCTTATTAACCCATTTTCAATTTCGAAATCTGTCCATACCACTACTTGAAACTGCTTACTAATCAAGGAATGTATATCTCTATTTAATGTCGAACAGTACAGCTACTCATTTCCCCCTCATGTTTTTTTAATAATAATTACAACAAAACTAAAAATAATAACTTTCTAGGTCTGCGTGGTTAGCCTAGTGGCTATGCGCTTCGCAACCATATGCCTGGGGAAGGAGTGTCCTAGGTTCGATTCCCGTCGGTGACGTGAGGAGCTGAAGGATCTTCCTCAGCCATAGCCAAGTTAGCCAGTCTTGGGGATGAACAGCAGGGTTTTTTTCCCCAGTTTATTCTGGGGTTTTTCATCCCGCAAAGCAGGCAAACTGGCCTTGAGAACTCAACACTACAGGCCATAGGATACACCGGGGCATAAGGCTGACCACCTTATTCTGTAAACGGAGTGAGGTCCAATGATCAATGGACTCTCGACACTGCAAGGTAAAAGAGGGTATAAGGAAGAAGATAACTTTCTAGTTATTATTTAGCAGTTTCTTACCTGCTTCATCTCAGTTATCCTAATTATGTTGACATAGTACTTCTTTAATTTTCTGTCAGTTTCATGTTCACTGGTGGTTCTTTATGCTGACAGTGCATATTTTGAATTTTGAATGTCAACTCCTGGCTGAATTTGCCATAAGTTGACTTCACTATTCACAATTCCTGATGAAAACAGAGGAGAGGGCCTTGTTTAACTAGATGATGCCTCAGATAGGATGATGCTATTTTTGCGTCATGCTCCATCATCATTTTTGTTTACAAATTGTCAATACTTTTTTTTTATCAGAAAAAAAATTACAGATGGAATGATGGCTCATTTAATATTGAATTCTAAATGTGAGAACTATTTTTCAAGAGACTGAGTACAACCTTATAAAGAGCATAATGAAAAAAACAAATTTTTTTTTCAAGAAGTTGTTAGCTGAGACAAAAAAGATACTATCGAGAATTGAACTCATTGTAGCAGAAACCCTCATTTCTATGGTCTAACAAAAATATATAAAAAAATATGGAGTGGGGTAACTTGTAATGGTATTCCTCTAAGACCAATCATACACTGCATTAAATTATCACATAGCAAAGTTCAGACTCACATAGCATACTGCTTAGGTGATTTTACTACCCAACTCTGTTTACATCAGATTTCCTGGCAAAAAATGAAAAACTTATCCATGCAACACAGATATCATGTGTTGCATGGATCGTGCAACCGAAAGATAAAAGCATAGCTGACAATTGAGTTGAAATGCTCTTCAACCGAATTCCATATGTGAAACTGCCATAACATTCATTATATATATATTACTTAGTTTTAACACTTTTACAAATTTTAACAGGTTCAGTTGAATTTTAATGCTGCCTTGGGAAATCGAACTCACACACATCTAATTACTATTACTATTATTACGGGCAACTCCAGGGAGTCATTAGACTCATCGAGGGAGGCCCCAAATCATATTCATCACAACTATTTGACATTCATATAGTATCTATCATACCTCGCCTTAAACTCATTCACTGTCACAGCATCCACCACAGACTCAGGGAGCACATTCCACTCATTCACTACTCTAAAAGTAAAGAACCCAGCTCTAACACCTTTACTAACCACGCTTTTGCCCAGTTTCCATGGATGTCCCCTAGTCCTCCCACAACCAGCCCTGTTCTCAAAGATATCTTCTGAATTAATTTTATAGAAACCCTTCAGTAATTTGAAAGTCTCAATCATATCTCCCCTCCTCTGCCTATCAACCAATTTTTGCAACCCACAAATCCTCAACCTGTTCTCATACGGTTCATTCCACAGACCTGTTATCATCTTGGTCACTCGCCTCTGGATCCTCTCCACCTCCTCCCCATCAAGAAGAAACCTAGGTGACCAAATCTGAGCACAGTAGTCTAGATGGGGTCTTATCAAGGCTCGATACAGAGGAACAATAACCTGCTTGTCTCTGCTTGTCAACGTATTCTTCAGCAACCAAGTGATTTGATGAGCTGATTTGGCCACTTTTGCAATGTGTCCCCTAAATTTCAATTCCTTATCCACCAACACTCCTAAATCTCGTGCCTCATCAATTTCCTGGAGCACGGTTCAACCAATGCAGTAAACTGCCACCAATCTTTTTACCCCAAAATGCATAACCTTACATTTTGCCACATTAAACTGACATCCATTCTCCTTAGCCCAGACCTTCAATCTATCCAAATCATCCTGCAAAATTTTGACGTCATCTGCATTCACTATTGCCCTACCCAACTTCGCATCATCCGCAAACAAATGAACTGTTCCTCTCAGATCCTTTCCTATATCATTATTGAACAAATTAAACAGCAGTGGTCCAAGAACAGATCCTTGTGGCACACCACTAGTCACAGGCCGTCTTGTGGACTCTACTCCTGAGTAAACCACTCTCTGATATTTCTCCGTCAACCACCCTCCTATCCATCTCACCAACCCTATGTCCATTCCCATATGCTGCAATTTACTGATTAGAATTCCATGTGGTATCCTGTCAAAGGCCTTGGCAAGGTCCAGTAGAATCACTGTAAACCCATTACCCTTATCCAGTTCAGCCGTCACTGTGTTATAATACGTGAGCAAGTTACTGAGGCATGACCTACCCTTCACAAAACCATGCTGTCCCCGATACAGTATCCCATTTTCTTCTATCCAATCTTGTATTTTCCTCTTGACTATTTTCTCTAAGACCTTGATAATGATTCCTGTTATGCTGATTGGCCGGTAATTTTCAACAGCAGCCTTGGAACCACCTTTGTGCAGTGGAACTATTTTCCCCTCTTTCCACCCCCTTGGGACTGACCCAGTCCTGAGGCTCAAATTAAACAAAATGGTCAAGGGCACTGACAATTCTTTGGCCGCTTCACTTACGACACGAGCTGGTATACCATCCAATCCCACAGATGTATTGACATTGAGGTTCTGTAATAGACTAGTTACCTCTACTTCATTCATCACAATTCCAGTATAAGCTGTTGGTTCTTCCATTCCTGCAAAGTCACCACCTGGATGATATACTCTTGCAAAGTGCTCGCTCAGTAATTCCACAATATCGACTGATTCAGTTACCTCCCTACCCTCAGCATTTTTTAAGATCATTCTACCATGAGCATTTTTCCTTTTACTTGCAACATATTGAAAAAACTGTTTGGGATTCTCTTTAGCCTGCGTGGCCAATTTCCTTTCGTAATCTGCTTTTGCATTTCTTACCACTAATTAGTTTTTAGTTAGATACTGTGTTTGCCCATGCAACATATGGTTTTGTTTCAGTCCCCTCATACAGCATAGTTTCTGTATGAAGGGACATGTGATTCATTAATTAGTGTGTTTTTATTCCAGTTTTCTCTAATTGCACTATTTGTTGAGAAATATATTACACAGACTCCTCATACCTTATTCACTGGCATATAATAAAAGTACTTGTTTTTATTGCTTCTGCAGTATAGTGGCTGTTAGGGAGGGCGTGTTGTTTACCACTGCAAGCGAGTTACTATCTCCCCACATGAACTTATTTAAGCTTTTTTTCATGTGTGAAGTATATGCGAAACTTTTATTGGTAACAGAAAACTAGCTCGGATGACAGTGATAATATAAAACGAGTTTTGATATGTATATAAAGTCAATATCAACAGTCCCTGATTACGAACGCGTCATGAAAGGGACAGGAAGATTTGGAGCTTCCCTCGAGAGCATTCGAAGTAAATACAATTAACCACTGCTTTGAAATGAAACATATGAATAAGCAATATTTACTAATATTCATTAAGTGCTGACATACACAGGAAGCAAAGTTTGTGAACCAACACCAATGTGTGAATTTTTCCATTAAAATATAAAAAAATAACAAAAAAGAAATAATAAATAATAAAAGTTAAATACGTTTCTTTTAAAGTAAAAAAATCTACTTAGTCTTAAAACATTTAAAATTTGTTTTCATTATTTCACGGCTCCCTCAACAAAACCTACGGCCCCAAGGGGGCCGCGGCCCACAGTGTGGGAAGTGCTGCCCTAAAAGACTGGTCTAGTTCAGCACAGAGCTGTGTCAGGTAGAAGACATCTTTCACATAGCAGCTATTTTAAATTTGAGTGCCTAATACATCACCCCAGCATAAACCTGAATGACTATTTTCCTTACCAAAAATTTGGGATGGCATTATTCCAACAAAAATAAATTTAGTTTAATCCTTTATCCAAGTGTAAGCAAACAAAGTTTATGCCTGAAGCATCTTCAGGACTGAGGCAATTCGTAGTAAAGGTGGACCAAGCTCTCATCACTCCTTGTCTTAGTATCTTCCATAATGCAAAGCACACATCTCCTTGAGGACATGCATAATGCTATTCATTAAGGGAAGGGCCACTACCCAGACCAGTTTCGACCTTTATTGAGGTCTCGTCAGTGGGAGCCAGATCCAGAGGTAGTGATACTGAGGCAGAAGCAATGGAGAAGTCATATTTACCTATACAAGTTGTCAAAAGGTGTCTCATCTTATTATTAAATTACTCTGGATTTAGAGAAAAATGTTGAAAGTTTTTTTTTCCACTTGGTTAGACTATAATAAATTTAGTTTAATCCTTTATCCAAGTGTGACAAACAAAGTTTGCACCTGAAGTATCTTCAGGACTGAGGCAACTCGTGGTAAAGGTGGACCAAACTCTCATCACTACTTGTCTTAGTATCACCTATAATGCAAAGCACATCTCCTTGCAGACATGTATAATGCTATGCACTAACTGTAACATTTTTTATATGTATCAACTAAGTTATATTAGTCTTCATACCTTTCTAGCACTGCTTCCATCTTGAATGTGAAATCCATTGTTATTCTACCTTTTTTTGAACTGTTGGTTATGTTGAAGATAATCTCTCAATTTCAGTTCAAAATATTTATAATCAGTAATAAAACTTCTTGTGCCTACACATTTCCTATGTTGGTTTCAATGGCACAAATGCCTCTTTAAAATATGTTGGCTATTTCATTTCTAGCGCACCTGCTATTTTTTTTTTTTTTTTTTAACTATCTGCATTTCCTAAGATTATTCTTTGTTTTATTAGGAAAAAAAAAAAACCTCTCAGATTTTCCTTAGCCTCTTTAGATATTTTTTGTAGTTTGATTTTGCCTTCCTTAATGTGACTGTTGCCTACGTTGCCTGGCTTTATTTATTTATTATTTTATTTTTCCATACTGCTAAGGATGTTATCATTTTTCTCTTACTGGATCCACAATGCTTTCTTTTTATGTAGCTCTTCCTTTGAAGTATTATTCATACATTTACCTTCCATGCAATTTATTCTTGTAATGCTGGTGATGCAGTCAGATATAGCAGCTTTCAGACACCCTTGGAACCATACAGTTTCCCAAGCCAGGAAGAATTTCAAGATAACTTACAAGTCAAAATCAAATGACTGCTCTCTCATCTTGGTAAGATTCTTAGATGCTAATACCAGATCCCTAATACTTGGGATCATCACTATCGAGACTTTCTCACAATCTCACTGTCATTACAATCAAGAGTTAAACATCTCATCTTAAGGCTTTCATGCCTCTTGACATCTAGTTTTTCCATGACTATGATGTCTTTCACTGAACTCTTTCTCTGAGCACTTAATTCCGATCAGTTTAAGTGTAAATTCTTTGATCACCAAAATCATGCAGCATATTAATGTAATAAAAACAGAATTCAATGAATGCTAAAATTAGCAATCTAAGAATAATGCAAAATGCACATTTCCTGTGTGGTCATACTACTGTATGTTCATATTCTATGAACAATTATTAAAAAGATTTTTTTTGAGACAACTGATTCAAAAAATTTATTTCTGAATTTGTTTTATTTATTTATTTCATTTTTTTGTTCCAGATCAATTATGCCATATAGCAAAAATTAAACTGGTGTGAAATGTTCAGTTAACATGCAAAACTCAGAGAAAACTCTTAAATAATCATATCAACAGAAGAATGCAATAAAGCTAAAAATAGTGAATAATAAATAATGCTTTACTTTTTAATATTTCCAAGAAAAATCATTAAAAAAAATAAATATCAAAATCAAAGTCACTCTTATGTATTATATATAATATACATACCAAACACTTAGAAAAGTGTCATTCCTGGCAGCTGAAATGAAATAACTGCCTTCTATTACATGGTCATCCAGTTTTACTAAAAGTAGATTAAAAACTTCTTCTGCATGCCCCATAAATCTCTGAAATAGTACTGGATTGTTTATTATGTTTTATGTCATAAATAATCAAAATACTTTTTTGAATTGTTTTATTTTAGTCTAAATAAAAATAATAAAGCATGCTTTATGTCGCTTCATCTCATCTAATAATGAACTCTTCTCCTCTCCAGCATATTATCTGTTCATTATATAGAAGAGAAATGTTGTAAGTTCAATATTTTAAGTAAGTAACATTTAATATAAATGGCACAATTAATGTCCATGTGTTAAGACTTAGGTGCTAGGAGCAATTCATGTTAAAAGTTTAATGGAGTGAAGCAGCACAAGGAAAGGATTAAAAAGAGCATTTAATTCTTCCAATATTTCATCTCAGTTACAGAGACATTGTCAGGGAGAATACAAGACTTGTAACACACACACACACACACACACACACACACACACACACACACACACACACACACACACACACACACAGGCCGCAAAACTAAGTGAAATGTTGATGAAAGACTAGATTCCTAACTAGGTGGAGCATCTATGGACATATGTCAGCAGCCTAGGATGTAAAATGGGATCTTGAAGTATTAGTGTTTCCTACATTTTGGGAAGCTTTATGCAACCACATATATTCAAATTAAGCGGACTTTTAAGAGCAGCAGAAAATTCTAAAAATAGTCTTTCTCTTCTAAATTTATTCTGATGGAGCATGACAATCTTTTACCAATTGATTTTTTGAGCACAGTCTGCCAAAGCCAGAATGAAAATAGTCGTGACTGTAGATGTATTTTTTACGTTCTTCCATGCAGATGGTAGCTGATCTTCTCTGTCCACAGTAGGCCAACTTGAAGGAACAAGGAACTCTATATACACCTGGAACTGAGAGAGGAGGGTGCTTGTCTTTGGTGGAGCAAATCAGGGCCTGAAACACTGGTGCAAAGATTATTTCTTGAAGATTCTGGCTAATTTTCCTGATGTTCCTCAGACATATGGGATGGTGACAGCATTACTAAAATCTTTCTGAAGAGAAGGTTGTGGACTAGGTTAAGGATTGATTATTATTATTTTATTTTTTTTTTATACTGTGGGAACTGTAGCCATTAGGCAAAAAAAGTGTGGTGTATATGATTGAGTTCTACTGCAAGAGAGGTCTAGAGGTCTCACTGGAACAAAAGTTATAAGCTCTATGGGTTAGTGTTTTAATAACACCATACTGTAGAGGGACAGGGTACATTTGTGACTATCTGCCTGTGTGAGTGGGTTTCCTGTGTATTGAAAAGGACAGGTTACCACCAGGTAGGTGAGTGACAAAAGTGTCTAGAAAGGCTAGACACCTTCATCACTCATTAGACACTTTTCTTTGAGGAGACAAAGAAAAGTGTCTAATGTTTCTGGGCCATGACATCAAATAGAAAACACATCATCTACATATCTTAACCAGATAGAAGATTTGAGAGAGGCTTAGTAAAGAGCTTCTTTTTCAAAATCTTCCATAAAAAAATTGGCAAGCAGTGAGATGGGAGCCCTCCGTTTATAATTTTGTTTTTCCAAGAGAAATAACTAGAATGGATAGCAAAGAAAGAGTGGTTTGTGATATCAAAAGGAAAAACTGTTTTTAAAAGCAATAAGGTGTCATTTAAGGAAATGTTGGGGAAAAATGATGTCAAAGCTCACTAGGATATCAGTAGATTTTCAATAGAACTTTTAAAATAGGAAGAGTTTTGTTATGTACAATATGGTAAGGCCAGTGAGGGGACTGTTTAGATAATTTATAGCAAGGAGAATCAGTGGTATCTACTATGGGTCTTAGAGGGAGGAATTGGGTTTATGAATTTTAGGTAAGCAGTATATCTGGAGAGTGTAGCAACTGAAGGGTTTAAGATTTTTTGTGATGTCAGGAGGCCCAGGAAGAAACTTTTTTTTGAGTTGGCTTTAATTTCTTGATTTGCAATTTAGTGGGATCATAATCTAAAGGTCTGTAGGTGGAGCAGTGTCTCTAAGAATGATATCTATTTTCTTACTGCATTCACTGGAAAATGGAAGCATTTTCCCATGCCAGATTACCAAATTGGGAGAGTAAGCTGTCTATGGGCTCCACACTGTTTAGGGGATCCACGACAACAGATCAAAATAATATTCATTTGATCTTGAAAGAAAATTAAAATCAAGCTTTCTTCAATTGTTTTCAAAAGATCGAAAAAGTGAATCAACTCAAAGAAATGAAGATTTTACATTAATATTATCCCACTAGAGAGCAAGCACGAGAAACCTCCAGAAATTAAGCTTTCTGTGAGTTCCCGCCGACTCCAAATACTAGTAGAATATTCACAAGTAGAAGCTTCGAGAACACCAACAAGTATATATACCTGATGTCTGCATAAGTTAGTTAGCTTTCCTGAGTTATAACAAAGTTCTATTAAGATGAAAAGCCAAACGGCTATTTTTCTGGCGAGGGTGATAAGTTAAGGGGATAAAAATCCCTTATTGTTTTTCAGCCAGTAAGCGAAACTAAGATTGAAAACTACGATCTGTAACATTTCATGTCACGAACTGTCGGCGTATCCAAGCGTAAGTGACCACTTGGTAGTGCCACACCACGGCAACTCGTTGCAAAGGTGGAGCAAGCTCCCTCACTGTTCTTGATATTTTCTCATAATGTAAAACACACAGCTCTTAGGAGATGTAGTACTGTTTTACATTATGAGGAGAGGTCACTACCCAGACCGGTTTCAACCTTTTTTGAGGTCTCATCAGTGAGTAGCCGTTTGGCTTTTCATCTTAGTTATACTATGTAATAATATAATATAATATAGTGACACACCTTTCTGGCAATCGTATAGCAAAAGTATATGTAAGTTCTTTTCACTTAAACTCTGATATTGGGGGTTTTGGGTCCTTTTTAGGACTTCCAGGGTAACAAATGGCAATGCTGTAGCCAATGAAGTTTTAACTGAGGCTCGGCTATTGCCGTTACCCAGCCATGACTAGAGCTTTTTAGCTCAATAACATTCCATCCACACAGATTTACTTCATTCAGATGACGGGATAAAGAGTCAAGGACTCAGTCCATCTCCCAGTTCTTATAAGAACTATAAGAACTCTGATATTCTAGGTCTAGCTACTCACTGATGAGACCTCAAAAAAGGTTGAAACCGGTCTGGGTAGTGACCTCTCCTCAATGTAAAACAGTACTACATCTCCTAAGAGCTGTGTGTTTTACATTATGAGAAAATATCAAGAACAGTGAGGGATCTTGCTCCACCTTTGCAACGAGTTGCCGTGGTGTGGCACTACCAAGTGGTCACTTACGCTTGGATACGCCGACAGTTCGTCGGCATGAAACGTTACAGATCGTAGTTTTCGATTCTTGTTTCGCTTACTGGCTGAAAAACAATAAGGAATTTTTATCCCCTTAACTTAAAGTTCTATTAACTTCACCATCTAATTTTTATCATATAGAAATTAGACAGTGCAAAAAGTAGACTTCCAAGATATCTTGAAAGATTTCACCACAAAAAAATTGAGGAAAGTGAATGTTTAAAGTTCTGTTTGTTTATTAAAAATTCCTTATTTTTTGTTTAATAACATAATATATTTATTTGTTCAGTAACATTAATAATTGTTAATGTTTGTCTTTATTAAAACTGGCAGACTTAAAATTAAAATTTCAGAATTAAAAATCATGTGTGTGTCAATCTCAAGCTGAGCACTTTATTTTTTGGTGAGTTACATAAATATGTAATGCTCTTTTATGTAAAAAAAATATTTTTATAGTAATGGCCACTTCGAGCGATTTTGCAATATACGTGTTTGTTAATAGGAGTAAACCCACCCACTGTAAACTGCCAAGGTAACAACTGAAGAAGACTGAAGATACATTGAGTTTCGATCAGCACATGAGGCTCAACTTTCGCGAACTTCTTCATAATGTCTTCAATAGCGAATTAATTGTTGGGGAAATAGATTTAAATGAGGAGGAACTGGTACAATTAATAGATGACGTCGAACCAAATGGAGGGGAAAGTTCTGCCGAAGATTCTGATTAACGGATTCATCACAAAGAATTCAGTTTAAAGAAATTAGAAGAAGGATTGGACTTGAAAAGAAAGTTAGGTTATTTTACAGATAATGATCCCTCAACGGAGCACTCCAGAAAATTCACAAGACAATTGGATATTCGTTTAGCTCCATATTGTGAACTTAATAAAAACATGCTGCATAGTGGTAAGCATGGTCTTATTACTGACTTCTTGATAACTAAACCAGCCAAAGTATGCAATGAGAATTATACAAACGATGTCCAAGAGATTTCAAGTGATGACGATGTCCGGCCACTCATACATAAAGTATAGCTACGAAATGTCAGTTTTGAAGAGAGTGATGACGATTAAAATATACACTTTATTTATTTTGCCTAAAACATTTATGTATTATGTGCAATGAAGTTCACGTACAATTTATAATTTTTTATAATTTTATACTATGTATTTGTTTCATAGTTTATGTTTTCTTAACTTACACGGATTACCTGAATTAGATAAAAAGATATTTTTGTTAAATATGTCATTGTTAATATAATCTTTAAAAAAAAAAAAAGCGATTTCGGAACCTAACCCTACTTTTTCTATGTGATCTGAGTCTCACATAATGCGATTTATATAACGCGGTATTTTTTGTGGAACCTAACATCTGCGTTATACAAGGGTTACCTGTAATCAACAGTTATTTTGAAGACTTTTGTGAAAGAAAACTGGTTTTCTGGAAAGGGATTATTTCCACACAATAGATAAAGAAATTTCTGTTCAACTTTTTTTTTTTTGAAGTACAGCTGAGTCAGAGAGAAGCAGATGTACTTTCTAGTTGACATAAGATGTGATTTAGTTGATTATCTTTTTAGATTTAACTTGTGGATAAAGTTCAGAATATTGTAAATTTCTTTTAATGTATTTTAGTATTATTAAATTGTTTTTCGTTTTTGTAAACAGAGGTGTGAACACTGAATTTACTTAATTATTGCTGAAGTTAAAACTGAATTTTTGAGAATAGACAGACTTATCATAGCAAAATACATATTATTATTATTGTTATTGTTAAGAGAGACTTTCAGGGAGTCAGGAACTCATTGAGGGAGGAGGCCATACTATTTACACCGGATGTCATACCTGTTCTTGAATTCATTCATGCTACTTGCACACACAACATCCAATGGCAATCCATTCCAATCACACACCACTTTGTGAGAGAAAAATTTAGTCCTCACACAGCATTCTCAACTTCCAAGGATGCCCTCACATTCTTTCCTCACCCTCCATAAAATGAAAAATTCCATCTAATAAAACTCTGTCTAACCCTTTCAGAAGTTTGTAAGTCTCAATCATATCACTACTCTTCTCTTTCTCTTGTTTGCTAATGTCTGCAAGTTCTCAAGCTGTCTTCATAATCAGTATTCCACAATCATGATATCAGGATTGTGGAATACTGACCACACCTGTGCACAATAGTCCAAGCGGGGTTTCATTAAGGCCTTGTAAAGAGGCAAAATGACTTCCTTATCTTTACATGGCAAGGTTTGTTTCAGCATTGTCATTTATCCTGAGTTGTATTTACAATTTTTGCTATATGACCCTTGAACTTCAACTTCCTGTCTACTAAAACTCGAAGATCCCTAGGATTCCTAGCCACATTAGTTTCTTCAAGCATAATCCCACCAATATAATATGACATTGGATATCTAATCAAACCAAAGTGCATGACTTTACATTTATTAACAGTGAAACAACCATTTTCACATGACAACAATTGCAGCCTATTCAAATCATTCTGCGAGTACATATCAACAGCAGTCCTGATTACCCTACCTATCTTTGCATCATCAGCAAATAGCTGTATGTCACATGTCAAATCCTTCCCAATGTCATTAATGTACAGATTGAATAACAATAGACGAAGGACTGATCTTTGAGGCACACCACCGGTTACCTTGAATCTTGCAGATTCACACTCCCTCATATGTCACTTTTTGGTATTTGTCTGTCAGCCAGCCATCCTCTTATCCATGCCAATAGTTTATAATCCAATCCCATATTCTCCAATTTATGCAAAAGTACCCCATGCTGTATTCTGTCAAAAGCCACAGCAAAATCCAAAAATAACATGGTGCATCCATTAACCTTGTCTCTCAGTAGTAACATTATCACAGAAAGTGAGCAAGTTATTAAAACATGACCTTCCTTTAGTAAACCCATGCTGTTCATGGCAAAGTAGAGATTCTCTGTCAATGCATTTTTGAATGCAAGCCCTAACCAATCTTTCCAAAATATTCACCACCACTCCTGAGTAATATCTAGATATATGAGATATATCTAGGATCTTACTTGTGTGAGATTTTAGTTTAGAAATTTGATACCACTGGCAGTCTATTTTTAAAAAAGAAACAATCGATAAGGATTATGCTAATAATTATTTTAATAAATAATAAACACATTTATAATGCTGCAGTCAGCAGGATTTAATAGCTTAAAGGGGTTTCCATCATAGGATATAATATGCATCTTTGTCTTACATCTGAACTTGACATCAAAATCTGATATTTCCTTCAATTTTAATTGCTTGCATATACAATGAGAAATTCTTATAGCTCACTAAATACACCACTTGGAAAGAAAACAACAGACACCATGAGCAAGAAGCATCATTCCATGTAATGAGTTGTGTTTGAAGCTGGTATAAATTGGAGGAATATGATGCTCCCAAGTAAATGCAACAATGTCCAGATGAAATATCTGAGTAAGGGAGCTGAGAGAATTTGAAAGAGGTGTTATGATAGAATGCCATGTCAAACAGCCTTATCTGTTCAGCAAATTGTTGAAAAATTTGGCTATCTCAGGTAATCAATTAGTGATATCATACTGAGATGGATGTGCAGAAGTCAATTACAAGTGCTACTTGCAATGGATAATCTACCACACTCACTGAACGTGACTGTAGGGTGCTACAAAGGATAATATAAAACTGCCATTCATCAGCCGACACGCTGAATTCAAAGTTTCAGACATTGACTGGAACATAAAATCTAAACAAAAATGTTCACAACATGGTTTTCCATTGTAGGACTGCAATATGAAAGTCCCACATTATCCAAACCAACATGCAGCAGCATCTTCTATGGTGCAAAGAGACAGTGGGACATGGAAGCTTGGAAAACTGTGTTATGGAGTGACAAATCACAATATATCCTCTACCTATCACAGATGGATGAAGGTGTGGATACCCAGTGAATGCCTCTTACCAGAGTGCATAACCCCAACAATGAAATTCAGAGGTGGCAGTGTGATGGTATGGTCCTGATCTTCCTGGTTTGGCCTTGGATCTCTATTTGAGGTGCCATGAACAATGAACTCAGAGAGGTATCTGATGGAAAATGCAATAATTCCTACTTTGTTGCACTTCTAACGCACTGACCATTGTCTCTTTCAGCAAGACAATGCTTCGTGTCATAAGGATGCTGCTGTAACTGTGTGGTTTGTGGACATTAACATCACAGAGCTCTAATCTCAACCCTACTGAACATCTGTGGGTCAACTGGAGTGTTAGGTGAAGTCAAGGGGCATCAGCCCATGACAGTCCAGGACATCATTACATCCCTACAGGGAGAATGGTCCAAAATTCCCATTGTTAGCTATCATATGCCCTGTAGGATTGCTGCAGTCATCATGACAAAAGGTGGTTGTATATTATATTATGGTGGGTGTCACGGCTGTTTGTTCCTCTTATTATGGTATCCATTGACTTCTTTCCAAGTAGCATATAGACTATTTCTTTGTAATCATCAACTTCCTGATATGTACCATCAAGGGGGGGGGGGGGGTGTACAGGATATGATAGTATATAGTACTACATGAAAAACTTACATCACTACTAACTTCCTATCAACAATTTTCCTCCAAATCAATCTGTTATCTGCCAAGACTAACATTATTCGATCTTATATTTCTATCTTCTAAGGCACTTTTTACTGTATCAATCCCTGTATAGGTCTTCTCAGGGTCTTTTTCCTGCCAACCTGGAAGAGAACACTTTTTTTGCTAATCTTTCCTCTCCCATTCTGTTTATGTGGCATACTATCTGAGATTAGCTCTGCTAACACATTCCTGTATGCTAATAATGTCAAGTTCTTTCATAATATCCTCATTTTTAATATGATATTACCATTGATGCCATCTGTTCACCCCTAATCTTTCTCAGGACTCTCATCTGTGGTCTCTAGTCTTTGGTGAAGTGTTTTATTTCTAATCCCAGCTGTCAGATCCATAGGTTAAATTTGGTTTGAACACTGTCTTATATATAGCTAATTTAGTATTTTGACTAATTTCTCTCTTATTCCATAATGCAGTTGATATTTTCAAGGTTTCTGCCCATTTTCATTGTCTTTGTCTTATTATTGCTGATTTTCATATCAAATTTATTACAACAGTTATTCAATTTAGTCAGGGAACTTGCAGACTTCTACTGGATTTATTTAAAAGTATAACATCATCTGCATAAAGTAAAGAGCTGAGATTAACATCTCCAATTTCGATATGAGTTTAATACTGCTTTCCTTCATAATGTGATCCATATATAGATAATGTAATGTAACAGAGGGGATAATGTATATCCTTGTCTGACATCAGATTTAACATCTAACCATCTTCCTGTAGTTCAATTCGCTGACTTACAACTCAAATAAGGACTAAGCATTGCATGATATAATGCCCCACTGACACCATACAACTGTAGCATTTTGAATAGCTTTTTTTTTCTCTTTTTCTTGGCACCTTGTCATATGCCTTTTGCAGGCTTACAAAACTTAAATACAGATCTTTGTTATATTCCACAATTTCTCAACTATTTGTTGTAAAGTGAAAATCTGATCCCCACAACCTTTCGTTTGGTCTGAATCTTGCTTATTCTTCACCAAGCTTCCCTTCCACAATCCTTCTGAAACGTTTCTCAAGAATACTTGCATATCTTAACAGGAACACTCAGTTTTATTTCCTTTTTTATATATGGGTACTATGAGAGAGCTCTACTCAATCATCTGGAATTCGTCCCTCTGTCCAGGCGTTCTTAAATATGTAGTGCAGCCATTGCAAGACTTATACCTCCTTACTTGAGCATTTCTGGTCAAACATCATCTACTCCTGCTGCCTTTCCACATTTCAGACTTTTGATGGCTTTTTCTACTTCAATCATGGATATGTATTGCTGATTGCATGCATGTTGAGTGTTTTTTACTAATGTGATGCCAATGCTTGTTTCATTTAGCAATTTTTCGAAGTAATTACTCCATACATCAAGGATATCTTCTCCTTCAGTTTTCAATGTCACCTTTATCATCTCTAATTCCTTTTACAGCAATCTCTTCCATTTCTGAGTTGTTGTTTTTTCAACAGCCTCCAGAATATTTTTTTCACATGACTTCTGTTTTGCTAGTTTTACAGATTGTTTAGTTTTCTTACATTTGTCTCTGTATTATCTAAGAGAACAAGTTGACTTATTTGCTAGGAACTTTTGATATGCTTTCTTCTTTTCCTTCACTGCCTTTTTAACTTCCTGTGTCCACCATAGAGTTCTGATTTTTCTATCCTTGCAGAAACCTCATCACATGCCTCACTGGTTGAATCAATCAATGTTTTCTTCAGGGCTTGCCACTGAGTCTCCAAGGTTTGGTTCTTGTTCTCAAATTCTTTTATGTATTTTAGTCTACAGTTCACATCTGAGAGCTGCTCAACTTTTATTATCTTTAAAACTTTCTTACATGTTATTCTTTTCAATATGAAATTCAATTTTATCCTGCTCAAGACTAAATGGTGTTCACTTCCAATTTCAAATCCTCTGTACACTCTAGTGTACTGCATCAGTGAGAAAAACTTCACTATCAACAATAACATAGTCAGTGAAACTTTTCTTATTCCTTGCCTCTTATCTCCATGTGAATTTATGCACATTTTTATGTTGGAAAATTGTGTTAGTAATAACCAGTCCATGTCCTGAACAGAAATCCATCAGGTATTTGTCATTATTTATTAGGTTTGCTCTTTTCTCCAAATTTTCCAAAAATATTTCTGTATGTCTGACAATCATTTCCTACTCTGCTATTTAGATCTCCAACAAAGACAAACTTTTCCTTTTTCATTGTGTCAGTTGCTTTCTCTAAAGCCTCAAAAAATTCTTCTACTTCTGCTAGAACCTTTTCTGGGACCATAGGCTTAGATCCATAAGTCTCATTGTCCAGTTTCCCATTTTGATTTTTGTCTGCATCACTCTACTAGATATTGCCTGCCATTCAAGATCAGCTTTGTATTTAATGTTGAATACTATAGCTACTCCTTCTTTTCCATGATTGTTCCATTTCTTTGTCATTCAGGCTTCTTATGTTGATAGTACCAATCTTGAACTTTGGTGATGTTGAGCTGGGAAGTATTTCAGGATTTGTTCCAGTAGCTGACTTTTTGTTGTTCATCCTGGTTCCCTGGCGAAAACAATGGAGGCCTTGTTTAACCAGGCAATACCCCTAGCCAGCATGAAATTCTGTCATGCTGTATCATCATTTTACATTTTTTTTTTTTTTTCATGTTGGGCCATACATGAGAGGTTGGTTGATCAACCTATAGTACATTAGCATCATATATGGGTAGTGGTTGGGAAAGGAGGAACTTATTTACATTTGATTTAAAAGACTCTATATTGTATTCCCTGGGAAACACAACAGGTGGAAGACAGGTTCACAATACAGCAATTGCAGGGATGGAGGAGGAAAAGAAGCTTGTTCTGTGGGTTTCAAGGTGCACTGTGAAAGGATGTTGAGCAGCAGCTGCACATGTTCCAATGAGCTTAGCACTAGGTGGGGGAATTACTGATGCTATTTCTGATGAACATTTCCCATGGAAATATTTGTAGAATACACAAATTGCAGAGACCAAACATCTGTGTGAAAGTGAGGGGAGTGAGATGGTAAGAAATGGGTCATTGATCAATCTAATTGGTCACCTCTTTATTGAATCAAGCATTTTGAGAGTTTTTAGGATCCCCACCCCCATGTGTGAAAGCAGCATTCAATAGATGGGCAGATATGTGATTTGTATAAAGTTAACAGCTGTTCAGGAGTGAAGTAACATCTTGAGCAAAAGAGAAATCCTAGTTTTTTAGAAGTCGAGAATGCAATGTTCGTAATGTATTTATGACAGGAGAAGCTAGGTGTCAGGGTAATTCCAAGATGAAAAATCTCAAATTGTCTGGAAATCTGGGATGTTGTCAAAAATAATACTGGGAAAAAATGGTTATTTTTTATGAGAGATAAGACAGAACTGGGTTTTATTACCATTGAAATTGACAAGGTTATCTGAACCCCATTGGAGGATGGCTTGGCGATCAGAACTGAGGGAGGTAGTGGCTGATGTTCTGTATGTTGTGTAGAGTAAGGTTTATCAAATGAAAGGGAGGAGTGTAATGCATCTGCAAAACTGTGTATTGAGTTAGAGGTCAACTGAAGTAGGTCATTGATATATAGCAGGAAGAGGGTTGTGAGAGAACAGAACCTTGTGAAATCCCAGCTTAGTTGAATAGTGAGATGATAAGGAACCATACACAATGTGCATCCAAACAGAAAGCTGTTTGAACCAAATGATGATAGTTCGCTTAGTAAGCCTTTGTGATAGACCTGGTCAAAAGCTTTGGAGATATCAAGTGCAACCACTTGAGATTTGCCAAACTTCTCCATGTATTTGTCCAGAGATGGGCAAAATATATGAGCACATCTCCTGTTGACCGGTAGGGACAGAATCCATTACTGGCAGTCGTTTATAAGGTGGGTGCCTTCAAGGTAGTGTAGGAGTTGGGAATTGATGAATTTTTCATTACTTTAGACAGGACTGAGGTAAGCAAGATAGGGCAGTGGTTGGATGGCAGTGACTTGTCACCCTTCTGGGTTGAATATAGGCCAGTTTCCAGGTTGTGGGATAGATACCAGTAGAGTAGGAGAGTATATATAGTTGACACAGCATAGGAGTCAGTTCTGGTGCACAAACTTTCAGGACAATTGGAGAAATGCCATCAGAGCTAGGAGACGTTTTTGTGTCTAATTTGGACAGTATTTTTCTTATCTCTTTCTGGCAAAAGGATATAGGGACATTGTATGTTGGGAATCTGGAATGGTTGGGGGACATTTACCATTGTCAGTTATGCATGCATTGGAAGCAAAGTGTGAAGCCAAGATATTGGCTTTTTCTGTGGGTGATGATGCAATAGAGCTATGTGGGTATTTATTCATTTATTCTTATGGCAAAAGGAATACAGAACAGCTACAGGTCAATGTCCAGTCTGGAAAGCCAATCCAAGGCCTCATCTGTCACCTTGTGGATGTCCTGTAGGCCACCACCGCGAAATTGGTGCCTTGGGCAGTAGTTCACAATATGAGTAATCATCTGAGCCATGGGAGAACAATCACAATAAGGGTGGTCTAACAGCCCCCATTTATTTAGTAGGTAGCCACATATGTCCTGGTTAGTTCTGATCCTGTTGATTGCAGTTGAAAGTTTTTTTTGTTTTTTTTTTGGTCCTGAAGACACTTCAGGCACAAACTTTGTTTACACTTGGATAAATGATTAAACTAAATTTATTATAGTCTAACCAAGTGGGAAAAAACCTTCCAACATCTTTCTCTAAATCCAGAGTAATTTAATAATAAGGTGAGACACCTTTTGGCAACTGGTATAAGTAAATATGACTTCTCATTGCTTCTACCTTAGTATCACCCCCTCTGGGTCTGGCTTCCCACTGACAAGACCTCAATAAAAGGTTGAAACTGGTCTGGGTAGTGGCCCTTCCCTTAATGCATAGCATTATACATGTCCACAAGGAGATGTGTTTTGCATTATGGGAGATCCTAAGACAAGGAGTGATGACAGCTTGGTCCACCTTTACTACGAGTTGCCTCAGTCCTGAAGATACTTCAGGCACAAACTTTGTTTGCTTACACTTGGATAAAGGATTAAACTAAATTTATTATGATCCTGTTGATTGCTGACCAAATCTTCCTAGAAAGAGCAAAACCAGGCTGCAGAGCACAGGGATCTTCTACCAGGAAGCAATTTGTTGGACCAGTATCCTCTTCACATGTCAGTTGAGCTGAAGAGAGTTTGTCCATGGACCAGAAAGGCTCTCTAGATTTCAGGTGAAGACTAGGTGGATTTATGAGAGTCTGGTGCACAGGCAGGAATGGGTTGCTCGTTGCTTTATTAAATTCTTTAATCAAGGCTTGTCATCTCCGTATGTTTCGTGGAGCAATGTTAGATAGGACAGGCAGCCAGGAGAGAGGGGTGCTTCTCACTGTCCCACTAATTGTGCGCATGGTCGAGTTTAGCTGGGTGTCTATAATGTTAGTGTGTGCACTTCTTTCCCAGACAGGGGCACAATATTCTGCTTCAGAGAATGCGAGGGCTAGTGCAGACGATCTTAGGGCTTCTGCACCACAATCCCAGGATGTTCTAGCAAGCCTTGAAACGATGTTGTTTCTCGTTTTAATTTTGTTGGACAGGTTGGTGATGCGCCTTTTATAGGTTAGGCTTCTGTCCAGACTCACTCCAAGTATTTCGGGTGAAGCTCGTGTTCTGCAATTTTTCCACAGAAAGTGTTGGAACGTACACCTTAGTTTCGAATCTGCCATTTTGTTGTAACGTATTCTTATTAATAAAATCTATTAATTGCCAATTGATCACTAATACAAATATAGAGAAATTTATATTTATACTGCGCCACCCTATATTTAGATTAGTCTATATAAAATAGTAGAATCAATTTTCAATTAAATTAGCAGTCTCCTTACTCATTCAGGCCGAATTTAATATTTTTCACTTGAGGCTCCCGCTAGATTCGAATTATTTATGAACGGTGCAATAAAAAAGAATCAGGCAAATACAGTATTGAAATTAATAAAACAAAACATTTAATATAAGGTTATATGACAAATACATGAATTCCACTTCTAAAATGAGACATTACAATTAAGTTAGTACATCGGGTCAAATCATTCATATTAATTCAGTCTTCAAAATCTTCACATACAAGTTTCACAGTTTTCTCAATTACAAGATTCCTTACTCAGATTAATACAACAGAATTTCTTGTTTAATTAGTTTGCTCATATTTCTCAGTTATACTCCATACTTAACTCTCAGCTGGCACTTATCATATCATTAAACACGGCAGATATTATTTCAAGGCAAATTATTTTTAACCTCTAACTTCGGCAATATGCCACAGTAAATGTTAGAATGAGCAAAATGGAACTATCACTCAAGTCTTCATACACAGAAACAAATAAAATATGACTGTCCTTACCGGAATTAATCTTCAGCACGTCAGATTTAATGTGAGTACATCTTTAAATTATATTTATTACACCTGTGGAACACATTTAAAAAGAATTCTTCAAGGTCATAACTAGATTATTATTTGTTGCGCTTCACAATTCTCGACGGCAACTATAGGGCAGATTGATATCCTTGTTCACTACTTCACAACAAATTAAGCTCCGTACAATTCTTCCTAAAAGCAATATAGAAATAAGTAGTAATTCTAAGCTAACTGAATCTATTCTGAATCCTTCGTTAACCTCCCAGTCCTTAATTATCCAAATACGGCACCAAATCCCTATTAATGCCACTGCTGACTTTACTTTCAGCTATCTATAAGTTTTCACTTCGTCTTAGCACACTTTTAAATACTACTCTCTTGAATTCCTGCCCTTCAGTCCTTTTTATTTACTTTCACCCCCTTGCTTATATCCTTCCTTTTTCCCGCTTCCAAAAACTCTCTCTTCTTTACTCTTATATTACCACTCATATATTTTTCTTTTCTCCTCGTTATCGAAGCTCACGGTCTACCCACGCGCGTTCCATTTTATTTCTCTCTCCATGGCAACGAACAAAGCATAAACATTCGCGTTAATGTTACATAAGGCTATACCTTTACATTGAGTAATGAAAAACATTAATAAAATATTACAGTTACTTAATTTTCTCTTTCATTTCATTTACAATTAATAATAATAAAATATATGTTACAGTATATATATAAGGTACATTAAATTATATACATATAATTTCTCATAATATTATTGAAGGAATAAAGTAAATAAGATAAATGATATTTATCACTGGGGCCTTCCAATAGTAAAATATACATTAAAATTATTTAATCAAATAATAGCTGATGAAATTCAGGAATAATACATGAAAAATAATTCTTAAGCAAGGGATTAACAAATAATTTTTAAACAAGTCATGCTTAATATATGATAGGTTATGTTAAATGTGAATGAAGAACAAAATATACATAATAATTTCATTCACAGTTTAACAAAAGAAAGGATGAGGTGTCGATTCGCCTCTGCATTGTTCAGGTGAAATACTGTGGACACAGTTTTTGTTGGATTTGGCTTCAAGTTTTGGTTTCAAAACTTGAAGCCAAATTTCAAAACATTCCAGGTTTGCAAAGGAGGTAGATTGATGTAGGATCGCTAGGTCATCAGCATACATATACTTGCTTGAGCTGATGTGTGGTAAGTCGTATACGTAGATGTTAAAAAGTAAAGGAGATAACACAGAGCCCTGAGGGAGACGATTGTTAAGAAATCTGGGCCTGCTCTTTTTTCTGCCAATATGGATCTGGATCTTACTGTTGGAGAGAATGCATTCAAAAAGCTGGAAAGTATTTTTGCACCTTATAATATTTCCTAGCTTTAGGAGGGGGGTCCGTGCTCCAGACTGTCATAAGCTGATGTTAGGTCAACAAAAGTGGCTCCAGATTTAAGTTTCTTTTGGAAGCCTGCTTCAATCTGTATTTTCGGGGATAGGACCTGACAACACAGATGAAATCTGGGCCTGCTCTTTTTTCTGCCAATATGGACCTGGATCTTTCTGTTGGAGAGAGAGAATGCTTCAAAAAGCTGGAAAGTTTTTTTGCACCTTATAATATTTCCTAGCTTTAGGAGGAGGTCCCTGCTCCAGACTGTCATAAGCTGATGTTAGATCAACGAAAGTGGCGCCAGAGTTAAGTTTCTTTTGGAAGCCTGCTTCAATCTGTGTTGTCGGAGCCAGGACCTGGTCACAGCAACTTCTTCCTGGCCTGAAGTCAGCTTGTTTAATCAGGAGTGCTCTTTCGATGAGTGATGAAATTCTTTTAAGGAGAATTCTTAAAAGAATTTCAAAATAATTACATGGCAAAATAATTGTCGTGACCAAACCAGGGAAAGATCCAAATGATGGGCACAGCAATTATTTTGGCTTCCCGCCACAGATTTGGTAGTTTACCAGTCATTATAATTTTTGAGAAAAGGGCAGCCAGCCATGTTTGGCCTTGTTGACCAAGATGTTTTAGAGACTCAGGGAGGATACCATCCACTCCTGCAGCCTTTCCATTCTTGGTGAGTTTTAAGGCTACCTGTACCTCTTCCCAAGATACTGGGTGTACAAGTTCAGGAAGCTCAGGGCCCATCTTCAGGATTGGTCTGATGGAAGATTGCACAGTAATTTTCCTGATAGAGCTGGTATCTTGGAAATTTTCAATAAATGATTAGCCATTTGATCAGGAGTTATCTCTGTTGTTTTGCATGTTGTTGGTTCTGCTCCACCTAATTTTTTCAGAAGTGACAAATTTTCCAGCTAGATGTGGTGAAATCGAGTTCATGGATGGTTGAGATCCATCTTTCCTTTCTGTTTTTATCCAGCATTGCTATGAGCTCCTTAGCAACAGTTGGGTCTTCATGTTGTTTATTATTTTAACGGTATAATAGAACACAGAAACTAAGTAAATAATTAATTTATTAACTTGATGCTGATATTTCGCTGGTATTATAACCAGCATCTTCAGAGCACAAAAACACTGTTTGTCACAATACGCGAGACTAAAACAAAATTGTAGCAGCAACACAAAGACTAGAGTCCTGATTTTGGTGCCCTCTATCTGGAAAAAAAAAAAAAAAAGCTATCCACAAGTCTGTCCACAAGTTGGGTCTTCAGTTTTTTTTCATATTTGGTTAAAAGTTCCTCAGTTTCTCTACTCCAGCATGGGATATACTGTTTTCTACATCCTCTAGGAATAGAGGCTTTGGCTGCAGTTTTGATTAGTTTAACAAATCTTGGATAGCAATTAGGAGTGGGTGGAATTGCTCCAATGGTTTGCTTGATTTGTTTCTGAAATGCATTCCAGTTGGACCTGCGAAGGTTCCATTGAGCGATTTGTGATCCGCTGATGACTAGGATTGATGTGCCTGTCTCTATTAGTGTAGGACAATGCTGACCATCAGAGAATCTGTTGAGGATGGTTCTGGTTGTTGGCAGAGGGTGGTCTTCAGAGTCTTTAGAGACTATGCACAGATCTGGGGTGTAGGTTCTGTTCCATCTGGCTATTAGAGAGTGCCTTCATGCTTAGCATCGTAAATCAAATACAGGTTATACGTACCCATCCAGTTAACTAGATTATTACCATCCCAGTTGTTAGAGGAATAGCCCCAGATGGTGTGATGAGAGTTGAAGTCACCAACATAGATAGTAGGGTGAGGTGGTGCCCAGTCCATCTGATCAGGCCAGGATTGCGATGGTGGTTTGTAGACAATGTTGATGGTGGTATTTTGAACTTTAATACCTATGGAGTATTCTACATTAGGTACACATTGGGTTATGTCCTTGAGCCCAGGCCCTACTTGGGATGGCAGTTATAAGACACAAGAATTAGGCTTGGGATCTTTAGTCTATTGAGGGCTGTGTCAGGCACAGGGTTTCTTGAAGAGCCAAGACATCAATTACTGTCTTTGGCTATTTTGCTGATGACTTCGGCTTTGGATTTAGATAGTCCTATGTTTAGGGAACATTATCTTGAGAGAGTGTTGTTTAGGGGACTGTAACTTATTTTTCAAAGCTTGCCCTCCACCCAAACAAGCAACGTGATCCTTGTTATTCCAGGCGATGATTGAGCTGGCATGGAGCTTTTTAAAGTTTGTATTAATCATAGTTGCTGTAAGTGGTCCAGGAGGGTTGGTACTTTGGATGTCTTGTTTGAGACATTAGCTTCACGTTACTTGTAATTCATCTCTAAGGCTTCTTTTGTCTGAAGCACTAGCAATGTACCACAAGGTAACACTACTGAGGAACACAGGAATGCTGTCTTGATCCCTCCATGTGGGTATGATAAGGGTTTAAGCCAATGAAAATACAATTTGGTTAGCTAAATCTCAAATCGCCAACCCATCTTCATTCGTTCAGTATCCAGGTAGATACCTAACAGAGTGGTGCACCATGAGAAGGTGAGGATTGAACAAGATCAGAAGCCCTGTTCTCTGCATTCCTTTGAAGTCTATGTGGAGGTCTCCTCTCAGTTATATAGCTTTGACCCTTAAGTACCCCTGTATTCCTTGGTATAATTTTCAATTTGCTCCACACAAATGTAGTGTTTTGAAAAGCTTTTCTTTTGGCACCTTGTCATATGCCTTTTTCTACAAAAGTACAGATTCATATTTTATTTCCATGACTTCTAAAGTATTTATTGTGAGTGAAAATCTGATCTTGACAACCTCTATTTTGTCTAATTATTAGGTTTAATGGAATGAAAATCCTTTCTGTCAGAGAAACATCATCAGGGATACCATTTTAAAATCATAAAAGCACACACAAAAACATCCAAAACAATAAGTGGAAAAAAATTCTACTAAAATCATAAAGATCTATGGGGAACCCTCCATGGGTACTACTGGCTAGTCGTAGCTGTTGGGCAGGAGGTCAAAAAAATAGTTTCCCAATCTTGGAAAGTTTTTTAACACAACCTTATTTATTAAAATTAGGCTGGTTTATCAAATCTAGTGCTAAATTCTATGAAGTGTTTGAAGTTCATATTTGTTACAATGAAGCAAAGTAGTTTTTTCCCCATTTGATTCTGTGCAAGGAATCCAAAGCATGGTCAGCTTCAGATGAGGTCTGAAAGCAGTATACAGATCTCTCTCACACACACAGAATTCTGGCTATTTTTTTCTGAGGTTGAGGTGTCCTAGATATACAGGGTTAGTTTAAAAGAAATAGACACTTTCAAAGTTTTACAGAAAGAAGAGTTTTAATAGAATGGCTGAAATACTTATGTGGTTTGAAGAGTAAGTCCTGAAGTTTACATGGGTAAGTTACAAGTGTTCTATGTGTGACCCTTTTGTAACACAACAAATATTTCTGATGTAACAAACAAATTTCAATTTATAAAGCATTTAAATTGTCTATTTCTTTTAGGCTAACCCTGTATATGGGAACAGTAACAGCATTACTGTAGTCTGTTTATAGAGGGGGATGTGAGAAGGAGGAAAAAACAATTTTTTAATCTTTTTAGCATTGTAACCATCGGAAAGGAGGACAGTTCAGCTAAAAGTAAAGCCTAGGTGGAGGGAGGTAGGAGGCACTGATGACAAGAATTTTGATAACACCACACTGTTTGTGAGGGGGGGGGGAGAAGTTTATGTATGTATGGTGGGTAGGTTCTGTATAAACTGAGAAAGAAATAAAGGGTAACCACTTGGAAGATGTGATTAAGTACTAGAAAAGGCATATTATTATTATTTTCTTTTTCTGTGGTGAACTGGTATTCTGGGTGATGGCTGTTGAAGTGTAGAAGGAAGGAATCTAATGTGTCTAAGCCATGTAGCCAAATGGAACCTTTGAAAATGGCAGTATCGAGGGCATGTTTTTCAAAATGTTCCATAAAGAAATTGGCTAGAGGTGTAGAGAGCATGGCTTTACCATCTATTTGTTTATATATGTGATCTTCAAAGAGAAGTAGCCAGCATGGATGGCAAAATTTAAACAATCGATGATATTGGGAGGGAGAAGAAGCAATTTTCACTATCTTTGCTGAAATCTTAATTTCTTCTTAAAGCAATACTATTACACTCACCATATCATCATTACTTAAAACTAAATTTTGAATTAAAGATTTGAAATGAGTGGAATTTTAACAATCTCATCTTGTCACATGACCCTCTACAAATAGACTACAGTAATACTATAGCTATTCCCTATAGTATTACCTTTATTCAAGTGTAAGCAAATGAAAGTTTGCCCATGAAGTATCTTCATGACTAGATCATTTGTATAGAGGCTAATGACTAACATAATTGCCTTAGCATCCCATATTGCAAAGCACACATTCTTACTAATGTGTATAATGCTATACATTATGAGAAAGGGCACTACCTAGACTGTTTCGAACTTTATTGAGGTCTCATTAGTGGCAGCTCATCACAGCTCTGGCTTTGTGAGTTAGTTTCCAAGAGTTTTCCAAATATTTTCCCAAGAATTTTTATAAGTAGAAAAAGATAATGAACCACTTGGGAGCCATGTGACCAGTGTATATCAAGGAAGGGTAGACATTTCTTTTCCAATGCATCTGGTGTGTCAGGACCATGTGGCCAAATAGCACACACGTCATCAACACAGTGTACCTAAACCAATGGTTTGAAAGTGGCAGAATTCAGTGCTTAGTTCTCTTAAGTGGCCTATCTATGTATTCCCAAACAACAAAAAAATACTAAATGCACCCAACCTCAAATTCCTCTGCCTAATACACTGCACCACAACAAAAGTGCTACTCTCACTTACATTAAAGGACACATAATAACATCAGCTACTCACCACATTTATTCATAAATGAAGTTGGCAATCCTTATTCATTCACCTAAGGAAAAACTCTCTCCTTTATCACAGCCAGAAGTATATAGAGTTCCCTATATTTGTGACCTGGCTTACTATGGACAAACAGGAAGATGTGTTGACATCTGCCTTGGAAAAGATAAAAAATACATTCTGCACAATTGTTATGACAAGCTGAGACTAGCAAACCATGCTTTGGATATTCCTCACATGGGAAGAAATCAAATGGAGACAAAATCATTGATTGCGTCTCCATTTTGTCTCCACAGAAATCATAAGTGATGAGTCAGAGCGATTGTTCCTGGAATCAACAGCAGCATTAAAATACTCCTCTGTACCTCAATAGGTATGTCTGTATCAATTTACAAAAAATATGGTAGACACAGTCAATTTATAATCAAATTAATACCTGATCCCCCCCCCCCTCTCTCTCTCTTTATCCAACAACCAATGGCACCAATTAGGACTTTAGCTGCTTATGCTGTTCATTGCAATTTAAAACTGTTCCCACTATAACCTAATTGTTGCCGTTTGCATACTGTGACAAACTGTTTTGTGCTGTGAAGATGCTGGATTTAACGCCGACAAAATATCAGTAAATAAATAATAAATATTTTCTTATTATTCTTGTTTTATGAATGAAAACCATGAAATAAACTAATCATGAACTCATATCAGTCAGCTAATGCTTTTATTCCCTTACAAGGAGTAGGTGAGGGCATTTTAGCCCTATCTAAATTTTGGACTGCATGGGCAGTTCACTCTTCACCAGTAGCCAACCAAAGTTAGCTGGCCCAAGACCAGTGTGGCATTCAGTGCTGCCATTTTGTGGTCTCTAACATGACATGTTATTGTTTGAAATAGTGTGGGTTCTAAAGATGGGATGCACAACCTGAGTTTATGGAAGAGAAAAATCCTGCTTGCCCATGCCAGAGATCTAACTAACTCAGGAACTGGTCGAAGAAAGACTTAAAAAAGTTCCTCTAGTAGACAACTAGAATTTGACCTAAGTCTTTCTTTGGGCAGCCTAGCTGAAGATGCAAATGCTACTTTCAAAGGAAACTATCTGAGGTAAAAAAAAAAAAAAAGTTGGGTAGACTCAGGAAGTTAGTCTGGGGGGGGGGCACAAAAAAGACAGTGAAAAATATAAGGAAACACTATGTGTAAACGCAGACAAGCAAACAGTCATGGGAAGAATGGTGAAAGAAGACAAATATGAAAATGACAAAATATTCTTAAGTTTAGAAATAGTGGAAAATACACCATAAAAGGAATCAGAGATGATAAACATCTCATAAAAATTGAAAAGATATTCTCTAGATATCTCAGAGGAATTGATTTGAAAGACTTTAATGAAACAAGCTGTAAAAGAAATGTCATAGAAAATACTGAAGAGGAATTTAATCCGAAGTACATAATACATGAAGAAAAGCCACCAAAAATCTGCAACATGGAAAGGCAATCAGAGAAGGTGATATGATATTTAGCCAGAAATGCTCAAATATGGAGATATAAACGTTTTATACTGTTATGCGGCATAATTCAGAAAGCCTCATCAGAAGGTTGAAATACAGATGACTGGAATAGGGCTATCATAGCATCTGTTTATACAAAGAGAAATAAAATAATGTGAGAATTATACCAAAATTTTCCTGCTCAGCATTTCAGGTAAGATTTATGCAAACATAATTCAGAAGATGCTACAAAAATAGTGAAAGAAATATTTGTCCTGAACCTAGGTTAACAAGGTTCAGGACAAATAGGATTATCATGATCAGATTTTTAATTAAAAAACTATAGAAAACTGCCAGGAAATCACTGGTAAAATAAAAGTATCTGTATTTAAGTTCTATACATCTGGAAAAAAGCACATGATATAGTGCCAAGGAAAAGTTGTTTAACGACCTTACCGGCTCATTAAAGATCAAATACGCACCCTCAAAAGCTTCGAATCCATCATAAATTTCAATGTAATATCAACAGTATTACAATTTTAATATGCACTTCGCATCCATGGAAATGTGGACGTATATATATCCTGGCCGGTAGCGTGGTTAAAACCCTGGAATCATGAGGTGTGGGATATTATATATAGTAATATACAGTCTGAATTGAAGGGGATCTTGGAAGATGATTTGATGTAAAAATCAGGTGTACGACAAGGGTGCATAATCTCCACTGATATTCTTCATCTCCATTGATGACATCACAAAGAAAATTATATCAAATCTAATACTGAAATTGAAAAAAGATTCTTAGAATATTTAACTGAATTCTTTACTATATGCATATGTTATACTCCTAAATAAACCTAGTACAAGACTTCAGAACTCCTTAACTACACTGAATAATGGTTATAAAAAGTATCACACGAAAAATCTGCAACAATGAATATTAAAAAAAAAACATGAAAACAGGCAAGAACATGGAAACATTACCCAATTTCTCAGTGGAGAACTTATAGAACAAGTAAAATATGTCAATTATTTAGACACAATTCTTAGTGAAGACAGCAATTAAATATGTAAAGAGGCAATAATAAGCAAAGCTGGTATAATGGAGACCCAATGAATAAATTCTTATGAAAAAAAAATGAATAAATTCTTATGAAAAATTGAAATTAGTCAAATCAGTAAACTACCAGTTAAATAAGCATATTAAAACTAATTTTGACCTATGGATTGAGATTTAAGCTAGAAATAAAACAGTTGATCAAAAGATCAACAGGAAAGAACATGGCCAACCTAACCTTGAATATGAGAGTTTTGACAAAAATATGGGAAGCAAATGGTTATCAGTGAAAGAATCATTAAAAATTAAGATTATTAGAAAGAAATTTCATGCTATTATTACATTTCAAGAAAATGTGGGCAGGGCTAATCTAAGATAATACAGTCACTTAACAGAATGGGAAAGACTAATAAAAGGTATGTTGACAGGATGGTCAGAAAAAGCTCTAGCAGACAACTAAGTGAAATTATGCAGTTAGTAGTGACTTAGTAGTTACCTGAAAAATAACAAAATAGTAGATTAATCTGGAAAAAAAAATACTGATGAAAAGTTAGTAATAATATCAACTTGTATATACAGCTTCCTATTAGTGTCATATTAGAAATGTGATGATGAATCTTGATTTCAGCAAGGTATTCAAACAGTCTGACACTAATTCATGTATCATACATCATATGGTACATGAATTAATGAGTTAGTGTACAGTATTATAAACAGACTGGCTATTTCTCAAACTGTGAACCCAACCTCCTTCATTCAGTATCCAAAGTCATCTACTAATAATAATGCATTACAGAAGGGGTGAATTGACAAAACATACAACTTGAAAGAAGATTATTGAGCAGATTAGTGATAACAAAATCTTAATTATGCTTGACTATCAACAGCATCCTGTACTTTAAGGATATATATAACAGAAAAATGATGAACATGAGAGTTTGGTAGAGAAAAAAATAAAATAAAATAAAAAATTGCAGATCAAAAAGAAGAGACCATGATATAAGAGCAATCCTATGGAAAGGATAACTAACTAATGGTTTATGACAAAACTATATCAAAAATGCCAGGTCAAATCATCTAAGAATACTTAAATAAATGTGATGTGATATGACAATTTAAAAAAAAAAGGTAGATTTAGTATGTTGTAATTAAACTGAAACAATTTAAGCTATGAGGCCAGATGACATATAGAAAGGAGAGGATGTTGGTGGTTATTCATAACAGTGCTTCACAGTATAAACATCAGAGGAAAATAACTAATGTTTTTACTGGATTTCCAAATTCTTAGCATTTTCAAAGTGTAAATTACAAATGTGATACACATAAACAGATCAGATTGCTTGCTTTTGTAGATGAAAAATCAAAACTTCGAATGTTGATGAGTTCAAGCTGTGCTGATTCGGGTGCATTTTCGGGCAAAAGGATTGCTAAATAAATCTAGCAACAGTTTCACTTTTTTAAAATCAGAAAACCGATTCCTGAAGGCTGATATCAAGTTATCAATCTTTTCAACATATACGGTTTTGAAGTTGACATTGAACTTTTCAGAAACTTTCTTATAATTAGGAAAATGGATGTAATTCCCTGACTTCAGTTGGATTTGAAATAGATTTAACTTGCACTGAAAAGACAAAATGTGGCCGTAAAGTTGAGTAACCAATTGATCTTTGCCCTGAAGTCGCGTATTTAAATGATTAGTAATGTCAACCAGAAAGGCTAAGTCACATAACCAATTCGGATTTTTTATGTCAGGGACGTTTGTGTTTTATTCAGTCATGAAGATTTCAATTTCATCAATAAAATATAGGAACCGCTCCAATGTTTGTCCACGACTTAGCCACCTCACTTCTGTTTAAAACATTAAGTCACCATATTCACTTTCAATGTCTTCAAGAAACTTTTTAAATTGTCGGTGATTAAGGCCATGGGATTTTATAAAATTAATCGCTGAAACCACAACTTTCATGACATGTTCAAATCCAAGTTTCTTAGGGCACAAGCTCTCCTGGTGGATTATACAGCGGAATTGTATCAACTCATCGCCATGCCATCCCAAATTGTTTCAATAATGTTACCAATCCAGAATTAGCTCCATCAGTCATGATAATTTTGTCAGATCTAAATCAATTTTGGAATACTGTTCCAAAAGCCCAGTGAAAATGTCATTACCTTTCATTTGATCTGACAATGAACTCATCCCAATCAACTCCTCACTTACCTCAAACTCTTGCATTATTCCATGTGCAAATATTAACAACTGGGCTGTGAAAGTAATGTCAGTTGATTCATCAATAGCTAATGAAAAATAGGCAAATTTCTTTGAATAAGATGTTAATTGGTCCTTTACATTTTCCGACATTGCAGTAATTCTTCTTTGAACAGTCATCCTGTTTAACTGAATTTTCTCAACATTTTTGGCTGATTCAGGACAAATTTTTTAGCAGCTATCTCAAGGCAATCTTTAACGAAATATCCGTCTGTAAATGGTCAGCACCTTTTTGCTATAAGGCGAGATATTTCAAAACTTATTTCTGTTGTGATTTCCGAATCTTGAATAGGTTTTGTAAACATCACTTGCTGATCTGTCAATTCTCGTTTCAAAAATGAAATCTTTTGTTTACATAGTTCTTCGGGTAGATTTGAAAATGTAGAATGCAGACTTTCATAGTATCTCTTTATAATGTATTCTTTTGGCATGACTACAGCACATTTGCAAATCAAGCACACGATATTATTAAACGACTGCACAAAACCATATTTTTTTGGTCCAGCTATCCTGAAACTGCCTTTTTTCATCCTGTAGTTTGCGTTTCCTATTTGGCCCTGCTTTATCCATTGTAGAATTTGTTTTTTTTACCGTTTCCTAGGGGTGATAATTAATTGTAGCAACCGCACCTACGAAAACAAAATACTCATATGACAAATAGATGAATTATAAAATTTGTTAACATTATTACTAACCGATTATCGTAGGTGGACAGGCAATCGTGACATCACAGCTACTTTGCTTTGCACATGTACCGTTTTTAAAAATTACCTATCGTGTAACTTGTTAAAGTTAAAATAATACACGGTGAAACAGGCCACCAGCAAATCAACTGACGGCCGCATGCGGCCTGCGGTCTGTGCATCCCTAGTGTAAAGACTAACTAACTTCCCTTCACCAGCAAAAACCCCTTAAAAAGGTTCCTCGTGTCTTAGATGGAATTAAAACTAAGATCTTTCCAACCACAGGACAAATGTTGCATTGATTAGGCTGAAGTAATGCTCAAACAAATGTTACAGAAAATGTTCATTTGTATGTGATTCACTATGAGTAGATCTGCTTCAATAATAGATAACCAAGTTTTAACTCATTTTTTTAATTAATACTAGATATATTGCCAGTCTAGTTGGCCGAGTATTTAGCATATCTGCCCTCCAGCCAAAAGGCTGCGGGTTCAAAAGTAATGCTCAAACAAATGTTACAGAAAATGTTCATTTGTATGTGATTCACTATGAGTAGATCTGCTTCAATAATAGATAACCAAGTTTTAACTCATTTTTTTAATTAATACTAGATATATTGCCAGTCTAGTTGGCCGAGTATTTAGCATATCTGCCCTCCAGCCAAAAGGCTGCGGGTTCAAATCCCGCAGTAGGCATGAATGTTTGTGATTGTCTGTGAAAATACTAGTTGTGGTAGTAGTGCAATATGCCCTCTCAACTTCAACTGTCTATTCCCCAGATTCCTAGGTTTGACAATTTACTGCAATCCAGTACCATCAATATGATGGTACTGGATATACATAGTCTTTTAATCCCATCAAGATCATGTCAACACACTGCCAATTTATTTAAATCATCATGCATTCACACAACGGACAACTGAATATCCTGCTCTTAAATTTTCTCCTATATCATTAATATACAAATTAAATAGTGGCCATAGTAAAGTGTCCTAAGGCACTCCACTACAAATTAGTAGAAAGTAAATTTCTGTCAGCTATTCCCCCTCCCCCTCATTCATGCCACCAGCCTCATATCCATTCCTATCTGCTCCACCTTATGTAACAGTTTTCCATGTGTCAAATGCCTTTGCAAAGTCTAGCATTATCATGGTGTAACCATTTTTTTTATCCAATTATTCTGCTGTCACTTTATTATAAAATGTAAATAAATTACCAAGGCAGAATCTATCTTTTATGAAGACTTGCTTCCCAAAAATATAAAATATAATTTTCCTATCCATCTATTCCTGATTTTACTTTAACCAACTTTTCTAATACTCTAAATGTCACTCCTGAGATGCTAACTGGTATATAATTTGCATAATAATTATGCTTCATATACATTATGCATATGAAACATATAATATGCTTCATATGCATTATGCAAAGGAAGATGAAAAGAGGTTGGCATTTGAAACGAGGTGCTATAGACGATACTATATTGATCATATCACAAATTTTGAAGTAAGACAAAGAATCAGTTCTTTTGCCAGTCCAAGAGATAACATCATAACTAAGATTAGAAGGAAACAACTTATGTGGCTTGGCCATAACAACAAATTAAATGGTCTACCAATGCAAATTCTTGAAGGACTTATTCCAGGAACTCCAAAAAGATGCAGACCTAAAATAAACTAGACAATATATATAAAAAGTTGGACCAGTATTTCACTTATAGAGCTGAAAATAAAGTGTCAATCAAGGAATGAGTGGAAGATTTCTGTAAGGATTATTTCCTAATATTACTCTATGTTCCTTTGTAGACTATAGGATGATGATCCACCAATTCCTGGTTTTACCTTAACCAACTTTTCCAATACTTGAACTGCCACTCCGAAGATATAACTTGTCTATAATTTTCAACTTCTGTCTTGGAGCCATCTTTGCAACCTTGCCAGCACTGAGACCTAGATTAAACAACTTCATCAGAGATACTGCCAGTTCTCTTACACATTCTTGTAGCACACAAGATGACATACCATCTAGTCCCACTGCTGTATTCACATTGATATTTTTCAACATGCTCATTACCTCCAGTTTGTCTTACTCAATTCTCAAATCAACAACTGCTAAGTCTATCTGGATGATACACCTTTGCAAAGTGATCACTTAGTAGTTCTACTATTTCTTCTGTTTCTGTCACCTTCCTGCTATCAGACTGAGTAAGTTATCATTCTTTCTTTCCTCTACTTGTTTCTGCATTTCCAGAAACAAGTAGAGGAAAGAAAGAATGATAACTACTTGTTTCTGCATTTCCAGTTCTATCTTTAAGATGTTTTCTGATGATGTTACTTCATTCTAGTTGATATGAAACCAACTATGGCATTAGTTTGTCAGGAACAGCTCTCTTTTTATAGGTCTTGCAACTTTTTTTTTTCTTTTTAAGAAAGCATGTTCCTTTACCCATTCAATCACGTTCTATTTTCCTACCTCTTTGAATGGCGACCATGTATCTCAGTCTTAGGTAACATTATTCTAATTGGAACAGAAAGTCTGGAGATTGGTTGTAAAGATCAATGGGAAATTTCACATAAAATCTCTATGTTTTGAAGCTATTCTCTACTAGTTCTAGCAATGGAATTTAAGTAAGAATGATTATGATGTGAAATGTGGATGTCAAGATGTTTGATTTGAATAAGAAAAGAAGAGATATAAATCAAACTTGGAACCGATACATTGATTTTAAGCCTGGAGATTGGGGTTGTGAATCCTTCATTAGTCTGTTATTTCAACATTGTCAAGACATACTTTTAATTGTACACATCCTACTTTCCACTTTTTGAAATTGCCTCCTATTTTGTCTAATGTGGGGTTTTCAATGCAGTTCTGATCTCCAGTTGCTATAACGTGTTGGCTATATCAAAAGTATAGCTGCAATTCCTGGAAGAATCTTTGTTTCTAGATGGAGCATATAAATTTATAAACTGTATTACCCACACAAGGTATCTTCAGTCTATTGTCAAGTTTTGCTCTTCACAGTGTCCCTCCGAATATTACAAAAAAATCAGAGAGGGGAAGGATCCCTAATCCAGTCCATTTTAGACTTTCCAAAACTCCAATAAGACAGGGGCATGAATTTATCTGTTGAGGTTTGTAAATCTTTATATTTGCAGGTGTCTGCCTCCTTGGAGAAACAACAACAACATAATATTATGGCAAGCATAAATTTCAATATGGCTTCTTGTTTAATTGGAAAACTGTGGACTTCTTGTATGTTTAATGAGGCAATGCAGAAGTAGATGATATAACTAGTGAAGTTATATCATTCTGATCTCATCAGATTTTGGATAAATCTGATGAGATCATCTATTTGTGAAAAAGCAATTGTGTAATCTGATTCATGTAATTTTTTTAAAGATTTTGGAAACCCAATTGCCTTTCATTTAATTTTACAGCTAATGTTATGGAACTGGAAGCTGGTTATTTTCTTTTCTTGTAGACAGCATATCATACTGAAAGCACTTTTCTTGAACTTTATTTTTCTTTTAATTTTTTAATGTAACTCTTGCTCACAAAAGGTTGTAGACTGGGCAAGAGTTACATTAAAAAATTAAAAGAAAAAATAAAGTTCAAGAAAAGTGCTTTCAGTATGATATGCTATCTACAAGAAAAGAAAATGAGTGAGCCATGGATTTTGTTTTCAATTTTTTTAAAATTAATTTTTATATTTTTTGTTGTATTTTCATTTTTTACACTGTCCAGAAAACCTGCTATAGAGACCAAGCATATATAATTCTCAGGCCATTTCAGGCTTCCAATAAGTGCATGTGTGGAGGGGGGGGAGCAGTATTCTTGCACTGATAAAATTCATCTCCCACCTAAAGACAATCAGAAAAATCCAGAGCTCATGGATTTCAAAGTTGCAACCCCTTGGAACTTGTTGGTTTGAATTTGTTAGAAATATTCACCACTTGGCCAATCAGGCTGGCCAATTGTATCCCTACTCTTTATCAGCATGAGATGGTTCCTCATAGTCTATGAACTCTGCTGAATCTAAGAAGTCATCATTTGATGATCCACAATCTTTAGCGTCTGAAGAATAATCTTCGCATACCCATTGTTTATTTCTTCTCCTTTCAGACTGTTTCTTTTTTTAAGCTCATCTTTTAATTTCTTCTGTTTATTCTCTAATTTTTTTTAATTAATTCATCCTTCCCTTTTGATGATCTTGCCTAGATACTAAGTTCTTTCAGATGCCTCACATGCTTTTCTAATTTTGCCTTGCAGAAGTGTTTCATTAGTTTGTATCTGATCTCTATTTGTCAGCTATTAAACCAAATTCTTCACTATTGATTTCAACTAAGGTGCTCTTTACATGGTTGACAGGAAAGGTAACTACTGTTGTTCTGAAACCTTCTGGGCTAATTTCTGATCAATACTTGTGCACCTTTTGACGTTTACCAAACATAGTCCGTCTGAAAGCACCCTCTTTGTGACATGGAACTGACAGATCTGGGAAACTCTTCTTTATTGGCCTTTAATGTGTATGCTGTCTTTGCAGGTTCTGTCTGGTGCTCACCACTCTTAAAGCAAAAAGTTTTAAGAGAATAGGTAGTAACACAATGTTTAGCATGTACATCAGAGGCCAATAAAGAGGAGTTCCCAGACCTTCCAATCCAGTTCACCATAACTCGAATTATACTAATGTTGAGAAAATTTGATACATGTCTTCATGTTCATTGTGAAGGGAACCACACCAAAAAAACAGATGAGAGCTTCACTTCAGATATCCTTTTTTACCCCACTTTGAGAATATATGGATAAGTATATGATTGTTTTCTATATATTCCATTAGAAATCTCTCAATTTTTACATTCTAACTTGGCTTCTACCATGTTGGAAATTACTGTGCTACCATGGAATGTAAAAGGTTTTCTTAGCATATGTTTATGACCTTTCATAGGTGGTAGTCACATAAAGTATTACTAATGCATATACATTAATATATGCTCACAAAAAAATTGCTGCATGCCTTTCTGTATTTATTAGAGAAAGTAATTATTCATAGCAAAATCAGGCATATTTTTCAATAATTTCCTGAATACTTGTGTCATTAAGTTTTAGTGAATCATTCTGTTAATTTTACAATCTTAAAAACATACCTTAATTAAAGCTCGCTTTTTGGTATCCCACCATTTGATGTTGGTACTTGCAGATAACAAGTTGTTTTCATCAACTGCTTTAATTGCAGTAATGTGACTTCGGTCTCCTTTCCATTTGCTAAATATATCAGAAAAAATGCTATTTATATAAAAAATAATATAATAATAATTAAAAAACAGTACAAATCATATCTAATTGTGTGCGACTTGGCTGAGTGGATAGTTTCTGCTCTCTAACCAAAAGAAGTGAAAAGTGTTTCTGTCCCCTAAGTGTGAATCCTAATATAGATATAGATGTTTATGTAATATGTCCAGCTGTAGATGAATTTTATCACCTAGTGTGAGAGTTTTATCATCTACCCTTTGCTTTACTATTTACTGAAGTAGTTTAAAAAAAAAAAGTCCTCTAATTTTCAGAGCAGTTTCTATATGATCCTACCTTTAACTTGACCACACCACCATATAAATTTATAGCTTTTGTGGATGGGATTCATATTAAAAAATATTACATAATCATTGTTACAATAATGATTTTTAATGTCAATAATAAAACTATGCAATCATGCATGGTGGAAGACAGAACAAAAGAAGCTGACTGCCTATGTAGAAGATTAATCCAATGCAGAGATCACTTAAGAGTCAAAGCCACATAGTCGGGAGGAGACTTCCACAAAGTCTTTTCAGGAATGCAGAGAACCAAAGAGAGAAATCCCATGTTGATATAGTTGGTATTACTAAAACACAGACACCAAATTAAGATAAAGAAACAGATCACATTTTTTTACATACCATATACAAGATGTTATATTCAGACAATAATGATCAGGGAAAGGAAGGAGCAGCTATAGTACTCAAAACTAAACACAAGGATAATCTTTTTTGAATAGCAGACAGTTTCAAGTAGACGTGAGCAAATGTCAAAATTGGGAAATTGGACAATGAGGAGGCTCATATGTGCCTATGTTCCACAGAAAGTTCTACTAAGGAAGAAGTGGAGGAATTTTATGAATCATTAGAGAAGTCAGCTGACAAAGAAAAATGAAAATTTAGACTATGTTGGAGATCTAAACAGCAAAGATGGTCAGGATATAGACTAGTCATTATTAACACCACATTCCATAACAGAATGTGAGCAAAAATTCACATAAAGACACAAGAAATGAAGTGATTTCTTCATACAGGAGTTGTCACAATTTAGTTTTGAGTAAGAGAAAACTGAACTGAAAATATTGAAAATAAAAGTTATAAGAAAGCTTTAAAGAATCGAAGTAGTGCAGCTTTCAGAAGTAAACAACAGTCCCAAATATAAAAATATTATTCAAGAAAAAATGAAAACACCTGAAAAGAAACAACATTTGGAGACTCAATGACAGATCCTGAAAAAACATTGCTTGATATAGCCAGACAGCCACATGGAGAAGTCCGTCTGCAAGGATAGAAAAATCAAAACTCCATGGTGGATTCAAGAAGGTAGAGGCATTTCTGAAAAACGAGAAAGAAAAACCTGTCCTCTGAGAGAACACAGAGAAAAATAAAAGAAAGTAAAGCAGTGTGTAAAAGTAGCTAAGCAAGTCATTGGAAGATTGGTAAGAATATAGAAAATAATTATCAGGAAGTGATAAAATGTTTGGAGACCAGTGAAAAGAATTTAGAAATGGAGGAAATAATACTTTAAAGAAATGAGATAAGAAAGTGGCTTGAAAATTTAAAGACAACATCCAGTATACCTTTTTCTTAAGTTTTCCTGTCAAACATTCTACAAGAGTATAATTTTTGTAGAATATAACAGAACATAATACAAGATCCAACCTTTAATTTGTCCATATCATAAATGTATAAGTTTATAGTTTTTGGGGATTGGATTCACATTAAAAATATTACATAATCATTGTTATAATAATGATGATTGATATCAATGATTTTAAGAAAAACTTAAGATAAAGACAACGTCCAATGCATCTTTTTTTTTTCTTCAGTTTTCTGTCATCAAACATTCTACAACACAGTTTTTTCTAGAATATAACAGAACACAATACAAGAATATAATTTCTTAGCAAGTATAATTTACTTTCTAAGTAATTGAAAAAAAAAATTTCTACAACAATCTCTGATCTAGAGTATTTTAATAATAAGGTGATACACCTTCATTCTACCTTGGCATCTAATTGAAATGATCCGATCTTGAGTTTATCTCTGCAAGTCATTCTGCCTTCAGTGACTTGGAATTCGAGACTTCTCCCAAGGTAAGTACCTGCTAGTTAGTGGATTTATTCTATTTCTCATTTCTTTTCTTTCTTCTCTTAACTTGGAATTTACAATTGCCTTACAAACTTTAAACTCATGTTTCCCCAGTAGGGAAGCCTAAAGCTTACAGGTTTGCATGATTCAGAAGATTTTATGAACTCTTGTAAGGAAACTTTAATGAATACCTTCAATATTTCAGCAACGTCACGTTGCCATCTTTGGGAACATACAAATATGGTATGTGCATGCAGGCACTAACAAAAGCAAATGAGGAAGAAGGCAAGAAACTAATATTGTTATTCCTAAAGTCCTAATTAGTCGCCTAGAGGGCTAATTGGGTTGTTGGGCATTGAGCATAAGTTCTCATGCTAAGGCTCCCAAATTTGGGGCAGTCTCATGCACCCAAATTTGTTGAGGTTTGGAACATTTTTTAGAGCTGCTGATGATTCCATGAATAATCTTTCATACTTGAACTTGCTGTGGTGTATTATTTTAGTTTTCTTCCAACAAATTCCATGGTGTGTATCAATGGCATGGTCTGCAAGCCCAGAGTGGCTGTACTGGTGAAACTGGATGTAGTCTTTGTGATCTGAAATCCTGATATTCGCTGTCCTGCCTGTTTGGCCAAAGTAGGACAATTTACAGCTGCAAGGGACCTGGTATACACCAGGCAGGTCTAGGATAAGTGGTTGGTCTTTGATGGAGCGGATAAGGGATGCCAACTTTTTATATGGTCTATAACAAGAAGTTAGGTCATATTTTTTGAGGATATTGGTTATTTTCTCAGAGGTGATCCCTGATGTAGGGGCACCTCTGAGAAATCGTACTTGAATTTGCTGAGGTGTATTATTTTAGTTTTCTTCCAATGAATTCTATGGCAGGTATCTATGGTATGGTCTGCAAGCCCAGAGTGGCTGTACTGGTGAAACCAGATGTAGTCTTTGTGTTCTGAAATCCTGATATTCACTCTGCCATGACCTTTGGACGATTCTTTATGACATCGCATGCGCTTCGGCAACAAAAAAAATTTGAAAAAATACGTAGCCGGCACATGAAAAAATATGATAACTTGATAAAGAATTCTATTTCTGTACCACAACAACCACTCAACACAGTAGTCAACCTCTCTTCCATAGTTTTGAAGCCTGAAGCACTCACTGCACTTTCACGTGGCCACAATTTCGCCCTAGCTCCTAAAAGAATACCCGCTGAGGAAATAATGATCCAAATAGAATGTGGGATTCGCAACCTTCCTAACCATGTTGCCAACAATGTCAGACTGGAAGTAGCAGGTGTCCTCACCAAAGCAAGATCTCCAAAAACCAACTTATCCAAAGACGAATATGCAGCTCTACTAGAAATGAAGAAAAACAAAAAAATAGTAATCACCAAAGCGGATAAGGGAAACGCCACAGTGGTTCTCAACCAAAAGGACTACACAGGTAAACTTAATGCTTTATTATTAGACCATACTACCTACCTCCCTCCCTATTGAACACAATCCTACTAGCTCTCAGATTAGAACTCTCCACAGACTCCTTAGGAAGGTCACTTATTCGCCTGTGGAAGTTACTAACAAACTAAAACCTTTTAACTCTAGATCCCCCCCCCCTGATTATATGGACTTCCAAAAATACATAAACAAAATGTGCTATCATGTCCCATAGTGGATGGCACTGATCCCCACATATAAATTAGCCAAACATTTAGCCAAAGCACTCACACACTATACTGGCAACACACCATCACACATAAAAAACTCAGCCCACTCCAAAGCCAGTATAGAAAACCTCTCACTCCAACACACTGACATAATGGTGAGTTCTGATGTCTCAGGGAGGAGACGTCAAAACTGACAAATTTCCAAATGTCCCACTCAAGGAAACCCTAGAGCTCATCCAAGCCAAATTTCTGCCCGATATCTCAGTCCTATTTCAGTTCACAATGAATTCAGGCTATTTCGTTTGGCAAGGAAAATTCATCCATGGGTTCACCACTTTCCCCACCCTTGGCCAACCTCTTTACGGAGACCTCTAAAAAGAAAGCCTTAAACTCTGCCCCACAAAAACCCACTATTTGGCTTCGGTACGTGGATGATGTGTTTGCTATTTGGCCACATGGCTCAGATACACTCCACTCCTTCCTAACACACTTAAACAACCAACATCCCAGGGTCCAGTTCACCTTGGAAAAAGAGGGAAAACAACAGCCTCCCCTTCCTAGACACTCTAATTACTCGCCAGCCTGATGGATCTTTGGTTTTCTCTGTTTATAGAAAACCCACCCATACAGGCAGATACATTCACTAGCAATTCCACCCCCTCAAAACAATATGGGGTTATTAAAACACTATATAACAAGGCAAAATTAATCTGCTCAGATGACAATGCCCTAACCACTGAACTAAACCACATCCTCAACTTTCTTAGCCAATGGCTACAACCCCCCAAAAATTCTAAAGCCAGTAAACCACAACCCCCCCCCCCTCCTTCACAATAAAGATTACACTAAATCTATCACCATCCCCTACATCCAGAGCACCTCTGAAAAAATAACCAATATCCTCAAAAAATATGACCTAACTTCTTGTTATAGACCATATAAAAAATTTGCATCCCTTATCCGCTCCATCACATTAAAGACCAACCACTTACCCTAGACCTACCTGGTGTATACCAGGTCCCTTGCAGCTGCAAATTGTCCTACTTTTGCCAAACAGGCAGGACAGCGAATATCAGGATTTCAGAACACAAAGACTACATCCGGTTTCACCAGTACAGCCACTCTGGGCTTGCAGACCATGCCACTGATACCTGCTATGGAATTTGTTGGAAGAAAACTAAAATAATACACCACAGCAAGTTCAAGTATGAAAGATTATTCATGGAATCATCAGCAGCTCTAAAAAACATTCCAAACTTCAACAAATTTGAGTGCATGAGACTGCCCCAAATTTGGGAGGCCTTAGCATGAGAACTTAAGCCCAACGCCCAACAACCCAATTAGCCCTCTAGGGGACTAATTAGGACTTTAGGAACAATATTAGTTTCTTGCCTTCTTCCTCATTTGCTTTTGTTAATGCCTGCGTGCACATACCATATTTGTATGTTCCTGAAGATGGCAACGTGACGTTGCCGAATTGAAGGTATTCATTAAAGTTTTCTTTAATTAATATCCATTTTATGCGTTGTAAATTCCTTAAGTTAATTACCAGTTACCTGGGTATGTTGTGTGCTAGAATACAGAGCACAAAAACTCCATCCAACCAACATCACCTACTGAGGTGCATGAAATCATCCCTAAGCTGAAGAACAGGAAAGCACCAGGCCTAGATGGGATTTCTAACCAAATCATCAAATGCCTTACATATAAGCCGTAATGCACATTATTGCTATTATTAATACAATATTAAGATATCACCACTTCCCAGCATGATGGAAAGCAGTAACTAATCTTAATCTCAAAATCAGGAAAAGCACAGCACACCTTCCCCAAACTATTGTCCAGTCAGCCTGCTTTCCTGCCTAAGAAAAATGAATAAAAAGGGAGAAATTAACCAAAACACCAAATTAATATCAAGGATGTTCAAGACAACAGATATGAATTATAAGAAAAATTAGGAGAGTAAACAAATGGCATCAACGGCAAGATCATACTAAAAATGAATATATTCACAAGGAACTTAATCTAAAATAGATTGGGAAAGGAAAAGTTACCGAAACAGGTGTGCATGATGTCAGTACGGAATGAAAAAGACAGGAAAGTCAAAATTCAGATGAACTTATGCAGTCAGAAGTGTCTTAGAAGACCAAAGTATCTGACAACATTAGAGTCCTGATAAATAGCAGACTCATTTGGAGGAAAATTGTTAACAGAAGTTGGTTCTAATGTACACTTTTTTTTATGTAGCACATCATAGTATTCTACATTCCCCCTCTTTAAGGGTACACACATAAGGAATTTGATGATGATGATGATGACCTATGCAAAATGTTCTTCCACTGCCCAGTATTTTAAATATTTGAATGAAAATGGGCTACTTCAATTTTTTTTTTAATTTTGGAATTTTTTTTTAAATGCTGATATATAAAATATAAAAAAAATTAACAGCATATTGTTTGAGAAATATCCAAAAGGAATGGAATTCGAAATTATTAACCAAGAAATAAAAATAAAAAAAATCCACACAAGAGGTTACAAAACCTCTTGTGTGAAAGACAAGTGTGCAATCCAGGAAAGTGATAAAAGAAAAAAAAAAAGCAATCTGCTGATATTTCTTGGACAGACAGAGGTCATAATTTTTGGGAAATATGATATGAGAAAGGCGACACCAAAAACCAGGTAAACAGAATCAAACAGGAGGATGAGAAGTTAGTTCAATACATGGAAGCTGAATTGTGTGTGGGTGCTGATGAGCAGCCGATCGTGTTTATTTACAGGAAAGTGGAAGAACAGTGGTGAGTAGTCTGGTAGAGCAGTGCCCATGACAATAAAAGGCAAACTATCCTCTTCTGGACAGCAATAAGCATTTGAAATAAGGATTACATGGAAACAGTACTCTAAGGATTTGCAGACTTGAGATTTGTATAATGTTAGGAGTTGTACTGGTAAGAAAAAGTCTTGAACAGAAGAGGAAGTATTTTGGGAGCTGAAGATGTCATGAATGTATGTTTTAGACTAAAGAATTAAGATAATTTCTCTTAATACATATATTAATTGCATATATTTTTACACTTAGTATAGTATCAGTAATCATGCTGCCATCTGCTGATGGTAAAATTAAATTCTTGTAATTGAGCTTTGTTCAAAGAACTCAGTCAATTCAGCATGGAAGATGAACCAACTTTCAATGACTTATTTTTTCTTGTGATTAATGTCAATTCATTGTTATGGCACTGCACAAGGCATTTTTTCCCTAGAAAACAGAGGCAGAAACTTGTTTAGAAAGCCATTCAGATTATTATGAAAACTGTGTAAACAATTATGTCTGATATACACTGTGAATATATTCAATAAATAGATTCTGGCATAATATTTAAACACACACACACACACACACATGGCAGATGGTAGAAATACCATCAACATTTGTAAAAGCAAACATTAATGAAATCTGTTTATAATCTTTCCATGTTGATAGAATTTGAGGACATGTTTCTTTAATAATGCTGATAATTTTACTTATGGAACATATTATAACATAATGCCAGAATTAGTATTCAGCTGTGATCTGTTAATGTCAAAATTCAAGTAATACAAGTAAACTTATATTCATAAGAAGCTCCCTTCCATGTTACAAATTAAAAAATCAGGCCATCCAGTCTGCTATACATTTCAAACTATCTGGATATGACTGAGTTTTTTTATAATTAATGTCATATTTCATTTAGGTGCTCTCTCTCATCTGGAAGTTGGATGGTGCTTTTGCCTGAACAGTGGTTCATGTCCATTATGTTTTGTTAACCTCTTCTTCCTTGTAGTTTTCCTGTGATCACACCTCTCTCCGCACAAATAATTCAATTTTTCCATTTCCCATCTCATTTAAGCACACCAATGATTATTATTATTTTGTTTGATTTGCTCTTTCAAGTACTTATTCATAACTCGTTCATACACCTAATTCAACACCATTCTTCTTCGTAACCACATTTTCAGAGCCACCAGTTCCATTTCCCCCCCCCCCTTCCCAAACTGCACTTCATCCCTTTACCTATGATTATCACTTTTCTGAGTATTTATTTTACACCAAATTTACCAAAGCTGTTAATTTACTAACTACAGTTTGCAAATTCTCTTCATTCTCAGTAATTAGTACTGTGTTGTTTGCAATATCTCAGGTTATTTATGTTTCTTCTCCAATGTATCTTCTGTATCTCTCTTACAAAAACCTTTTCTGAGAAGATACTAACAGCAAAAACCCTCATCATTCTCAGACTTCTCTGTTTATATCTCTCCAGAATGAAAGTGTGTTGTTTATTTTTATTGCAAATTGTTGGTTTCAATGTTTTTTTTCCCATTATTCATAAATGTTATGAGTCCTGTCTGATGTTCCCTAATTATAAGTTTATAATAAAAGACAGTGTGAATGCATTTTCAAACTTTATGAAACAGAGACAGACCTGTTTAGTACGTAAATGATCTTTTGCATATCATTCGGAGATTTAAAGTTGCAACATACTTGTGCTTTTCCCATTTCTGAATCCATATTGTTCTTCGGCTATTATTTTATTTATCATTTTGATTTTGTCCTTTATCAAATATTATTAAAAATAATTATTTAAAACATTGTGCATTTTCATAAGTTTGGCTTTGTGGTATTGAGTTTGAGGTATTCAGGTAGTATATAATATCATAAGTATATTAAAATTTGCTTGGAATATGATTTTTGGTATTACTCCACAAAAATAAACTATCAGATAGAATAAGAACCTATTTCTATTTATTTCTCGACTAGTTTCATGAAATTATTTTGACATCACCTGAATAATTGTGTGAATAAACTAAAAAAACTATAAACAGGAAATAACAATTAACAACTATAGTGAAAATATTTGAATATAAATAAACATGGAAAGTGTACATTTGCTCTGCCATTGTTTGCTCTTTAATGGAATGAAGTATACCAATAGTATACTAGTGAAGTTCAAGCCCGATGTAAAATAATCCCTTGTTTTTCATTGCACGTTGAAACTTGAAATTTCAATGTGAAACACATTGAGCATGTTTTACATTGAAACATCCTCTACAGAGGGTGTTTCATCATTTCGGCTGATTCTTTGAACGATCTTGAGAAAAAAACCATTTACGAGGGTGGTCTGAAAAGTTCTCGGCTTCGACCATAGATGGCAACGATATTGGCAAGATTTTTTTTTTCTAAGTTGGTACATCTATCATAAGCATCCATGTGAAATTGCAAGTCATTCTATCAGGTAGTTTGTTTTATACAGCTGTCAGAAGCAAAAGTGTTGTTTGTATCCCTTAAAATGGATAAAATATTGAGTATCGTGCGGTTATAAAATTCTTTGTAAAAGAAGGTTTGATGTCAAAGGAATTCATTCGAAGTTCATAAAAGTTTTATGGACACTCATCTCTTTCATTTTCGACAATTAAGAATAATTTTGAAATTATAAATTTGTTTTTTCATTGTTAGGCCAAGAACTTTTCAGATCACCCTTGTATGTGATGCACTTTTGTTCATTGCCATACTACTTATTGTTTTGTTTTAGGCGTATGTCATGCCGGTCATGATTTGTGTCCTCTTTCACTTGAAGTGTTCTAAATCAACGTACCTGTCTGCCTGTCCTATATAGTAAAAAGCACAACTACAGCTGATCTTATAGGCACCTGGTTTTTTAAGTAGTGGATGTGAAGGTTTCAGATGATTAGATAACTTCTTGACTGGGTGGAAAGGCACCTTTGTATTGTCGAAATAATCTTGTTTTTTTTCATCTGTGACTGATTGTATGTATAAGAGAATCACTGCTCCTCTAAAGTCTTGGTTTTCTCTTTTCCTTTAGGGTTACATGGTGATCAGCATTCATTTAAGACAAATTATAGAGACTACAACCATGTCAGAAATAATTATTTTAATTTCTCGACGTTTCGACCTTCATATTAAGATCATCTCGAGTATGAGTATGCATATATATATATAAATATATACACCGAGAAAAGGTATATTACATTTTGCATAGTATGCTAAAGAGACAAATTTGATCAATGGGTATTCTACTGGCCTGACCTCTAGCGAGAAAAAAAACTAAAATAAATGAAATAAAATAAAATAACTACATCAAAGCTATATTCTGTTTATGACAACAGAGAAAATTTTTTTCTCTTATATATATATATATATATATATATATAGTTTTATTACAAAGAACATGAGAATTGTTATATTAGATTCAAGATCCTGGATTACCTATAGTCCTATTTATAATTAACTCTTAAGAAGAAAGATTATGCAGGTAGAATATGTGCCTTCCATATTCTTGGGATTTTTAGACTATCAGTATTGTTAAGATTAGGCTAGTTGATAAGAATTTCACGTCTCCTTAAATTTACATTCATACCACGTTTTGGTGTGATGTAAACATCAGATGAATTCTATGTAAAGTATTCAATTCCAGTCAATTCTTTGTCAAGTATTCAGGGCATGATCAGAAAGGCCAGCTTTACCATAGTTATTAAATTTAATGTGCCATTTATGTTCCTTTCTTCTGATAGGAATTGTGCATCCTGTTTCCCCTATATAGGGCAAATTACAGGTGCAATGAACACAGTATACTCCAAGGTAAGCCAGTGGAGGAAGTGGATCTTTGGATGAGTTGAGCAAGTTCTTTAATTTTGCAGGAGGTTTAAAGGTAGCTGTAAGATTGTTGTATTCTCTTTATTTTATCCGACATCCCTTTAATGTATGGAATGGTTACAGTTTTATTGTAGTCTAGTTTATTTTTGTTTTCAAATGAAGTCTTGTGAAGAATTTTGTTGGTAATAGTTTGGTTATAGCCATTTTTTTAGGAACGTATTGCTGATATTTTTAATTCATCTTTAAGTGCATGTTCACTGGAGCAAATCTTCAAAGCCCTGTTTTTCAGTGTGTTAATGACACCTAGTTTTTGTGTTAAGTGGTGGTAGGAGTTTATGTGTACATCAATTGGCTAGTATACATATAGGTTTCCGGTAAACAGTAAAGGTAAGACTGCCAGAAGGAAGACGTGTGACAAGTGTATCTAGAAAAGGAAGTGTGTTCTGCTTTTCAATCTCAATTGTAGGCGTTTGTGTTATATGTTTGGGTGGCTGAGGAAAGTGTCTAATGTCTGGTGGCCTGGGAACAGATATTGAAAACGTCATCAACATATCTAAAGCCAGAGTTTGGGTTTTAAAGGAGAGGAATCTAGAGAACGTTGCTCAAAATATTCCATATAAAAGTTAGCAATTTGGGGGGAAAATGGTGAGCCCATGACTGTGCCTTCTTTTTGTAGGTAGAAAGTGTTTTGCCACACACACACACACACAGACACACACACACACAAAATAGCCAGAACGATGTACGTGCAAAGAGCACTGTGATATCAGGGGAGAATTTGTCCTACCAACACTCAAGGAGTTGGTAGGTCATTCCTCCCCACCTCCTATATTAAAAACACACAACACTATAAACAAAATCAAAGACATCACACTGGAAAAAGGTGATTTAATCGTCAGTTCTGACATCTCTGTCTGAATAATCAGGCAATGCCAATCAAGGAAAAGAAGGAGTAGCCATAGTATTCAACACTAAATACCAGGGTAATCTTCCTGAATGGCAAGCAGTCTCAAGTAGAGTGATATGGGCAAATATCAGAATGGGGAATTGGACAATGAGACTTATTTGTGCCTATGGTCCCACAGAAGGTTCTACTAAGGTAGAAGTGGAAGAATTTTTTTGAGGTTCTAGAGAAAGCTACTGACACAATAAAAAAGGAAAAGTTGGTCCTTGTTGGGATCTAAATAGCAGAGTAGGAAGTGATTGTGAGATATACAAAAATATTTTGGGAAAATTTGGACAAAAAGAGGAAAGCTAATAACAATGACAAATACCTGTTGGATTTCTGCTCAGAATATTGACTGGTTATTACTAACACCATGTTCTAACATAAAAATGTGCACAAATTCACATGGAAAGAAGAGGCAAGGAATAAGAAAAGTCTTAGTGACTATGTTATTGTTGATAGTGATGTTTTCCCCCTGGTGCAGGACATCAGAGTGTACAGAGGATTTGAAACTGGAAGTGATCACTATTTTGTCTTGAGCAGGATAAAATTGAATTTCATATTGAAAAGAATAACGTGTAAGAAAGTTTTAAAGCAAATAAAAGTTGAGCAGCTCTCAGATGTGAACTGTAAACTAAAATACGCAAACATGATTGAAGAAAAAATGAAAGAGTATGAGAACAGGAACCAAACCTTGGAGATTCAGTGACAAACCTTGAAGAAAATCCTGATTAATTCAGCCAGAGAGGCATGTGTGAGGTTGTCTGCAAGGATAGAAAAATTAGAATTCCATGGTGGACACAACAAGTAAAAGAGGCAGTGAAGGAAAAGAAGAAAGCATATCAAAAGTTCCTCGCAAATAAGTCAGCTTGTGCATTTAGAGAATACAGAGACAAATGTAAGAAGAGGAAAGAGTGCTGTAAAAGGAATTAGAGACGATAAAGGTGACATGAAAACAGGAGAAAAAGATATCCTTGAAGTATGGAGTAATTACTTCGAAAAATTGCTAGATGAATAAATGAAACAAGCAGTGATAGCACAGTGGTCAAAAATACTCAACAGGCAAACAGTCAGGAATACATATCTATACTTGAAGTAGAAAAAGCTATCTAAGGCTTAAAATGTGGAAAGGCAGCAGGAGTAGATGATAGTTGACCAGAAATGCTGAAGTATGGTAGTATGAAAGTCTTACAGTGGCTGCACTGCATAGTTCAGAAGGCATGGACAGAGGGACGAATTCCTGATGATTGGAGTAGAGCTCTCATAGTACCCATATATAAAAAGAGAAATAAAACTGAATTTCCCTACTGAGTGTTCCTGATAAGATTTATGCTAGTATACTTGAGAAATGGTTGAGAAGAATTGTGAAAGAAAGGCTTGGTGAAGAACAAGCTGGATTTAGGCCAAATAGAGGATGTCAGGATCAGATATTCACTTTACGATAAATAGTCGAGAAATCATGGGAATATAACAAAGATCTGTATTTAAGTTTTGTCGATCTAGAAAAGGCATATGACAAAGTGCCAAGAGAGAAGCTATTCAATATGCTACAGTTATATGGTGTCAATGGGGCATTATATCAAGCAATACTTAGTCTGTATTTTAGTTGTAAATCAGCAGTTAGAATTGAAGGACGTACAGGAAGATGGTTTAATGTTAAATCTGGTGTGACACAAGGATGTACATTATCTCTTTTTATTCATTATCTATATGGATCATATTATGAAGGAAAGTGGTATTAAACCTGATATCAAAATTGGAGATGTTAATATCAGTTCTTTGCTTTATGCAGACGATGTTATACTTCTCTGATACAAGTCTGCAAGATTCCCTGACTAAAGTGAATAACTGTTGTAATAGATATGGTATGAAGGTCAGCAATAAAAAGACAAAGACAATGGAAATAGGCAGAATCGTTGAAAATGTCAACTGCATTGTGAATGGAGAACCTGTGGAATAAGTAAAAAATTTCAGCTACTTAGGCACAATTTTTTAGTGAAGATGGTAAATTAAATATGGAAATAGACAACAGAATCAACAAAGCTGGTTCATATGGAATAAGAGAGAAATTAGTCAGAACACTAAATTAGCTGCATACAAGACAGTGTTCAAATCAGTTTTAACGTATGGATCTGAGAGCTGGGTCAGAAGTGAAACACTTGACAAAAGACTAGAAAGTCCTGAGAAAAATTAGAGGCATAAAACAGATGGCATCAATGGCAATATTATATTAAAAACGAGGATATTAGGAAAGAACTTGACATTGTCAGCATCCAGGAATGCATTAGCAGAGCTAATCTAAGATGGTATAGACACTTAAACAGAATGGGTGAGGAAAGATTAGCAAAACAAGTGTTCTCCACCAGGTTGGCAGGAGAACGACCCAGAGGAAGACCAAGATATAGATGGATTGATACAGTACAAAGTGCCTTAGACGATAGAAACATAAGATATGATAATGTTGGAGTCTTGACAAGTAACAGACTGATTTGGAGGAAAATTGTAGATAGGAAATTAGTAATGATGTAAATTTTTCATGTAGCTATCATATCCTGTACACCCCTTGAGGGTACATGGCAGGAATTTGATGATGACGGCTCTGCCCTCTTCACAAATGTCCCAATCTTTTGTTGGGCCCATACAAAAGATTGGGACATTTGTGAAGTTGGTTGATCAACCTATAGTACGTTAGTATCGTATATGGGTAGTGGGTTGTGAAAGGAGAAACTTGTTTACATTTGATTTAAAATGTCTGTATATTGTATTCCTTGGGAAATACATCGGGGGGGGGGGGGGGGGGACTGTTCCACAGTGCAGCAGTAGCAGGGATAAAGGAAGGGGAAAATAAACTTATTCTTTGGGTTTCAAGGTGTACTGTGAAAAGATGCTAGACGGAAGCTGGACATGTTCCAATGGACTTAGTACTGAGTGGGGGAATCATTGATGCTATTTTGGATGAACATTTGCCATGGAAATATTTGTAGAATACACAAATTGCAGAGACCAAACATCTATGTGAAAGTGAGGAGAGTGAGCTGGTAAGAAATGGGTCATTTATCAACCTAATTGCTCTCCTCTGTATTGAGTCAAGCATTTTGAGGGAGCTTTCAGGAGCCCCACTCCCAATGTGAGAGCAGTTAGATAGCTGGGTGGATTTGTGACTTGTATAAAGTTAACAGGTGTTTAGAGGTGAAGTAATGATGTGAAAGAAAAATCCTAGTTTTTTGGGAAGTTGAGGATGCAATGGTTGTGATGTATTTATGCCAGGAGAGGCCTGATGTCAGAGTAATTCCAAGAAGAGAAATCTCATCTTGTCTGGAAATTTGAATGTTATCAAAAATAATATGGGGGGGGGAAGGTTCTTTTTTGTGAGAAATAAGACAGAACTGTGTTTTATTAGCAGTGAAGTTGACAAGGTTAACTGAGCTCCATTGAAAGATGACTTGAAGGTCAGAATTGAGGGTAGTGGTAGTTGATGTTCTGTAGATTAAATGAGTTGTGCAGAGTAAGGTTTATCAAATGAAAGGAAGGAGTGCAATGTGCTGTCATCTGCAAAACTGTGTATTGGGTTGGAGGTCAACTGAAGTAGGTCACTGATATACAGAAGAGGGTTGGTGAGAGATCAGAACCTTGTGGAACCCCCAGTATAAGTTGAATGGTGAGAGGATAGCAAATCATCTACCATCACACATAGCGTGTTGAATTGCCAGACAGAGAGCTGGCAATTCAACTGCAGAAGTCCTGAGATGGTCCAAATAATGAAAGTTTGCTTAGTAAGCCCTTGTGCCAGACCCGATCAAAAGCTTTGGAGATATCAAGTGCTACCTCTTGATATTCGCCAAATTTCTCCATCGCATTTGTCCAGAGATGTGTAATATATGAGTAGATCTCCTGTTGATCAGCAGTGACGGAATCCATACTGGTGGTCACTTTATAGGTGGGTGCCTACAAGGTAGTGTAGGAGTTGAGAATTGATGGTTTTCTCCATCACTTTAGATAGGACTGAGGTGAGTGAGATAGGGGCGGTAGTTAGATGGCAATGATTTGTCACACTTTTTAGGAATTTTTTTGAATATAGGCCAATTTCCAAGCTTTGGAATATATACAAGTGGAGTAAGGGAGTATGTACAGGCAGCATAGGATGGGAATCAGTTCTGGTGCACAGACCTTCAGAACAATTGGAGGAATGCCATCAGGGGCAGGAGATTTTTTTGTGTCTAATTTAGACAATAGGTTTCTGATCTCTTTCTGGCAAAAGAATATAGGAGATATTGTATGTTGGGTAGTTGGAATGAATGGGGGAGGGAGGTTATAGTGGCATTGGAGGCAAAGTGTGAAACCAGGAAATTAGCTTTTTTCTGTGGGTGGTGATGATGATGCAATAGAGTCACCTGGGTATGATAGGGGTGGGAATAGTATAGGGCAAAAGTTAAGACCAATTGCTTTGGCAAGAGACCAAAAAGCACAGCTGCAAGTTTCCTGCTTTTTGTATGTTCAAATTCTGTTTTGGAAGCATTAATAGCTTTTTTGCATCGGTTTTGGGCTTCAGTATAAGCACTGAAGGTAGATGGAGTTCTTGATTTGAGGCAGTAGTGGTATGCTTGATTTTTCATTTATAAGCCTTGGCACATCTTTGGGAGAACCAGGGTTTAGAGAAGGAATGGCAATTCAGAGTAGTGTGGGGAATGTATGTTTTCATGCCAGTGAGGATTACTTTGGAGATAAGTTCGGTGCATATGTTTGGATTGGAAGACTGGAAACAATAGTCTAACCATGGGAATGAAGCATAGTAATCACAGAGGTTCTCTCACTGTTATAATGTCAATCAGTATCAATGTAAAAAAATGGAGTTAGAAGAATTAGAACAAACCACATTACAGCTAATTCTCTTTTTGCATAGCCTTTTTTTTTATACAATTTTGAAATAACACAGTTTAGAAAACAAAAGCAATTCTATTTTTACACAGTATATTTTGATTTAACACAGTTCAAATGGCACTTATTTTTAAAATTTCTGTTCGAATTCAGTTCTATTAAAAAGGGTATTTCCATTATAATTATCATTTTCTAAAACAGCACATATGTACTTAAAACTCGAATTTTGGGGACCCCCCCTTGATGTTTTAAATATCAGGTATTACTCCAGGCTACAAAATGTAGACAATTGTGGCGACAACAAAAAAAATCAATTTTTGTAAATATAAGGTGTGGCTATTAAATAACAAGACTGATTGCAAAAGTGTGGTTTATTATTACAATTATACAACTTAATTGTTATCCCCTTCAACATACTCCCCTCCTCTATCTATACACCATTGCATACGAATTTTCCATTGTTGGAAGCAGTGCTGCAAGTCAACAGGTGTTATCTGCTTCAGTAGCACTGCCGTTTTCTCCTTTACCTCATCCACTGAAAATGGATGCCCTTCAATGCAGATTTCAACTTTAGGAAAAGGTAAAAGTCGCATACAGTTAAGTCCAGTGAGTAATGTGGATGGCCCAACACTGGGATCTCCTTATTTGCACCCCTCCAGTGCACCGTGGGCTGGAGGGCTGTTCTGATGGATAATCCAAGTGTTGTTCTTCCTCAGTCGTTCTCTCAGCTTGGATAGAGCCTCAAGATAATAATGTTTGTTAATTGTCTGACCTCTGGTACCTATTAAACCATTACCATGCCATCGACATAAAAAAAAAAAAAAAAAAAAGATCAGCATTGCCTTCAGTTCTGACTTGCTCATTCTTGCTTTTTTCATTCTGAGTGATGTGGGAGTTTTCCAGTGCATCATTTGTCATACTTAGCTATATGCGACTTTTACCTTTTTCCAAAGTTGATACTTAAACTTGAATTTTGGAGAATTCCCCCCCCCCCCTTGATGTTTTAAATATCAGGTATTGAAGGACATCCATTTTCAGTCAGTGGATATGGTAAAGGAGAAAACGGCAGTGCTACTGAAGCAGATAACACCTGATGACTTGCAGCACTGCTTCCAACAATGGAAAATTTGTATGCAATGGTGTATAGATAGAGGAGGAGAGTATGTTGAAGGAAATAACAATTAAGTTGTACAACTGTAATAATAAACCACATTTTTTGCAACCAAACTCGTTATTTAACAGCCATACCTCGTATGATTCCCCAAAGTCAAGAAGATAAATGATCCGTTATATTCACTGGCCGTTGATTCCTGGAAGCAGAAGGGTGCTATGCTGATTCTTCAAAGTTAAGTTGGTCCATTACGAGAGGCCCGCCTATATAAAGCTGCTTGGAAGAAGTTAAGCTGTTTGCTAAACAATCGTTTCTTATTTACAATTCAAAATGTTTACATGTTTTGTTCATGAAAATTTTGTTCAAGCAATAGTTATACAGGTATGTATTAAATTTTGAAGTTTTGTATGCATAATATCAAATTAATAAAATTAATTATTTCAGATATTTTCATAATATTATCCCATTAATCATTATGTCAGATAATTCAGTTAAACAGAAGAAGAAGAAAAGCTATTTCTTTAGAAACTAAGATCCAAATTTTAGATCGTTTAGCAGCTGGAGAAGGTTGAACATCCTTAAGGAAATATTTTGGATTGAATGAAGCTACCATGAGGACGATCAAGAAAAACGAAGAGGCCATTAGAAAACCTGTTCTTTATGGAACAAAATTAGGTGCCAAGCCGTCATCATATATGAGACATTATAAAAGTGAAGATGGAAAAGGCCCTAGTGTTATAGATCGAAGATTGCTCACAAAAAGGAATACCTTTAGATGGAAATATTATTATTATTATTATTATTATGTGAGACCTTCAGGGAGTCAAGGGCTCATCAAGGGAGGCTGTAAATTATCCAGCTATCATACCTTCCCTTTAATTCATTTACACTAGATGTAATCACTACCCCCTAAGGGCAAATTATTCCACTCACTTACTCCTCTCTGGCAGAAAAACCTAGCTCTTACCCCTTTCTTGACTGAGAACAACCTTAACTTCCATGGATGCCCCAGTGTTCTCTCCCCGCCTTCCATATAACGAAAACTTTCATCCTTTGAAATGCTATAACACCCATTCAAAAGTTTATAGAATTCTATCATATCACACGTCTTTCTCCTATTAACCAGAATCTGCAATCCACATACTTGCAATCTGTCCTCATCTGACACCAAATGCGAAACACTTTCTGTACTGGAGCTAATAATTTATAATTTGAAAGAAACACAATGTAAAGATTGATTGAAGTATCTTTAAATATTCGAGTGGATTGATTGGAGTTTAAAGAATTTCATTTAACTGAACTATCGCCTTACGTGTATTTTCTTTCATTGTGTCCCAGACACTTCAGATCTGGTACTGCAACAAGCTACCATTAAGGATATCATGTATGTCCAACGAAGCAACAATAGCTGAGGTGAACAAAGAGTCAACAGCATTTGACACCAAAGAAAGTCATATGCAGTGAATTTCTGGTTTCTGTTATTTTATGGAGATAACACAAAGCCATAGACCCAACCTGCTTGGTCCGAATAATTCCAGGAGGTAGACTGATAGTGAGGGGGAATGGTTTCCGCACTCTTTAAGCTCCTTGACAGATGCAGAATATGTACTGAATTGTGTGGAATATCTAAACATCGTCGCCTACCAAGTACAACCATTCATATCATCCATTTATTCTGCATGCGATGGACACTTGCAGAAAAAAAAAAAGAAAAAAAGCAGCGTTTTACACGACTCGTTTGCTCAGTTTGCTCAATGGATGAATAGTCATAACAACATGATGATGGTATTACTCTAATGAACTAGCTCCTCAGTCACCAGATTTACATCATCTTTTAGCATCTCTGGGATGTCGTGGAACAAAATGTGAGTGACAGGGACTTATTACCAATAAATCTGATGAAAATGCTGGAATTCATCAGCCTTCTGGGAAGGAGGTGTGGGGGGGGGGTGCGAGATGCGCAATGAGGTTGAGTCTGAAAGTGGTCCAACACAATCATGTGGGTATTATTATCGTCATCTGAGACCTCCAGGGAGTCAAGGACTCATTGAGGGAGGCTGTAAATTACCCAACCCAGCTATCATACCTTCCCTTAAATTCATTTACACTAGATGCACTCACTACCCCTAAATGCAAATTATTCCACTCACTCACTGCTCTCTGAGAGAAAAACCTAGCTCTTAACCCTTTCTTTACTGAGAATAACCTCAAATTCCATGGATGCTGCCATGTTCTCTCCCCGCCTTCCATATAACAAAAAATTTCATAATTTGAAATGCTATAACACCCATTCAAAAGTTTATAGACCTCTTTCATATCATCTCCTCTTTCTCCTGTTAACCAGAGTCTGTAATCCACATACTCGCAATCTGTCCTCATAATCTAAATCCCATAATCTGGATATAATCTTTAACTCTTCTTTGCACCCTTTCCACAGTTCCTTTATCCCCTTGGAACCCGGGAGACCAAATCTGCACACAGCAATCCAAGTGTGGTCTTATCCAAGCCTTATAAAGAGGCAAAATTACTTCCTTATCCTTACATGTCAAGGTTTGCTTCAGCATAGCAATTATCTTCTGAGTTGTATTTGCAACTTTTGCTATGTGACCTTTGAACTTTAAATTCTTATCCACCAATACACCAAGATCCCTTGCCTCTTCAGTTTCTTGTAGCATAACCCTGATAATATAATATGCCGTGGGAACTCTAATCATGCCAAAGTGCAAAGGCTGTGAGTTTACTAACATTAAACTCACAGTCATTTTCATTTTCCCAGATTTCCAATCTATTCAAATAATTTTGTAATTGCTGAATATCAGTAGCATCCCTGACTGCCCTGCCTATCTTCACATCATCAGCAAACAATTGCGCATCTGATGATAGACCCCTGCTTGATGTCATTAATGTATAGATTGAACAATAATGGCCTCAAGGACTGAACCCTGAGGTACATCACTGGTTACCTTAAATCTGGCAGATTCACACCCACTGTATACTTCTTTTTGATATCTGTCTGTCAACCATCCCCTGATCCAAGTCAATAGATTATATTCCAATCCCATATTTTCGAGTTTACGCAACAGCCTGTTGTGTGGTATCCTATCAAATGCCTTAGAAAAATATTATCATAGTATAGATAAATTAGAAAAATACATTATCATAGTTTATCCATTTCCTTTATCCAACTCGGCCATAACATTGTTATAAAATATGAGCAAATTGCTAAAACATGACCTTTCTTTGTAACTGTTAATATTTGGTCTCTTTACACTAAATATGAGAAATTTTCTTTTGGATTTATTAGTGGACTTTAGTTGTTCAACATCAGGGTTGCCTTGAAACCTATTCAAACTACACGAGACATGTTAAGATCTCCTAAGGACAGCATCGCCTTCTACAAATACGCAGGTGTATATAACATCCCAATGTTCCTGTGGACTGAATTATATGGGCCAAACATCACGAAACCTAGAAATCCAAAAAATAGAACATATAGGGGATGTCAACAACAACAGAAACCTCAGGATTAGCCCATCATTTCTCGATTTTGAACCACTCCATCGACTGGGACAACAGCTCCATGCCGTACATCGAAGAAGATTTCAGATGTAGAAACTTTAAAGAAGCTGCAATGGTACTCCGGACAGGAGACAATCTTAACAGAAATCAATGAGGCATGATACTAAAAGACATTTTGAAAAGCTTAATAAATTCACCATGTTTAGCAGAACTTAACTTCATGAAAAACTATAAAACGCGATCAACAAACAATGACTAAGACTCCATGCTCTTGATGTTACGCATCATTTCAATTTTAATCTAACTGTTGTTACTTCATTCTTTTTTTTAGCATTTACCATTAGTGTACCCATTTCTTGTCCTGAAGAAGCCAGACAGACTTAAGCTGGCGAAACTTGTCAACGATTGTATATATTTATAAAGAACTATGGTCCATTAATAAATCCAAAAGAAAATTTCTCATGACCTTCCTTTAGTAAACCCATGCTGTTCTCTGCAGAGTAGAGAATGCCTGCCTACCCATTTTTGTATGCAAGTTCTTACCAACTTCTCTAAAATCTTCACTACCACACCAGAGATACTAATAGGTCAGTATTTAGACATATCAGTTTTTGCACCACCCTTGTGCAATGGAACTATCATACATTCCTTCCATTCCTGTGGTATCATTCCTGAGCTGAGACTCAAGTTATACAAATGTGTGAAAGGTCTAGCTAATTCTGCTGAACATTCCTTTAGCAGACGGACTGATATTCCATCTGTTCCTATTGGCAAATTCTTATCCAGGTTATGCAAGAGCTCTTCAACCTCATTTTCATGAACCTCTAACTCTTCATCCATCATAGCAGTAGCACTGTGCACCATGCAACATACACCTGGTTGATGTATCCTAACAAAGTGAGCACTCATTAACTGAACAATCTCCGACACTCGTGTACCATCTGCATTCAATAAAGTTATTCTTCCACATTCATTCTTTCTTTTGCTTGCAGCATAATGATAAAATTCTTTTGGATTGATTTGATTTTAGCATGCATGGCCAATTTCTTTTCATACTCCGTTTTAGCTTTTCTCACAATACTCGTTACTTTTCTAGCCAGCCTGAGCTTCATATATTCCATAACTCCTCTCGCTCTTATTCTCATGATATTCTATCCACATCATCTTCTTCTTGTGGATCTCTTGCTTAATAAGGTTGCACATCCATTTCACTCCCAACCTATTTATTCTTCAAACACTAGGGATACATTGAGATATCACCTCATTCAAGCACTTTTTCAAAGATTCCCATGCATTGCTGACATTTTTTCCATTCAGTAACTGATGCATGGGACCAAAGATAGTAATCTTCTAAGTTGATCATAATTTCCTGCTTTGATGTTCAGCATGTAACCTTTTTTAATCGGAGCTTCAATATAAGTAGATACTTCTCAAGAAAGAACTGCATGATCACTGTCACCACTTGGTGGTAAAATAGCCATATTCTTGACAGAGATCCCTTCTGAAGCTATGAGCAAATCCAACACTCTTTGACCTCTAGTTCCTTCTTTCACATGCTGCTTGAGAAAGTTGTCTCACAGCAATTCAATAAATTCCTGTTCTTTCTTATCATAAGATTTCTCTTCTACCCAATCAATGTTTGGAAAATTAAAGTCACCCATAATGATCATTCACTTGGTACCCATAAGGCTAAAATTGGCGATGCATTTCTTCATCCCCTACACCTGAGCTGCCAGGTCTGTAGCAACATCCCACCATACATTTCATTCTGTAAACCTCCACTTCACATCAGATTGACTCAAAGTCATCGCTACATGGAACATTGTTACCATCATTGTTTTCTTGTATTTCTAACCTAACTGGACTTAAGTCATTTGGTATCATTAGTAGCACTCCTCCTCTCCTATCTCTTCTATCATTTCTAATAATAGTATATCTGTTACACTCAATCCCACTTACCATATCTGATTCTGATAGCCAGGTTTCACTAATGCCAACAATCTTAGACCAGGTCGTATTCAATAAAGCAATAAACTCAATCCCTTTGTTTCTAATGCTCCTGGCATTTGCGTATAGACATAACAAATTATGACCTAGCCTATTCTTATAATTAGATTTGCAATCTATTTGGTCTTGTTCTAGAATTTTCTCTTTTCCCTCGCTAGACATACTTAAAAGGTCCGAACCCAAAGCATATTTTTTGTATTGGTGGCTTTAAAGCAGCTAAGGATTGTGTGGCGACTATTATTTTGTAGCAATGCTTCAGGAGATCGTATATTAAAACCATCACTCATTAATTGATCCCTAAGACTGCAGGCAATGAAAGGTGTGGATTTTAACACATTACCAGTGCACTAGAAGGCAAACAAAAAAGGTTGGATTACAAAAGAAAGTTTTAATGAATGGTTTCATCAATGTTTTGGAACAAAACATTGATGGAACCATCCAAAACATTTTTTCTCCCCATCAAAAGCTATTTGATGGGGAGAAAAAATCTGGACTTTGAAGTTTTATTGATTATACACAATTTGCTTGACCATCCTGTTTTAGAACATCTGAATGTGGAATTTTGTTTTCTGCCACCTAACACAACATCCTTGATACAGCCACTAGACCAAGGTGTGATCGCTATCTTCAAAATTTACTACATAAGAACAACATTGCAATACATTTTGGATAAACTAGATAAGGATAATTTACTGACAGTTATTAATGTGTAGAAGAAATTTTCTATTTTGGATTGCATCCAACTTGCTAAGTTGGCGTAATCAAAATTGAAGCCATCAACTTCAAATGCATGCTAGAAAGCTACTTGGCCAGAATGTGTGAAAAAGAAAAACCCTGTACCTTTGCATACAACTGAATATTCCAATACCATCAGATTAGCACTTGCAGTTGGCGGAGAAGGATTTGATGATTTTTTGTCTGCAGATATTGAAGAATTGATGGTTGACAAGACTATTAGTGATGACGAAATAATAGAAGCTGTCCTTGATAATCTCAATGTAAAAGAAAAAAGTGATTATGATGATGAAGAGATTCCACTCACTGCAGAATTAATTAAAGAAGGGCTTCAAATGGCTAGTAAATTGTAAAGTCATTTTCTTACACATGATCCAAATACTGAATGAGCTGAACAGTTTAAACATGAACTGAAGTCACGTATGGTGTGATATGAAGAATTATACAAAGATCTAGTCAAAACAGGATCTGAACGATTAGTTACAGAGTTCATGGTAAAAAAAAAAAATCAACATTCAGAATTATTTAAAATTAGTGCTAATTTAGTTCCTTTTACTGAAGAAAATGTTTTGCCATTGCAGTATGAACAGGATGGCCAAAGTGTTTCCAGTGATGGAAGTGATTTAATTCCAGTCTCACACAAAAGAATACAGCTACTGTCAGAAAGCGACGGCAAATAAAATTTAACTAATAACCATATGCATGGGTGTATTTGGGCCTTTTCGAATTTCTGTTTTATTAGTGATACACCATTTTCTTTAAGAAATATACATATGTATATATTTAAAACAAAATATTCCATTAAAATTAAATAGAGTTTTATTCAATAATTTTCATATGTTTTGTTTGAAAATAACTTATTGTTCGTATCGAGTTCTCACATCTGGAACCATTCTTCTATTTTTTCACATGCACTGTATTCTTTTTTAGACAGTTTTTCTGGGAAAACTTCTCCCACTTCTCCATCTACTGTGTAAATGGAGAAGTGGGTGTACTTTAATCAGTTTTTTTTTTTTTTTTTTACTAATACTGCTGTTGTTACACTGTGCTGGAATTTCGAAGAGAAATTTAAATGCTTCTATATTATAGCTAAATTTACTTGTCAGCACATGGCTAAATGTTTTTACATATAAAATAAGTAAGTGACCAAAGAATGACTTTCAGAGCATTCAGACCATTTGATCTGAATGTTCTGAAAATCTAAGGAGGAGGATCCTTAGATTTTCAGAACTGACAGTGTTTTCTCTTGTCAGGTGGGGCTCACAGCTAAAAAGTTTGAGAACCACTGGGCTGAGGTAAATGGCTGTCAGTTTAACGTGGTTATGTGTAAGGTGATGCACTTGGAGAGGATGAGATCACATGCTGTTTACTATATTAATGGAACTAAACTGCAAGAAGGTGATGAGGCAAGGGACTTGGAAGTTATTGTAGACAGAGAACTTAAAGTTTAAAGGGCATATTGTAAAGGTTGCCAAAACATCACATGAAATTGCATGGTTGCTGAAGAACACATCGACAAGCAGGGATAAAGAAGTGACTGTCCTACTTCATAAGGAATTAATAAGACTGCATTTGGACTATTGCACACAGATCTGGTTGCCTGGATTTCTTGGTGATGAAGAAATGGTGGAGAGGATTCAGGGGCAAGTTACAAAGATTGTTGCAGGTCTGTAGGATGTTTCCTACGAGGATAGATTAAAGATCTGTGGACGCCAAAAACTAGCTGATAGATGTAGGAGAGGAGATATGTAGAGGCATATAAATTATTAAAGGGGGGTTTTATAGCATTGATACTGATGACTTTTTTTTAAGACCAGTGCAGGAAGATGTTAGGACTAGATTTTTTACTTGGAGGGTTGTGAATGGGTGGAACACGTTGCCAGAGGCAGTTGTGAATGCTTTGTCTGTGAATCAATTTAAGAAGTATGATAAGTATTGTGTGAATAATGGGTAGTGTATCGATGTAGGGTCTCCCACGATGAATCTTTTGACTCCATGGAGATACCGTTATAATAATAATAATACTTCAGCAGGTTTCCATCTTCAGAATTATTAATAAGGTGGTTTCATTAATTATGTTTCAAGTTTAAAAAAAACATGGATTTCTTAAGTATTCAAGGTATATACAGTAGTTCACACTTCAGTATGCTGTACTGTGCTATGTATCCTTAGAAAAAATGGAGTTATCTACTGAGGACCAAGTGGGTAAAACATGACAACAATATCAAATACAAAAGAATTAATGAAGCACAAAAATATAGCAACCAAGATTTTAGGAACCTAACACAACATACAGACGACAAAAAAAAAGTTCAGCACAGTCAATCTTAAAACATTGCTGTTACATTTACTTCAATTCATATCTATCCAAATTTTATTACAAATATTCCAAGTATTTCAACCTGCTAAACAAATAATCTACAAATTAGTATTACTTACTGTTTTAATTCATTTAAGTGAGGATCCCAGCAAATGATATATGTATCATCAGAACAGCTGAACAGGAAACTGGAATCCACATGCCAGCTTATACCATTTACTGCTTCACTGTGCCCACCAACCTAAAGAAAGCGAACTGTTTCGTAATTTTCCTTTAATTAGCAAATTAGGAAATTTGAATTTCATTATCTATACCTGACACACTAAGAAAGTTTAGACACCACTTACCCACCCATCCTCCATTTAAAAAAAAAAAAACCGAGAACAGACTTGTTTCAAAACACAATATTTTTAGCCTTTCATACTGGAATTTACTTATAATTCTAAGAAAAAACATATTTCAAGCTATCAAATTATTAAACAACAGTTGAGCTCGATTAAAAAGAGCAAGAGGGGGGAACCAACAAAAGTGCCTTGTTGTAACCATTACTTAGTATATCAGTGATGAGTTAAATCTGCCTAATTTTTTTTTAATTCTCAATAACTCGATAAAAAATAGATCCAAAATAAAAAAAAATAAATAAAATAAAAAACACTAGAGAAAAAAATATAATTACATACCTAGATATTATTTGTATGAATATGCTTGTATAAAACACAGTAGACTTAATATTAAGACATAATTTGTCCAAAATATTAAAACCATACACTTAATACTAAACAGTTTATTTCTCCATAATTAAAAATAATACCAATTAATAATAAACACCATTTCAATTATCCAGCCAACCACTGTTACATACAAATTTGTTGTGTTCAAATTATTCAGCAAATTTTTCTACCAAAGCTTCAAGATTGGACTGTCTATTGAGAATCCAACACTTCTTTGTGTAGTGAACCACTTCCTCAACATTTGTGAGCTTGCACTTTTAAAACTTTTTTGTTCTTGTTTCAGTTATGCTGTTTATTTTTTCGTAATGTCAATACTGCTGAAGAGGACAAAAAAATTTTACACACTTCAATCACACCACGTTCTAACTCACGAATAATTGTGGCATTTTCGGAAGCCAAGAGACTTTATTTTAATAGACATGTTTCTGACAGAAGCGTTCATTTTTAACAGATTTTACAGTCGTGGCAGTGTTTGGATAAAGTGAGAGAGAAGCACTGGAGTATAGACACTGAATAGGTAGGTAGAGCAGGAATGATTCCAAAGGGCAAGATTAGGTTATAAACTGGTCCATAATACAATAGAGATGATCATAAAAGCTAAGTCACTCCTTTCATTTTTCCAAAAATTACCCAAGTTTAATAAGTATGTGTGCATAGTTACCAAAATTTGTAAGGTGTAATATGTTCATTATAAAAAAAGCAGCTGTATGGGAATATGCATAAATTAAAATCAATATAGCCCTTTGCTCAATCCAGCCATGATCTTGTTATTTCTATGCTCATTACAACAAAGTTTGCCTGTACTTGTTTTTTTTCTTCATACTGTAGGAAATTCTGAAAAAATAGTTGCAATTAGCTTCTCTATCTCTTTCAAAACACCTAGAAGAAGCTGGGAAACAAGCCCTCTTCCAAATCAAAGAATGTCAATATATCAAAAATACTTCAGCTTTCTCAATATATCCACCATAAAGCCTTATGTTGACAATGATGCTTGTAAGGGAATAAATTGTTCATAACCTAGTTATGCCAGCATATGCATTTAAAAAGGATTCTCCTCACTACCCCTCTGACAAAGCTGGAAATACTCCAAACTGTCATTCAGAGTTAATGCCATTTGTTCTGCCAATCTTGTACATCATAGAACAAGTGAACTTTATAAGAACTGGAAACCAACAAACAGAATAAAGAAAAAATCAACAATGCATGAATTTGGATTGTCCAAATAAAATAGCCGACTACCCAGCATTTCCTCCAAATCAAGACAGGAAAAATATAGTTATCGACTCTGAAATAGGGAAGCATGAGAAAAAAAGCCTAGAAAACCCTGAAATCTTGAGATCATTAGCCCTTTCAAAAATAATGAAATATGGACCTGACTCAATAAAGATCTACACAGATGGCTCCAAAAATCCAAATGGCAATTCTGGGAGTGGCATACTCATCTATGGCTCTCATAATATAGAACTAAAAACAACTAACAGTATTGGATGCAACTCATACCATGCAGAATTAATAACAATTAACACAGCACTGCAATATTTGGACAAACAAAACCTGAAGGAGTTTATATTTTTCACAGATTCCTTAGCAGCCCTTCAAGCTATTAAGAACTGCTATACTAGCCATCAAGAAATACTTAGAGACATAGCAAAAACATAAACAAACTACATACATACATAAGGATTCTGAAATAATCTTCCAATGGATCCCATCCCATGTGGGATTAAAGGGAAACGAAACTGCAGATAAAGTAGCAAAAATGGCCAGTATATCAAGGATACCACAGATTTCGATCTTTTTAAAACCACCCAAAAAGAAAACATAAAAAGAACAATTCTTCAGGACATGACTCACCACTGGTACTTAGCAGAAAATCAAAGAGCTACCATCAAATCCAAGTTTAACCGCAGTGCCACTACCATGATCTCTCGCCTCAAGACTGGCCACACAAGACCAATCAAGTTTAGCAATGGCATAAAAGTCTTCCCCACCTGCAAAATCTGTAACATTGAGGAAGCATTACCAATGCATTTGCTAAACTGTATGAACATTTCCAAATGTGAACTCTATAACAACCCAGAAAAGGTGCTGTATAAAATACATGAACTTGACCTCTATGATCTGGTGTAATAATACCATGGGATAATAAAAAAATAAAAATAAAAAAAATATTTACAACATGAACTAAAAGCAATGAAAGATGCCTAATAGAGACAATTGTCAAAAAAATTAATTAGACCTTAAAATACAATAATCTCTTAAAGAAACCTTGATGTAACACTTTCTCAGTGATAAAAGAAACTTTCATTACAGGATGAAATACAAATAAGCCCAGAACAAGCAAATCCATAAATATCAGATGTAAACTGTATAACAAAAAATGAAGGTTTAATGCCAAAATATTAAAAATTCATTTACTGTTTCATACAACACCCATCAACCTATAGAAAGCAAACTGTTATATTATTTTTTTCTTTTCTTTTTTAAACTTATGAAATGATGAGAAATAAAATTCTGGAAATGTGACAATTCTTGGTTCAACAGTGTTCCAATTAATTTTAGAGAAGCCAATGAGAGAACACAATTTTGAATGTTTGAGCTACATTAGATATATAACAAAGCTGTCATACAGTTTCAATTTATGGATCTGAGAGAAGGGTTGGAAACTTAACAGTTGAGTAAAGAGAAACTACAGATACGGTGGTCTTTAGTCTGCAAAAACTTATGAGATGGAATAGTGACATCAGTGGCAAAAGCATATTAAAAATGAAGTTGTCAGAAAGGAATATAATACTGTTGGAGTTCAAGAATGTATAACCAGAGCTAATTAAAGAGAAGTGGTCTTAAAAAGAATGGCAGTGGGAGAGTTAGCAAAACAGGTGTTTGATGCCAAGATGAGACCTAGAGAATGTCAATGATCTAGTTGGATTGATGCAATTAGTATTCCCTTAGAAGACTAAAATGTACAATCAGAAAAATAAATTAATTTGGAAGACGCTTGTGAATATGAAGCTAGTTACAGCTTCATATTCACAAGCTAGTTTATTTTGTGATAATCTACTTAATTATACCTAATTAAGTAGATTATCACAAAATAAACTCCCTTCAGGGCACTTATCAGGAATATGATAACAATGATCACATTATTTAAAAAAAAATTAGTAAAAATTCTCATGGTGATATTTCAATGTGTACTTGACATTTATATATATATATATTTTTTTTTTCCCCCAACAGATGGTAAGAAGTTATTCTGGGAATCAGACAAATGCTAGTTGACTGCCTGGGCAGCATAGCTGCTTTCCAACTAGTAGGCTACTAGTTCAAATCCTGCCATGGGCATGGATTTGAGAATATCTTTAGGTGGTAGATAAATTTAATCACATGGTATGAGACTACCATTCTGCTTACTGGAGTCCTGAAATGGTTTATAAAAGTTCTATGTTTTGTCTCCAGAGACTGGTTTCCAGATTATGTGGATAAAATAAAACTAAAGAATATAATAAAAAAATTCAAATAAAACCTGTCTGTCCACGGTACTAATGTATCATAAGTTGACAACTTTGTGTGTAGGAAAATTCCACAAGAAAAAACACTAAGTCAATATATGTGCTAATGAACTTAATGTTACACCATCATTTTTCCTTTTTTACCACCTTTTCTACCATATAGAAAATATTCAGACATACATACCAATCATGTTTGTTTATATGAGAAAATATAAAAATACAATACAATATATTTTATCCCCTTTCCTGAATTTCTGTGGGGAGAATATTCTTCAAAAAGTGTTGCTGATTCAGTAACTTGCTTAAGAAGTGAATTACTTCATCTGTTTTTTGTTTTTTAAATGTGCAAAATCCAATTTTCAACACCAGTTAATCACTTATAATTTGTAATGGATCACCAGCCTATCACATATAAGAATTTAATAATATCACTTACCAATTTTTCAGTAATGCTGTTTTCTTCTAAGCTATAGAGAAATATATCTCCACATGATGTTCCTAAAGCAATGAAGTTTGAATCTTGACTTTTATCCACTACAAAAGTATTTAAGACCGAGTTCCTTGTCCTCTTTCGTGGAGTTTTCTTAGGAAAATTTAAAAAATAATAATAATAATGTATAAAGCTAAAAAAAGCAGATAAAAACTTTAGGTATATATTAGTGTTTCTACTAATAAAATAATGAAATGAAATATTAATTGACCAATAAATTTAATGATAAATTATGCCAACAAGTTTCACTAACTGGGCTGTTTGGCTTCGTCAGGGCATACAAACGGCAAAGACAACTCAAAGTCACTAGTACATAGAACAAATGTATAAAATATAACAAAATTAAAAAGACACACAACATTCAAACAGATCAAGACAATCCAAAACATATAAGGTCGCCAAAAGATTGCAATGCCTTCTTCAAATATGCATGCCTGAATATTTTCTATCAACATCCCTTGCTCTTGTTGCCTAAACTACATAGGTCAGACATCAAGAAGTCTTGAAATAAGAAAAAAGGAACATGTAGAGGATGTTAAAAACTACAGAATAGATAGTTCTGGATTAGCCCTCCACTTCTTCAACATAAGCTGCACCATTGAATGGAAAAAGTTCCATGCCTTATCTAGAAGAAAATTTTCGGTGTCACAATTTCAAAGAGGCCACAGTGGTTCTCCGTTCTGAAAGCAGCCTAAACAGAAATCAAGGAATGATCCTGCCTGACATATGGAAAACCCTAATAAGATCGGTAAGCTTGACAGAATTTAATTTCGCTACAAACTACAGATTGTGCACACACAACAATAACTAATGCAACATGCACTCTATGCATATGGAGTGCATGTTGCATTAGTTTTAATTTTTAATTTAATTTAATTTTGTTAATATTTTATGTTTGTTCTATGTACTAGTGACTTTGAGTTGTCTTTACTGTTTGTATGCCCTGAAGAAGCCAAACGGCCCAATTGGTGAAACTTGTTGGCATAATTTATCATTAAATTTATTGGTAAAAAAAAAAACCAGTGTAATCTTATTCTAAAATTAAGTTAGTGGCCAAAAAAATATACTCACAATGAACATTAAAACCCTTATAGTGTCAATACAATATGTAATATTTCAGCATAACACTTTGGTTATGCTGAAATATTACATGTGTGCGTGCATGCACGCACAGTAGTATATACCATTCTAATATATGCTGTCTGCATAAGAAGATCTGCTAATTATCTGTAAACATGCTTAGTAATTTTAAAATATTCCTTAAAAACTGGCAATAATAATAATAACAACGTGTTTTGGGAAATTCATATCCAATTACCTCCAAACAGACAAGTCATGAAGATACTTCATGAGCAACCTTTGTTTGCTTATGCTTAGATAAAGGATATTAAAAAGAGAATATAATTTGTTAAATATAACTATTTCACCCAGCAGAAAAATATACCATATATCTATCAGGCACATTCCATTACATAATTTATATCTTAATCATATTGTATCACCTCTGCCTCCAATTTGTTAAGCTTTCAATATTATATTCTTTCCACCTATCCTCACAGCAAACATTCCACAGTCTTGATACTGCATCTGAAACTTTTCTAATGCTGGCTCATCTCCTCAAACTCAGATGACCAAATCTGTCAACACTCCAGATGTGGTTTATCAAAGATTAATCAAGATTTGGGAAACTAATTCTTAGGCCTCCTGCCCAACACAGCTAAGACTAGCCAACAGTGCCCACAGAGGGTGCCCCTCATAGGAATTCGAACTTGTAGTCTAATATTTTCCACTTAGTGTTTGTGCAAATTTGTGTTGCTGCAATTTTAACACTGGTTCCTTGACGATGTATCATTGACAGGTGATATGTAAGAATGATTAAATGTCATTTAATTAGTTATATGTGTTGTATTCATTCCAATTCCATTAAACCCTATAATGAGTTCAAACAAGAACACAAGTCTAAATAATCAAAGGTTTAATCAAAGTCTTATATAGTGGAACAGCCATTTCCATTACTTATTAATATTTTCTTCCAACTATGGTATTGCTTTTTCCTAGTGTGTATTCCAACATTTTGAAATAAGTGCCCTGAACTACTACTTTCTATCCACCCTTAGCCAAGGATAAGATGTCTCCACTGGTGTCTATAGCAACACCAATGACGTCCACCAAAAATTGCCAGCCTGGTTGGCCAAGTGATTAGCGTATCTGCTCTCCAGCAAAAGGCTGCGGGTTCAAATTCCGCTGTGAGCATGAATGTTTGATTGTCTGCGGAAAAACTAGTGATGGTGATCGGCGGTAGACGGTGCTGGTGGAGTTTAGGTCAGTTGGTGGATTGAGTGATGGAGACAGAGTTGTAGAGCAAGTGCCTTCCCTTGATGAGTCTTTAGCCTCCCCAGAGGTGTCAAATAATAATAATAATAATGTGGTATACAGCATTACTACTGTTGTGAAAATCCTTATATTTATTTAATTCTGGTAGATAGGCTTATAAACTGGCTATTTATAACTTTCATTTTTTTTAGTTATAGCCAACAGCTACAACTCCCACAAAATCCATAAAATATTATCCCCCCCCCCTTCAGAGAAGGGATTACACAAAATCTATCACCCTTTCATATATCTGGGGGCACATCTGAAAAAATTAACAAAAATCCTAAGGAAATAAAACCTTACAACCACTTACACACCACACAGAAAATTAGCATCCTTTATCCACTTCACCAAAGACCAGTCATATTCCCTAGAGATACCATGTCTTTTGCAGTTGCAAACCATCCTGCTACAGCCAAACAAGGAGGACAGCCATCTGGTTCCACCATTACAGCCCCTCTGGACTTGCTGGCCATACTTTGGATCCCCCACAACAGGATGTGCTGGAAGAAGGCCGCTCTATCGTGCTGCAGCAAATACAAATATGAGAGACTATTCCTTAAATTTGCCTCTGCCCTGAGAAACTTACCAAACCATACCAAATTTGGATGCATGAAACAGTCTCAAATTTGGGAAGCACTCATCCTCAGCTTTTAAGCACTGAATTTAGCCCACTAGGAAGTGCCATTCAGGACTCTAAGCCCAACTTTGGTTGCCTTTCTTCAGCTTCATTTGTCTAGTGCTTACATGCAGATATCATTATTTTGTGATCCTGATGATGGCAATGTAATGTTTCTGAAATGTAAGTTATTACTTAACATTATTATAATTAATATTTAGTACACATTGTTATTTCCCAAAAAATAATAGTTACATTTATTTAAGTTTAAAAAATGTCCACGTAACCAATTCACTTAAATTATTCTGAAGGGTCACTACATCATCCTACAGATGTCTGGCCCAACTCTGCATCACATGAAAATATTTGTTTTTGAAGCCACTCAATTTTACACACAGGTTAAACAGCAATGGTCTAAGGATAGTGTCCTGTGAAACTTTACTATCAAAATTATTTGCTACCTAATAGAGAGCCATTCTCCTATCCAGTCAACAATGATTATCTGAACACATTTTGCAACTTTTATATTAACCTGCTTTGTAGTCATCTGTCAAATGTAGCTACCATATTTTAAAATGTGATGGCAAGGCTCCTCTATGTTGGCTATTCATAACTGTATATTTTAAGGAATTACAACATAGCTTAATATATCAACTAAAATAAATTTAATTAATACTTCTAATATTTCAGCAGAGTCAAACTGCCATCATCAGGGAACACAATATATGATATGTGCATGCAAGCACTACACTTAGTAATGAGGCTGATGTATATTGTGTGTAGAGAAGGGGGGGGGGGTATTTATTTATTTACTTCTCTCACACTGAGCGGTAAAAAAAAAAGCTCTTAAATTCAAAATAAAAAGCTCTTAAATTCAAAATAAAAAGCACAGAAAGGTTAGTAAACCTTTTAAATTCCTATTTCCTATTAAATCCATTAAGGGATTGAGTCTTCAAACACTTCGTAACCAAAATAAAAATCTTTAATTTAATTTTTAAGAAAAACACAAACATATACAACATCAAATCAACTACTTAGCTATGCAAGTGTACAATATATTCTTCAATTCACAACAACATTAAATGTGCACAACTTCTTTTCACATAAACCAACAAATATTGTCCTACATGGAATGACAAAACTCCTGAAAGGAGTCTCTTGCCTCATACAGAACTTTTCTTCCTTCTTTAGTTCACACAGGAGATAGACTAACACAAAATTGCTCCCTATACGACAGCAACATAAGCAGATTCTTCTTGTATCTTAATTCACACAACGCCGAAGAAAACACCTTGTCTTCAAAACATTTCTGTATGAAAGTTTGATATATGAAAGTACATTTAGAATGAATTAACTTGCCATGTGAAAGTCTTGATATTTTACTTACAGTTGTAACACTTCAGAACAACTAACTGTCCCTTCTATGCGAAACTTCTGAAGAAATAACTAAAACTATATCTACCATTAGAAATCATATATCAGACTGAGAATCCTAATAAAACAAATATAATAAATTTAGTTTAATCCTTTATCCAAGTGTAAGCAAACAAAGTTTGCACCTGAAGTATCTTCAGGACTGAGGCAACTTGTGGTAAAGATGGACCAAGCTCTCATCACTCCTTGACTTAGTATCGCCCATAATGCAAAGCACATCTCCTTGCAGACGCGTATAATGCTATGCATTAAGGGAAGGGCCACTACCAGACCAGTTTCGACCTTTATTGAATGTTCAAGTACAGTCAAACTCAGCATTGTTCCCCTCAGTAACAGGCTCACCCTGCCACTGAGAAGGACTCTCAGCATTGGATCTACCCTATGCAGGCTCACCCCACCACTGAGCAGAGCCACTCATTTGCTCATATGTCATCTGAGGGGGTAACAGCAACAGCCACGCCTCAGTTAACTTCATGGGCTACAGCATTGCCATTCATTACCCCCCCCACACACACATACCAGGACCTGGGCGACAGCAACAGCCTAGACTTAGTTAAAACTTCATGGGCTGCAGCATTGCCATTCATCACCGAAGCTTCCAACCGGTTTTGACTTTTATTGAGGTCTCATCAGTGGGAGCCAGATCCAGAGGTAGTGATACTAAGGCAGAAGCAATGGAGAAGTCATATTTACCTATATGAGTTGCCAAAAGGCATCTCACCTTATTATTAAATTACTCTAGATTTAGAGAAAAATATTGGAAGTTTTTTCCCCCGCTTGGTTAAACCATAATAAATTTAGCTTAATCCTTTATCTGAGTGCGAGCAAACAAAGTTTGCGCCTGAAGTATCTTCAGGACTAAGGCAACTCGTGGTAAAGGTGGACCAAGCTATCATCACTCCTTGTCTTAGTATCTTCCATAATGCAAAGCACACATCTCCTTGAGGACATGCATAATGCTATTCATTAAGGGAAGGGCCACTACCCAGACCGGTTTCGACCTTTATTGAGGTCTCGTCGGTGGGAGCCAAACCCAGAGGTAGTGATACTAATAAGGTGAGACACCTTTTGGCAACTCGCATAGGTAAATATGACTTCTCCATTGCTTCTGCCTCAGTATAGTATATAGATTGTGTGTTTTTCGAGTATTTTAATAAGTAAATTGATAGATACGATTATCTGTGCACATTGTTCCCATAAAGAGGAATACAAAGATGGCGTCCAGGTCGCCATATTTGTCTGAAAATCTTAACTTAAAAGACTTGATTCAGTGTACCGTTTGTGAAATGTATGCGTTGCGGAGAGCAGTTGGAGTCTGGTTAAACAACGACAGTGGAGTAAATGTGTGAAAAAAGTGTAAAGAATGTGAGGATTTAAAGAGTGTTTCAGGTTGTGCGAGTAATATCGTTGTCAAAAGTGAGAATCTAGATAACAGCGATATTCGAGGTATGAATGATGATATTTGCGAGGTAGTACCTGATAGCTGTGAGAGTGGCGTTGAAAGAGAGAATGAAGTTAAGCATACAGAATGATTGAATGAATCATCGGAGAATAAAAATGATGACACTGATGCAATGAGTTAGAGAGCACTATTATGCGGAGCGATACATTGAGTAAATCAGCAGCTGGAGCGTTGGCAAAGTACCTACTAATAATCAGCAAAAGTATGATAGAAAAAATAAGGGTATGAAAGTGAGTGTAAACAAAATGAAAGAACGTGTGTTGTATGGGGATTCCTTAGTAAGAGGCATGTTAGTTGAGAGTTTAACAAAATCGTACCAACCCGGTGCGAACGTAAAGAATGTAAGCGAGTCGATTAGAATGCAAAAACAGCGGGTGAAGGAACTGCTTGAGGTAGCAAAAGAAAAGAGTGAGAGAGTTAGGATGGTGAGTCTGTTGCCGAGGTATGACAGTGAAGAGTATAGAAGGAGAGCCATAATTGCCAATGACTTTATGCATGAATTATTTTTGATGAGTGGTGTGGAATTTGTGGATGTGCGGAATGAGTTCGATGGGCGAAAGGAGTTATATAGAATGATGGTTTACATTTGAATGGATTTGGTGTATAGAGACTTGAAAAGGTGTTGTCAAATGTAGTGGAAGTGAATGTACAGAACCAGGGAAACTAGAGTTATTAAGGGGGGGGGGTAGATATGCAGATTTTAGGGAGACAGTTGAGTGTGTGAATGTGCGTAATATGCCCAAGCGAGTAGGAAAGACCATGAATCAGAATCGGATAGTTAGTATAAGGCATCAACATAGGGATGGGACAAATCGGCTTCTGCAATTCATGTATATAAATGCCAGAAGTATTAGGAACAAGAGGGAAGAATTTTTGGCCTTGGTTGGCACTTCCAGACCACAGGTTATTGACAGTAGTGAAACATGGCTGACAGAAGATGACACAGCTAGTGGGATTGAATGTGAGGGGTATAGTGTGTTCAGGAGTGACAGGGAAAATAAAACGGGGGGGAAGAATAGAAGTGGAACTGCAGGATACAGAAAAGAGCACATTTGAGGCTATTTGGTGTGAGATTGAAACTCGCAGAACAAAATATACAGTTGGGTGCTGCTATGGACCAGGTGATGGAATAGATGGTGGAGATAGTATGCATAAGCAAATAGAAGAAATGAGTGGAAGGAGGGTAATTATTATGGGAGATTTCAACTATGTAACATTGACTGGAAGGAGGAGAGGACACATAGCAGGAAGGAATTGGATTTTATGCAGTTATTAAGGGATAACTATCTATGACAGCATGTAATGGAAAATACTAGGGGTCTGAGAGTGCGTGTCCTGGTAATTGCATCTGAGAATTTGGCTGTAACGAATATGACCACGATGCCACCAATTGGTGAGAGTGATCATGGGGTCTTGACTTGGGAGTTGGCTAAAGGTGTGGAATTTACAATTAAGACAGGGTGCATGTGGAATTATTGGGCTGGTAAGTATGACAAGCTTAGGAGATTGATTGGTACAGTGCCATGGCATGTACAACTGCAAGGGCTAGAAGCTGACAGTGCATGGGAGGCGATTAAAAAGGTTTGTACGAGCAATGGCTGACTGTATATTTAGTCTGAATAATAAATCAGTAAAAGTTAAATGGATGAACAACACCATTAAGCTTGAGCTGCAAAAAAAGAATGAACTATGGAGGGAATTTAAGGAGAAAGGTGACCGGCAGGCACATGAACAGTATAAAGCCCAAGCCAGAAGGGTAACGAGTGTGGTAAGAAAAGCAAAAAAGGATTACAAAAGAACATTGGCCATTCAGGATAAAGAGAATCCTAAACAGTTTTTTCGATATGTTGCAAGTAAAAGAAAAAATGTATATGGCAGAATGATTTTAAAGAATGACGATGGTAGGGAGGTAACCGAATCCGTTGATATAGTTGAATTACTGAGCGAGCACTTTGCAAGAGTATATCATCCAGGTGGTGACATTGCAGAAATGAATGAATCAATAGATTATACGGGAATTGTGATGAATGAGGTGGAGGTGAGTAGTCTATTGCAAAACCTCAATGTCAACACATCTGTGGGATTGGATGGTATACCAGCTCGTGTCGTACGTGAAGTGACTAAAGAAGCGCCAGTGCCCTTGACCATTTTGTTTAATTTGAGTCTGGGGTGTCTGGGTTATTCCCGAGGGGGTGGAAAGAGGGGAAATTAGTTCCACTGCATAAAGGAGGTTCCAAGACTACTGTTGTAAATTACCGACCGATTAGCATATCAGGAATCGTCAAGGTCTTGGAGAAACTAGTCAAGAGAAGAATACAGGATTGGATAGATGAAAATGGGATACTGTATGCGGGGGGGGGGGGGGGGGCAACATGGTTTTGTGAAGGGCAGATCATGCCTCAGTAACTTGCTCACGTTTTATAACACAGTGACAACTGAACTGGATAAGGGTAATGGGTTTACAGCGATTCTACTGGACCCTAAGACCTTTGACAGGATACCACATGGAATTCTAATCGGTAAACTGGAGCAGATGGGGATGGATATAAGGTTGGTGAGATGGAGAGGAGGGTGGTTGATGGAGAGATACCAGAGAGTGGTTTATCCAGGAGTGGAGTCCAAAAGATGGCTTGTGACTAGTGGTGTGCTGCAGGGTTCTGTTCTTGGACCACTACTATTTAATTTGTTCATTAACGATATAGGAAAGGATCTCAGAGGAACTGTTCATTTGTTTGCTGATGATGCAAAGTTGGGTAGAGCAATTGTGGTTGCACAGGATGTCAAAATTTTGCAGAATGATTTGGATAGTTTGGAGGACTGAGCTAGGGAAAATGGATGTCAATTTAATGTGGCAAAGTGTAGGGTTATGCATTTTGGAGTGAAAAGATTAGCAGCAGTATATTACATTGGTGGAACAGTACTCCAGGAGATTGTTGAGGCCAGGGATTTGGGAGTGTTGGTGGATAGAGAGTTGAAGTTCAGGGGGCACATTGCAAAAGGGGCTAAATCAGCTCATCAAATCACTTGGTTACTGAAAAATACTTTAACAAGCAGAGACAAACAAGTTATTGTTCCTCTATATCGAGCCCTGATAAGACTCCATCTGGACTACTGTGCCCTGATAAGACTCCATCTAGACTACTGTGCCCAGATATGGGTGCCAGGGTTTCTTTTTGATGGGGAGGAGGTGGAGAGGATCCAGAGACGAGTGACCAAGATGGTGGCAGGTCTGTGGAATGAACCTTATGAGAACAGATTGAAGATTTGTGGGTTGCAAAAATTGGTTGATAGGCAGAAAAGGGGAGATATGATTGAGACATTCAAATTACTGAAGGGTTTCTATAAGATCAATCCAGAAGATATTTTTGAGAATAGGACTGGTGGTGGAAGGACTAGGTGCCATATATGGAAGCTGGGCAAGAATGTGGTTAACAAGGGTGTTAGAGCTAGGTTTTTTACTTGGAGAGTGGTAAATGAGTGGAATAAGCTGCCAGAGTCTGTTGTGGGTGCTATGACTGTGAATGAGTTCAAGGCGAGGTATGATGGATACTGTGTGAATGTCGAATACTTGTTCTTGACATGATTTTAGGGCCTCCCTCGATGAGTCTGTTGACTCCTTGGATTTGCGCGAATTAATAATAATAATATCTAAGAAAACTGAAAGATTCTGAAAACAAGATTTAAACCTTACACTCAGTAGCAAATACTGGATAAAACACAGATTCTGAAAGGAAGACCTGTGAAGTTTCAAGGATAGGGAAATCAGAACTTCACGGTAGACTCAAAAAGGCATTCTTTGCTAACTTGTCAGCAAGTGGAGATACCTGTTGTCAACCAATATTTGTAATATAATGTGTAAAGTTAAAATCGTGTGAATGTTCTTAGGTAGGATATGAAATTCATCACTATGGTAAGACTACAGCTCCACTTGTTGTGGGCCTGAAGTGGCTTGAGTTCTTTGTTCTCTAGATCAGGGTTTCTGAATTATGTAAAACATAAATAAATTAAAAAAATACCATATAATAAAATAATTTAAAGAACCTTTAACATACCCATGTTAATAATGTACTATACACTTAAAAGCATGGGTGGGCTGGAGCCACATAAAAAAAACTAAGCCAACAGGTGTCTCGAGAGCACAGCCACTGTGTTCTCAAGTTAAACTACTGAAAAGTTTAACAATGGAGAAAGTATCGTAAAAGAAATAAAAGATGATAAATAGTGACATAAAAACCAGAGATATTCTGAATGTCTGGAATTACTTGGAAAGATTTTTTTTTTTATTTATTATATATTGATGCCATACTTCTTGCAGAAGGCTGTTCCACAGGATGGAGATAGATGGAATAAACATTGAAGATGAGGAGGAAGTTCAGTGTTTGCAGTTGTATGCTGAAAGGGTGCCGGGCAACTTCTGTTCTTGCATTAACAAGTGCAATAGAATGTGAAGGAATGCTGGTTGCCAGTTGTGGAGTAATGACCATTGAAGTACTTTAGAAACAGTGCTGAAACATTGTGTCTATGCGATCGAAGTTGAAATGATTTGTATGAGAGGGATCATCTATCAGATGAATTACTCTCCTCTAGACAACAACAAGAATTTTCAAACACGTGAGCAGTATTCTAACAATACTGAGGAAGTAATTAATGTAATGTGTTCATGCCAGGAGAGACTGGAGATAAATCCAAGTAGAGAGAGAGATCTGATCATGTCTGGTAAGGGCAAGGGCAGGTGAGCTAAGATTTTTGTTGCAAGAGATGAGGCCAGACTGGGTTTTGGCAGCACTGAAGATGACCAGATTGTCCTCGCCTCATTGAAGGAAAGTACATCGATCAATGTTTATAGCACTGGCTATAGATAATCTTGTTGCCTTGGATGTCTGCATTGCACACTTTATCAAATGAGTAAGATGAATAGAGAGCGCTATGAGATAACCAGTGACAATAATAATGGTAGAAAATATTCAAGAAGAAGAATGGAACTGGCAATATTATTATTAAGAGAGATCTCAAGGGAGTCATTTACACTGCTTGCACACAACATCCAATGGCAATTCATTCCAATTACACACCACCCTATGTGAGAAAAATCTACATCTCACTTGCTTCTTAATGCCATTCTCAGCTTCCAAGGATCCCATCTTGTCCTCTACCTACCCTCCACAAAATGAAAAATTCCATCAACTGAAATCCTGTATGACCCATTCGGAAGTTTGTAAGTCTGAATCACACACACCATCAGAAACATGTAATGTGGAAAGGAAGAAGGATTAGATCATATTCGACCAAAGATGCTTGGCAAGGAGCTATAAGTTTTGCAGTAGTTACACTGCATAAAGAGGTAGAATTCCAGCTGAAGCCGAACACTCACAGTACTTTTTTTTTTTTTTAAAAAAAAAACTTAAACATTTAGTGAGTGATTTATATATATCACTCATTATCAAAGCTCTTCTATGTACTAGCTGGTTACAGCGACAGAATGGGTATCCTAGTGCACTGCGTCGTTAACCTTACAATCTCTCTGGAAAAACACGATTTACAATATATTACAACTCAATTTTGCAATTTTCAGGTGGAATGAAAATTCAACAATCGATACCCTCACTTTTATAACAGACAACCGCGAAATATGTTTTGAATAGTGTACATGCTGCGCGATGAATTTAGGGAAAAACGTGTGCAGTTTAAAGGATATTACTAGTACTAGATACTTACAGCAGATTTCCAAGAACACCACTCTAAACAACAAATACTAGAAGCTAGCTGATTCTTGATGTTAATTTCTTTCTTAACCCGACTATTATCCGTTTCCCAAATATTCAATTTGCCTTCTGAGTTCAGATAAGCAAAATAATAGCCAAAAGAAGAAAATTTCATAACATTAAAACCACCGGCAGCAGCCATCATGAATTTAGCACGCGTACAGAAACACCACCTAACGGTATAAATTTAGATCGCTGGTTAAATGGTATTTAGAGTCTGAGTTTAATACATTCGAGAATTCTTATTATTTGATTCAAGTGGTTTCGGGGTTTTGAATACACACTGTTTATTGCTCTATTCTGGTGAAAGTTGGCATTAATTAAGCTCGAAAAGAAACTCATCCGATTACATTATCTCACCACACACTCCACGACACTAAACAGTTTAAAGATCTAAAATTCATTGTGAGATTTTTACCTGCAAGCCAAAATTAATAGATTGGGATAAAATCTCCAAATATGTCAATTTACAAAAACGTGTTTAGAATGACAGTAAATTGTTTCAAATTCAATTTACAATGTCTATTTTCTAGAAAGATCATTATCTGCGTTTTTTTAAGAATCCGGAGATTTGATTATAAGTAATGAAGAGGAGAATGTGTTAGATTAGAAGATATAACTTTTTTTTTAATTTGGTCACTTCCATATTCGTCTGGCATCTATGTATTATTATTATTATTATTATTATTATTATTATTATTATTATTATTATTATTATTATTAGCTCAGTGGATGTGGCGTTGGCACACCATGGCGCTTGACCGCACGAAGGAAGACTTTGTTTCGAATCTAGTCTTCAACTAGAGGAAATTTTTCTAAGCCTTTTTTCGACCGGTTCCCGAGTTAGTCGATCTCTGGCACGGGAAAGCGGGTTTTTCCTGCCGGAAACCCGGGATTTTTCGTCCCTAAACTCAAGAAAATCGATCGTAGAACCCACATCATTTCGGACATTAAATGTATTGTGAGGGAACACGAGATGGCGGCACTTGTTGAGCCGTCTCGCTTCGCTGCGTGCCGCTTAATTAGTGATTCTCGGGAACCGGTCGATAGCCTTGGGCCAGCTATCTCTGAAGGGGTACCAGTGGAGATTGAACTGCCGACTCAGTCTCCAAAAGTTAGATAGTGCTAAACGGCCTTGCCTACTCCCTATACGAAAATATAAAGGCGTTAGCTGATTTTTCTCATTTTTTTAATTATCTGAGGCGTCTAAGGAGTTAGTGACTTATCGAGGAGGCTATACATCACACAAACTAGCTATTATACCTTCCCTTAAATTCATTTCCACTAGATACATTCACTACTTCAACAGGCAAACTGTTCTGCTCACTCACTCACTGCTTGTGAGAGAAAAATTCTAGATCTTACTCTTAACCATGAACAAACATAACTTCCATGGATGCCTGGTGTTCTCTATTCCAGTTGTATATAATGAAAAATTTCATCAGATAATATAGACCTATGATATAAACCTCCGCACAGGTACAGACCTATGTTATAAGCCTATATATGCGAAAGTTCAGATATGGTATAAAAACTTCATAACGATATGAATGGCTTCGAACTTGGTTATGTATCTGGCGAAGGGGTGGAAAAATATGTTTGGGTTCGGACCTTTTGAGTATGTCTGGGGGAGAGAAAAGAGAAAGTTCTACGCCATGGCCAAATAGATTGTATATCTAATTATAAGAATAAGCTAGGTGGTAATGTATTATGTCTATACACAAATGCCAGGAGCATCAGAAACAAAGTGGTTGAGTTCGTTTGCTTTATTGAATATGATGTGGCCTAAGATTGTTGGCATTAGTGAAATCTGGCTATCAGATCAGATACAGTAACTGGGATCAACTGCAATGGGTAGACTATTTTTAAGAATAACAGAAGAGATAGGAGAGAGGAGGTGGAGTACTACTACTACTTCTAATGATACATGTCAGACTACTTAAGTTCATTTAGGCTTGAAACGCAAAAACACAGTAATGGTAATGATGTCCCACGTAGTGATAAGATTGAGTCTATCTGGTGTGAAGTGGAGGCTAACTAAAAGAAATATATGGTGAAAGAAATATACTGCTACAGACCTAACTGCTCGTGGAAGTGGCGTTTTCAAGAAAGGTCATTATCTGGTTTTTAAGAATCCGACGATTTGATTATTGGGAATGAAGAGAGAATGTGTTGGGTTTCTCAAACTTTTCCTACAACGGAATACTTCACAAATCCTGAAATTTTAACGGAATACTTCGGATAGAGTCGAGTATCATCGGTCTCGTATTCAGTGTAAACATAAGCGCACACTATCGTCGCAGCAGGGTGTATCACATCTTAAAAATGCGGCCCAGCAAATACATTGACCTTGCTTGTGACAGCAAGTTTCCTAGGAACTTTCCTAGATACTTCCGTACTTCACTCACGCTCGGAGGTGTCGACAACCGCGGGCGACTGAGTCAAGGCCAGCGCGCGCTGGCCTTGACTCAGCACAATCCACACTCAAAATGAGCAGCGCCTGATTTTCAAACATGTTTGAACTTGTCGCAGCATTTAAAACATTCCAGGCTCATATCAATTTTGATAATTTTTCACAGAACTCTTATTGGGAAACGCTAGAGTAGAAGATATAACTTTTTTTTTAGTTTAGTTACTTCCATATTCGTCTGTCATCTATGTATTATTATTATTATTATGATTATCTGAAGCCTCTAGAGAGTTATCGAGGGAGACTACACATCACACAAACTAGCTTTCTTCCCTTAAATTCATTTCCACTAGACGCACTCACTAATCCCACAGGCAAACTGTTCTTTCACTCAGCAGTTGCAGTCAACAGCAGTTGACTGCACGAAGGAAGAATTGGGTTCAAATCTAGTCACCGACTAGAAAAACATAGCTGATTTTCTTTTTTGAAATATGTTATTAGTTAGCGCACCCTTTGGCATTTTATTGTGGTGAATACTTTCACATGACCCCTTTGCGCGAGATTCAAAAATTTGCATGTGTGCCCGCTTTCTACTCGAAATTTAGTTATACAAGTTACCACAAGTTGATTAGTCTAAATTTGCGGTTATAATTTTCAGAAGTAGTGTTCGTTCATAGATTTTGATGTGATTAGCTACTTCACGGAAATGTACGACATAATCACTGTCACCAACTGGTGGAAAATAGTCACTTACTTAATAGAGACCCGATTTTGACGCTATGAACAAATCTCACATATCTTGATCTCCAGTTCCTTCTTTCACATGATATCTATTTGTATAACGCAGAGTACATCTCCATTTAAAAATTAGTCAACGCCTTTTATTCCCGCTATAAGTAAAAGGCGAGGTCATTTTAGCCATATCTAACTATTGGAGGTTGGGGGCGAAGTTCAATCTCCATTGGTAGCCATTCAGAGATAGCTGGCACAGGACTATCACTAATTATAGACAGCACCAGAGAAGAGATGCGGCTGATAAGTGCCACATCTCGTGGTCCCTAAGCCTAACTCTATGTCAGCGTTTGCAAAACTATGTTCCAAGGAACAACAGTGTTCCGCGAAAAGCGAATAAGCGTTCCATGAAAAATTATCAAAAATGAGCCTGGAATGTTTTAAATGCTGTGACAAGTTCAAATATGTTTGAAAATCAGGAACTCCTCACTTTGCATGTGAGCTGTGCTATTAAGGCCAGCCCGTCTATTCTAGGGAACGTGCGGTCACAAGCAAGGGCAATGCGATGCGATACGCTGCTGCCTGACACTCCTGTACTGTGCGCTGTCGCATTTTTGCGATACAGCCTGCTGCGGCGATAATGTGCGCTTATCTTTTCAACGAATACGAGACCGATAACACTCGTCTCTGATCAAGGTGTTCCATTAAAATTTCAGGATTTGTGAAGTGTTCCGTCGTAGGAAAAGTTTAAGAATCCTTGCTCTATGTTTTGCTGTCTGAAAACAGTGTGGGTTCTAATGTCGATTTTCTTGAATGTACGAGACGAAAAACCCCGAGTTTTCTTGAGAAAAACCTGTTTTTCCGTGCCAGAGGTCGACTAACTCGGGAAATGGTCGCAAAAAAGGCTCAATTAAAGTCCTCTATTTGGCGACTAGAATAGAACTTGCAACGCTCTTCCTTTGCACTGCCTCGCGCTATACAAGGCACATGCCATTTCCACTGAGCTACACGGGCGCTTATCTGCATTAAGTAAACTTATTCTTCTACACTGCATCGAAAGAAGTCAAGGGACACTATAATATGAGAAACAAACAGCCATTGTGCCTACCATAATAAGATGTAATCTCCTTTTGCTGCAGTGACTGCAGCAATTCCACGGGCATACTTTCGACAAGAGTAAGGTAGCGACCAATGAGAATTTTAGATCATTCTTCCTGTAGACATGCAATCAGGTCCTGAACCGTTGTGAGAGGACGTCCCTTCACCAAGCTAGACGCTCCAATCTCTCCCATAAATGTTCATTAGGGTTGAGATCAGGACTCTGTGGAAGCCAGTCAAGTGTGGTGATGTTTATCCACAAGCCACGAAGTTACAGGCAACAGCCTTATGACCATGTGCATGGTCTTTCTGTAAGACCATGCACTGGTCGGTTTCACAGAAACGCCACAAAGCAGGAAGCATTACATTGTCCAGAATGTTCAGATACCTCTTGATGTTCATGTTTGTGGCACCACAAACAGTGGCCGAAGTCAAATGAAAAAAAAAACAGGATCGTACCATCTCCGAGTTTCATGTTGAAGTTATGCAAGCTGGTAAGATACGTTCTCCGGATATCTGCCGCACTCACACCTATCTATCTGTTCAATAGAGGGCGTATCGTGATTTGTTGCTTCATAACAGAGCTTTCCAAGCTTTCATGTCTCATTGTACACGCTCTTTGCACCACAAAACAAGACCCTGCATATTGGTTCGGGTAATGAGGGGCTTGCATATTGCTGTCTTTGGAAAGCCATGTGGTGAGCCTCACTTCTGAACGTTTTTGTGCAGATTCGTATTCTAGCCTATGCCCGAAACTGCATTCAACGTGTCGGCCGGAGAATGGCGATTTTATATATGAGCCTTCGTAGCTCTCTACGGTCATGTTCAGTGAGTGTGGTCAGTCGTCAACTGCTGGTAGCCCTTGCAGTTGACTCCCTGCGCTTCCATATCAGTATGGCATCACTTACAGTGGACTTTAAGATTACTCACTTTGCCAATTATTTACCGAACAGAGAAACCTGAATTCTATCCCGCAACGCTTCTTTTAAACTTCCTTCAGTTCACTTCCTGCAGCTGCATTCAGTAGCACTGACTTGTGAGCATCATATTCCTCTAATTTATACCGAGAGCAAACACGTGACTCGTTGAATGGCATAATTCCCCTTGCCCCAGGGGAGGGGTGTCCGTTGACTTCTTTCCAGGCAGTGTAGGTCAATATCTGGAAATATCACCTTTTGGTGATTCCTCTTCAATTGCATTATATATTCTTTCCACTGCTGTGGTATATTTTCTGTTACTTTTCAACCAAAAATGAGTAATTATCATATTTTAAAAGCCAATTCATAAAGAATATAACCGAAAAGTAATTTTTTTCTCTTATATGAATTCCCTTCGCATTGCTTATTTGTGTTGATAATTTCCTGAAGTGGAAAAGTTACGAAACGATGGTATTTCCTTTTGAAAGAAATAGGCGATTTTTATTCCACATTACTTATTTTTTTCAAAAAGTATTCATTATCTACCATTATTTAATATTCAGTATGAAATAAGTCCACCCCGAACTGCGATGAAGCTTTAACAATCATACCATGCTAGCATCAATTGATTAAAGAGTTCTTGAGGCAGATGGCCCACTTTTACACTGCAAAAATAAGACCTTTTTTGTTTTCTGGAGGGGAATTTCGAGCAACAATCCGTCTCCCTATTGCAACCCAAACGTGTTCTATGTGTTTAGATCTGGAAACGTACTGGCCACTCGATTCGATTAATATCCCCTGTCTCCAGAAGTATCTCCACTGCTCGTGTACGATGTGATGTGGCACTGTCATCCATAAAAATGAATTCTTCGCCTACAGCATCATGAAATAATAGAACATGACGTTGAAAAACTTCGTTGCAATATCATTCATTATAGTCAAATTTTTCAGCACTTGCAGCCTAGTTCGTCCATTAAGCACAATGCTTTCCCACACCATGTCCCTAGCACCGTATCTATCCCTTTTAAGAACATTCTTGCGATGGTAAGCAGAACGATTTTCATGTCAGATCAAGTATCGTATAGAATTCGGAGAAAAGACTAAATCGATTCTCATCTCTAAAGAGTACATTAACTTATTATTATCTTGTCCAACTTTTATGGACACAACTCCTCTGAAAACGTGCTCTACGATGAGCTCTGGATAGAAGGATGTAGACCACAGGCCTTTGTGCGTATATGCATACTTGTCGCAGACGTCTTTCTATAGTTTATCGAGATATTCGTGTTCCTGTGCTTGAATGGAGCCAACTTGCAAGCTGACCTGCCGTGGTACGTCGATTATGTTTTGGTGTTATAACCAGAAATCTGTCTTTATGTTCCTTAGTAGAGCGAGGGCAATCATTTTTTCGAATGTCTGGAATACAATCCATGTTTGAAACGCTGTCCAGAGTCTGTATACAATGCTATGTGAGATCCCAAACTGTCTGGCAATATCAATAATTCTGTGTCCTTCGAGATTTCCAATAATTCTTCCCCATGTGCAATCATCTAGATATTGTCTTTGAGACATTACAAGACATCCACCTTTGCAACTTTATTCCTTCACGAAAAGAACTTCCTTAAAACAGAATTTTCTTAGTGCAGTTTTTAGTCTTTTATCGTGTCGAGTAATACCACGTGACTCCTTTGCTCGCTATTAAGCAAATTTTCGCTCCTCTACTCGAAATCGTCAGTTATACAAATTGCCACAAGCTGATTAATCTGAATTTGAGGTCGTAATATTCAGAAATAGTGAGGTTCTCAGGTTTTAAACACTAGTGTATATTTGCAATTTTTTCATGTAATTTGTAATTTTTTACCTGTAGTTACAATTCGTAATTATTAGTAATTTTTACTTCTAGCGTGCAAAACTTCGGAATGTGTAGACTCCTCATTTGCTCGAAGAATAATTCCTCAAATATAAATGCTGTTCGATATCTAATCACGCCAAAGTGCATAGCTGTACCCTTACTAACACTATACTAACAACCACGCCCTGCCATCTTTGCATCATCACCAAACAACAGAATATCTCCTTTCAGTTGTTTCTCGATATTATAAATATATAGATTGAATTACAATAGCTCAAGAAATTATCCCTGGGGGCACACTATGGCAAAATTAAATCTGGCAGATTTACCTTCCCCTATATATGACATTCTGATACCCGTCCGTCGGCACACCCACTTATCCAAGCCAATAGTTTATATTCCAGTCCCGTTTTCTTTAGTTTATGCAACAGCCTTTCAATTGGTATCGTGTCAAAAAAAGCCTTAGCAAAGTTCAACTATCATATAATTTTCATTCCCTTTATCCAACTCAATCGTAACATTATTATAAAATATGAGTAAACTGCGTATACATATACCCACTTTTCATAAATCCATGTTGTTTCTTACAAAGCACAGCTTGTTTGTCATACCATTTCTGTATTCGAGTTTTTACCAACTTCTCTAAAATCTTATATATTTATTATTTCCTGAGTTAGAACACAAATTATACAAATGTCAACGGGCTAGCAAGTTCGGGTGAACTTTTTTAGCAACATGCCATTATCCTATCAGTTCCTATTGCTGAATTCTTATCCAGGTTATGCAACAGCTCAAACCTTCTTCTCATGTATCTTTATCTTTTCATCCAGTGTAGTAGTAGTAGTAGCACTACTACTACTACACTTCAAATTTATTTCAGAATTTCTCTTATCTGATTCTTGCAATATTCCTTCCACATAATCACTTTATTTTTATAGCTCTTTTATTTAATAAGGTTTCACATCCATTTCACTTCCATTCTATATTTCCTCGGACTCAGGGACATATTCAGATATCGCATTATTATTTCAAAGCTACCTGTGCACTACTGATCCCATTCAGTTGCTGATGCCATGGGACCAACGATAGTATTCTCCTAAGCTGATTATAATTTCCGGCTTTGTAGTTCAGTATATAACTTGTCCCGTCTGGAACATCCATGCAGTAGGCTAATTCTCTGGTCGGTATAGAATGATTACTTTTACCAACTGACAGCAAAACAGTCACATCCTTAAATTCTTACTCTATGAGAAAATCTAACACTCTTTGTTCTTGAGTTTCTTCTTTGACATGCAACTTGAGAAAGTTCGTAAAACAGCTCAATAAATTTTTTCTTTGTGCTTTTCATGAATTTTCTCAGCTACCTAATGAATATTCGGATACTTTAAGTCAACCAAGTCAATTTAAGTCAGTTTAAATCACTCATTTAGTAATCAGGATAATTTGGCGATTCATTTTTTTGTTCCATCCAAGAAAAAGAATTACTATGTTTGTAGCGGCACCCAATCATATACTTCATTTTGTTAGCTTCTACTTCACCAGATAACCTCAGATTCACTGCAACATGCGACATTATTACCTTCACGGGTGTCTATCCTAACTGGATTGAAGTCATCAGTCATCATCGTTCTCTCTTATCTTTGGACACACACACACACACCATAAAAAAATTTGTATAATCTCAAGTGGCTGCTCTTGATATTACCAGGGAATTTAACGTGTCTGGCATCGAGGTATTCTTAACAAAGTACGATCTTTTGGTCTCCCTCCGTGATTGGATTTTCAGTTTTTTCCCTCTGGTCATCTGCTGCATGTCATGGTATATGACTTCCTCTCACCAGATTTCTTTATCAACGCAGTAGTATTCCAGAGTTCTGTATTTTAGCAGAAGTACTTCTTCCAACACATCAGTGACCTCTAAATTTAAATATTATCATACTTTTTTCTGTTGACAGTACACTCTGTTCTTCTTCGTTCTTGAAACTTTTTAGTATATTCATTTAAAAGATTCAAGCGTCAAGATCTTGAAGATAAATTACTAGATTTCAGTGTGATCAAAATATACGAGTCCTGTAGTCTCGTAGTTCTGTCTTATTATCCAGAAAAAAATGATATTACTTTTCCCTCTTAGTTTTGATAATATTGGGATTTCCACTTAAGATCAATTTCCGTTTCTTGAGTTAACCATAGCCTCATTCAGCCTCCCAAAAACTTCATATTCTTTTTCTTTGAAGTACTACTTCTCACCTTCAACTGCCTACACTTTAAATCCACCTAACTTTAGAATATTATTCTCCGAAATGGTGTGGTGCACCTTTCTAAGAGTTCTTGATTGTATACAGAAGAGGAAAATCTGCCAAACAGGTTATCCCTCTCTTACAGACTACCCCCAGTCACTTTCTGATTATTATTATTATTATTATTATTATTGCAATTACTATTATGAATATTGCTCCGTCAAACTGTTACTAGCATTTCTCCGCTTTTCTCTAATCATGTAAGAACATGAAAAGTCACTGGTCAACAGCCACACACAGTTCAGCTTCAAACATATTGAGTCAGCTTCCATCCTCAACTGTTATTCCATCTACCTCTGTTCTTCTTTGGAACAGATTTCTCATCCGATTTTTCCCAATGATGATTAAAATCCCCAGATTTTCCATAAATATATTAACAGATTCATCCTTTCTCATTAACCACTCGTCCACACACGCGCACACACACACACACACACACACACACACACACACACACACACACACACACATTTGTTTATAAGTTTTGTGACCTCTTGTAATTGCAGTAGATATTAAAAAAAATCACGTCTAATCTTTATTTTTCCCAACATATTGGTATTATATTCAAGAGTTTTTACAATCTTTAATGGTTTTCAAGAACAAACTTTAAAATTAAGATTAACATCATATACTCCAAAGCGGAAGCGTATGTTAAAAACACTACAAATGAAAAACTAATGCGCAGCATATTACAAGGGTGTGCTGAAAAGCTCTGATAATTACCACGAAGGAATTGAGGTAAAACGATGTAACTAACACATTATACTTCATATTCCCCACGAAATGTCATACACTTGTTACAATGCTGCTGCATCATTTGCAATCCAATGAGAAAATGAGCATTTTCCTTGTTGCACTTAGCTGCAGGTATGACTTCATCATCATCTGTGGTAAATTCTGTTCCTTTCAAGTGTTTCTTTAGATTTAGGAATAGGAAATAGTCAGGTGAGGCCAGGTCTGGCGAATAGAGTGGTGAAGCAGACATCGAAAGTCCAAATTGTGTATGGTCTGTTAAGTTTCATGAACAGTGTGAGCAGGTGCATTGTCCTGCAAAAGCAACATGCCTCTGCTCAGTTCCCACCGCGTTTTATTATTCAGTACCTCCTTCAGTTCCTTCAGAGCTGCTGAATGAACTGCTGCTCTAGCAGTTTCACCTTTTTTGAAGTACTTGATAAGAGTTACACCATCCATTTTCCAAAAGACAACGGCAAGAACTTTCCCTGTTGACTTTTAGGTTCAGAGCGTCTTTGGCCGTGGAGAACCTTTGTGTCACCACTCCGTTGACTGTTGTTTGGTCTCTGGGTCATAGTGATGAAGCCATGTTTCATCAACAGTTACAATACGAGTCAAAACATTTGCACCTGAGTTCTCAAAATTGCCACAAAATCCCCTGATACGAGAGAACATGTTCTCTCTTTTGGTCGGAATTCAAACATTTTGGGACCCACTTCGTCAAAAGCTTCTGCATTGCCAGATGTTGGCGGATAATGACCAACTTATCCTTGCATATCCCCCAGATATCCTGAGTTTTTGCAGTGTTCTTGGCTGGCATTTGTCTATCATTAAGGATCTTGACATGTGCTGCATCGATATTTTCAGGTGTGATCGCTGTTGAAGGTCTTCCTGGCATGGGGTCATCTGTCTCAGCATGCCCAGTTTTAAACTTTGGCACCCATCTTGCAACTGTTGATATGTTGGGGCACATCCCCTAAAGTCTCACAAAAAGTTTGGTGAATCTCAGTTGCGGACTTTTTTTGCACAAAAATCTTGATGACCGCCCGCAACTCTGTTTTTTCGAATTTCTTCAAAACTTCTGACATTTCTTCTTATACAGGGTGTCCCAAAATTCACGCAAGAAGTAATTTTGATAGAAACACAGGTTTTTAATTAAAAATTGTAATTTCTTATTGATTCATAAAGTATACAGTATAGGGTTATGCATGGAATAGCATATCGGGTAAATGGCCTCCACGGCTTTGCTGGCACATACGCCCTCTTTTGTCGAAATTTTCCATGACCGTTTTGCATAAATGTGGCTGAATTTCGTCGATACAGCGCTCAATTTCCTCCTTCAAGGCGTGGGTGGTCGTGGGCTTGTTGGCATAAACCTTAGACTTCAAAAAACCTCAAAGAAAAAAGTCCAACGGCGTTAAGTCACATGATCTGGGCGGCCAATTCTGATCACCAAAACGGGAAATTACACGGCCAGGAAATGACTCATGCAGTAATTGAATTGTTTTCCGGGTTGTATGCCATGTGCCACCGTCTTGTTGAAACCACGTCGTCCACATCCATATATTGCAATTTAGGCACAAAAAACTGGATTATCATGTCGCGATAGCGAGCACCATTAACTATTATTGCCTTACCAGCCGTATTTTCGAAGAAGAATGGACCAATGATGGCTCCAGCCCAAACTCCGCACAAAACAGTGACACGTTGTGGATGCATTTGTTTCTCAATAATCACTCGTGAATTTTCTGAATCCCAAATGCGACAATGTTGTCGATTAACGAAGCCATCAAGATGAAAATGAGCCTCATCGCTGAAGATGATTTTGTTCGAAAAATAAACATCCACTTGTTGTTGTTCCATAATCCATTCAACGAACTCTCTTCGCTGTGTGTAGTCATTTTTAATAACCCTGAACTGTCAGCTGTCACGCTGTCTTTTTTTTCTCGTTGGCAACACTTTACCGCACAAATGGCGCTAAATTTAAATCTTGCGTGAATTTTGTATATCCTATATATGTAATTTTGTATATCCTATATATGTAATTTTGTATATCCTATATTTGTATATCCCTGTATATCCTAAACGAAAAAAAAAATAATTATTACGATTTGTTTAACCCCTTAACATACAAAGACGTCTGTGACACGTCTTTTGTTTATTGCACCAAAATTGATTTTGAATTTTGGTTTCACATATAAATACAACCGAATATAGATGCTAGACAATCTTGTGCCTATTTCCTTTCAGCTGAGAAAAGTTGCCAACGGCGTGTATCGGCTATTTCGTGTGTGTTTGCACTAATTCATCATTATTTTTCAAATAATGATGAATTTGATCCAGCAAATTACCTTCGCCCAAACAACTGGTAGAAAAACGACCGTTTTCTGATTTTTAATTGGTATTTTAAGGGGTTAATCATGCGTATTAAAAGGCTTTAAGATATGTTCTTCCTTGTGGTTCTATCAGTTGCTTTAATGTCATTTTGGTTCTAGGTGTTTATCAGAACTTTTTCAGCCCTCCCTCGTAATTTTGAGAGTTTATATATATATATATATATATATTTTTTTTTTTTTTTTTAATTTAAATTTTTTTTTTTTTTTTATGAAGAATTGAATGACTAGAACCGAGATTTAAGTAAAAAGGTTTTAATATAAAAACACTACTAGTTTCGGCCTGTAACAGCCTTCTTCAGGTGACATTATAAAAGAAAGAAAAAACACTAAACATTTAAAAGACTATGAACAACATAGGGAATCTCTATACATAATTAGCATGAAAACGTTGAAGTTGTATTTGAAGCTGTTCTTTCATTTGTTGCATTGTTGGGAGAGTGCGTGCTTGCAGCCTCACGTGAACGCCGGTACATGATTACAGCTGAATGACTATCCGGGAGGTTGTAGCTCAAGTTGTTATTTAGATGAACAGGATTGAAGATGATTTCTCTAGATTCCACGATTTTTCTCTTTAGTTCGTCACTGCAACGGAAGATGTTAGTAGATTTTTCCCAACAGACTTTGTGACTTTGGTTTTCATCATTAGGATTAGCCGAGAAAAGGATATGACTTGATAATGCACTCGCTCGCTGTCTCTTGTAAGTAATGTCCCTCATGTGTTCTTCCATATGCAATTCGACAGATTTGTCTGTCTGCCTAAAATAAGGAATATCACAATCACACAATATTTTATATACACCAGGGTATTTAAGTTGATGAAGACAAGGTTTGGGGTGGCTAATTAAGAAACGGATCTTTGGAAGTCACCTGAAGAAGGCTGTTACAGGCCGAAACTAGTAGTGTTTTTATATTAAAACCTTTTTACTTAAATCTTGGTTCTAGTCATTCAATTCTTCATAAAACTATGTATGTTAACCGAGTTATATATATATATATATATATATAATAATCTCAAAATTATTATAATGTACATTACTTTGAAAGAAAAATTTCGAAAAATTAAATTAGACGTTGACAAAAACTGGGATTTTAACGGTCATAGTATTACAGTATTGTTACAGTCGTAACTTATTGGTCGCAGTATTTCTTGTAATATTACGACAATAAAAATTCAAATTCAAAACACACACACACACACACACACACACACACACACACACACACACACACACACACACACACACACACACACACACACACACAATTTGTGGATTTTTATTTATTAATTTATTTTGATATTTTGAATACAATATTCAGATTGTTTATAGTGTTTACAGACTCTAACACTCTTTTTACTCATGGCTTTTATGTATTGAAAACAGCAATTCCTTGATTATTGTGCCTCCGATTAGTGCGTTTTCGATTAGTGCGTCATTTTTTTTCGATACCAAAATTCGATTAGTGCGCCTATATACATCTTAAAAATAAATGTTACAGATTTAAAAAAATTTTCTATCTATATATTTTATATGGCTAACTATTTAAAAAAAATCACTCACCAGGATGAAATAATTTAGTTACCGATTTAAAACATTTTACAAAGTTATTTTTAATAGCATACAGTACTACGCTATTTCCATTAACAGCATGTTCCAAATTTATTGCCAAAATTCATGTCGTCTGCTAATTACATAGCATTTTGATGATCATATCTCGTGCCTCCTTTGCAATTGCTTTCCTTACTTTTTTTTTATTTTAAAATATTTTCCCAAGCTTTAATAATCAGTAAAAGAATTAGCGAAAAAAAAGTAAAAATGTAAAAATGAATCGAAAAGTAATCTCATTGGAAGAAAAACTTGAAATAATAAAGAAAAATGAACAAGGCGAGTCCAGAGCAAAGATAGGGCAAGAACACAAAATTGGGTGAATCAACTATAAGAGCAATTTTAAGCAAAGCTGCTGAATGCAAAGAGAAAGGTAAAGGCTCTTTCAAGTTCATCATGCATGCACTCGAAATCAATGTATTACAATGATTGAATTACAGACTTTCTTTCTGGATCGAAGATTGTAACAAAAAACGGATCCCGCTAAGCACTGATCTTATTAAATCAAAAGCATTAAGTCTCTTTGCTACCTTGAAAGGACTATCACTGATGGAAAAGAAGAAGATTTCCACGCTAATGCTGGGTGGTTTGAGCGTTTCAAAAAGAGAAATAGCCTACATCACAGGCGAAGCTGCAAGTGCAAATAAGGAGGTGGCTGCAAGTTATCCAGACATTTTGAAGAAAATTGTGGAAGAAGGGGGCTATTGTGACCAACAAAAATTTAATATCGATGAAACGGGCCTTTTTTGTGGAAGCGAATGCCTTTCAAGACTTTTCTAGCCCCATCAGAGAAATCTCCGCCTGGTTACAGATCGGAAAGTCGAATGAAATTACTGCTAGAAATATGCGAGCCGTTTGGAAGCACATCCTTCCACATTGTGCAAATGATTTTAGAAGCTTTTCAAATGAATCTAAGTTAATTAAACCTCATTCTGAGAAATTGCGTGATTCTGATCTGTTAAATTTAGAGGCACAGCAGGAAGATTCTGAAGAATATGACGAAAATTTAATCACTGACAAGCCCAAAGTGGTTTCACAGAAACAATTTAAAAATATTTTTCGTACAATCGAAGTTTTTAAGCAGCAATGCTTAGAGGCTGATCCTGATGAAGAGAGAAGCAGTAAAATTTGCAGAAGTAGTAGAAGAGACAATAAGGCCATACTGTCAGTTGTACGAAGACAAAAAAAAAAAAAAAAAAAAAAAAAAAAAAAAAAAAAAAACAGAATGCCTGCAAAATTACGTTAGCTCAATTCTTTGTTAAGAAGTAGAATAATAAATTTATATTCCGAAATTATGAATATGTTTTACTGTCTTTCAGCTTAACAGTTTTCATTTAACTAGGCCCTGAGATATACCCTAATTCTTTTATAAAAAAATTAAGGATCAAAAAAAGAAATTTGAGGAACGAATTATACTTTTCCTTAGTCTATTATATTTGATTAGTGCGTTTTCGATTAATGCGCCTCTTTTAAAGAACGCATTAGGCGCATTAATCGAGGGACTGCTGTACTTTCATTTCGCTGACATATTTAATTCTTATTAACCGCTAAAGAAAATCCTACATAATTAACGAGATTGAAATAATATTTTTCTTTGCTAGTAATACTGGATGGGAATTTTTCTTCTTAGCTGGTTCAACGAGATTCACTTAATAATCTATCCAAGTATCCCATCGTGTCCTTGAATCATATGACAAATATTTGTTGAAGAATTATGCACTCACTGATTATACTGTTGTAGCGAGATCCATTACGCGAAACTCATTTAAGATATTTACCTTCTGTATCAAAGGAAAAACCCGAACAGCATCTGATAAATATATAAAAAAAACGGCGTTCCAGAGAAGGGGATCCTGCCGACTTTTCTACCTAGCGAATCAAGAATTCGTGCAGCTGTGATAACTGACATTTGCCATCGATTGGCTATTATGTTTGATTGCCTGACGACGTTTTATGCTGCTATCGACAGATGGAAACAAGTAATCTCGAGTACATTAATTGCAAAATTAATGGTGCACAACGTTTATTTTTATTTTTTTCCCCTTCCTTCTTAGGGGTTCCTCTCTTACAAGTTAAACTGCGTTTGGAGACCTACCATTGATCAGTCTTATCCGTAATGCAGCTGTCATTATGACAAACTGGAGTATGTCATCAGAAGCAAGATACTAAATGCAACACCTATACTTAAAAAAGTATTAAAAACAAACAAACAGCTTTTAACTAGTAGAATGATAGTAGCGTTGTAATTTCTAACTTCTTTATTTATAGAAACTGACATAACAACGCGTGTGTTTCAAGACCATGTTTTCGATTTGCTTATTGCTACAATAAATACTCCCTATAGAAACTTCAAAGATTACTTAATTGTAGTTCAAAAAATAAATCTGAAAACTTTTCTAAAAGTTTTTTTTTTTGTTTCTAAAATTTTTCTAACACTACATTTTTAAAATAATAATAAGAAAAGATTTGTGTTTTTCAAAAATAACACTTATGTGTTGGCAGTTTTGCAAAATAAAGTAAAAAACACAACTGGTCAGAAGTATATTATACTGCAAGTCTAGTTGGCCGAGTGATTAGTGTGCGGGTTCGAATCCCGCTGTGGGCATGAATGTTTATGATTGTCTGTGGAAGTGGTGGTGGTGGGCGGTAGATGGCGTTGGTGTGCCCTCCCTTGATGAGTCTTTCAGCTCCCTGGAGGTGTCAAATAAAGTATTTTATTCATAAATTCACATTTATATTGAAGAAATCAGCATTAACACACCAAACATCATACAAAAATAAGCTGTGCAGTGTCACTCTAATATATGGAATACTTTTCTTTTATATAGTTATAATCTGGATATTATTTCTTCGCTTCTACTGTTTATAGAGGTATCTATTTGCACTTCGTATGACTAAAATTTTTTTGAAAAGTGCTAGCTTTGAATCTAGAAGGCGAAGAATCTTTATCAATGCACCACATTAATATTTTATATACTAGTTAAAGTCACATGATTAACATGCCTTTTAACTTCCAAACTGTTTTATGAACGTGATTCAGATGAATCTAAAAGATTAATAACTAATATTAAATCTTAATTAACAGTTCTTATTAATAAATAAGATCTCTTATTTAAAAATTCTTTAACATCGTTCTTTAATAAGTTTAGACACAGAGACACCTGTTAGATTTTGTCTGATTTCAGTCCTTACTCAAATATAAGTATTCACCTCTGATTGGACAGAGTTTATTGAATTTAGGTAATTAAAATTTTTACTAAAATTTAGACAATAACTAAATCACTTTGCCATGCTGAAATTTAATAAAATTTTCTGTTTAGGAATGCGTCGAGTCGTCTCAGTTTTTGTTTAATCGGACTACTTTGGGCAAAAGTAAAAACAAATAAAAGTTTCCAAACGGTAAAAAAAAACTATAGTAAATATCTTTTTACATTATAGAAGCAATTGAGAATGAATATGTGTAATGCCAAAAACCTGGTGTTGTTGATTCACTCATGTACTATTGGCAGTTTTTATTTATTATAATTTCTAACAGTATTATTATTTAAGCAATATTTCGAATCTCATCCTAAGAAGAAATGAGTTTACAGGAGCAAAATCCCTGGTGACAAAAAAAAAAAAAAAACCTACTTGCGCAAGTAGATTTTTTTTTATTATTTACTCTTCAATCCAGTAAATTGGCTGAATTGAAGAGGTGACCAAATTATTGCGAAAAATATTCTGTTTGAAATGATCAACAACTGTCTTGTGTGTACAAACGTTTCTTAAATATAATTACAAATATTTTATAATTATACATGTAAGCAATTTTTTTAATATTCTCGTCCAGGGCTTGTATTGAAAATAGAATTCGGATTGCATGTGCACATCACTAAAAAGCTGAATTATGTTTGTGTTTTAGTCCATAGAAAGATTGCATGGATAATTATAAACTAATTCTTGTTCTTTTCATCTTTTTTTAAAAGAAGAAATGGTCCAAATTGTCATGACATTTTTACTATTCAGTGTTCTAAACGAAATATTTCTTTAAATATAACAGTAGTTGTCTTTTTGTTTCGAAGCATAACACTCCACTTCAGATTTGATTATCACAATGTTAAAAACGGCGACACGCACTTGAGGACAATTTACTGCAGTAAGTAAGAAATACCTTTTTTTCTTTTCTCTTTTTCGTTCTGACTTTTAGAAAACAGTCCTTGATAAATGGTTTATACGAAAAGCTTCCAGCAGTGTTGTGTTCAGAGGGAAGGCGGGGGTGCCTCATCTCTGTATGGTAACTGACAGCCACTGACAATATGAGAGACAGTCTTGATTCAAGTAATGCAGTATGTTTGTTGTGTAAGACAATTAAATATGGCAGCTACACGTGTGCATGTTTCCTCAGCTATGCAATAAATCCACCTAAAAAAGATTAATTCACTTTTAAGAAATAACGGAGGCTTGATAAGTATCTGTTTTCCTACAAAACTAGTAACAGAAAAAAAAGAAAGATATAATTGAAATTTATTTCAAGACTGAGATATTCATTCATTGTTATCTACCCATAAATTTTCGCGGTTATTGTAGTAGGCAAGTCTTTTAAACATCGTTTGTGTTAGATAAAATAACAGAATGCATAAAGCAATGTTAAAATTGAAATAATGGCACATTTCAAATTAAAAATGCGACATGAATCGGAATAAATACAGTTTAATATAATTGTGCATATGAATTGTCACTAAGACAATATGGCCAGGGAACACACGTAGTTTCATACTGCGTGTATTCACTGTCTAGTTAACCTATTACACCGACCTCATAGCCTGAGCTGCTTTGGCCATATCATAATCAACCATCTGAACAACCACCAATTCGTCCTCTAGATATGTATTTTATCAAAATACCATTTTTTATACTTTATTTGCAAGTTTTTAAGGGGAGAAACATGATTATTTCAGTAAAACAGCAAGATTGTATATGATTTTAATGGAAGTTACTCTTCTTGGGAAGCTGAGGTAACAAAAATAAAAACAAAAAAAAAATTCGTATTCAAAGCAGAGTTTTCGGCTTTAAATCCAAGGCAATTTTGGTTGCAATGAAAATTGCAATTTTCATTGCAACCAAAATCTTCGAAAATCTTTTCCACTAGATCAGAAAGTTTAATTGATGAAATTGTAGACATTAATGCCCTCTTCCCCCATACACATTTTCGAATTTTCTTCCCATTATCTGAAAAGAATTATCTAAAATGCATCGATTTACATTCAGAATCCATTCATGAAGAATTCAAACGATTTTATTTTTTTTTAAGTGACAGGTTTACAAACTGAGTGTCGCAACAAGTTAGGGCACTACAGGTGTATCTCACATGCTTCACAAAATATTGTTACGACTCCAAATTTAAATTTAACTGATTCAGAATAATCAGATGTGAAAATCTACATTGATATTTGCTTTCATTTAAACGTCAGGTATTCAAAATGCAATGTGCATTCGGGGGGAGGGGTTGCATCTTTGAAGTTATGTAGAAGCATTTTATACATTATATTAGAGCAAAACTTTACTTTAATATAAACTAAAATGAACACTCGACGTTTCGACCTTCATATCAAGGTCATCATCTGGAGCATACACATATAAACAGAGAAACAAGTTGCACTACAATCTACAACCCTACACCAAATTGATTGGAAAAGTACCTGCTCTTTATCATACATAAACCTGGTATGAAAGAAAATTTAAAGAAGCCTGTGAAATTCTGATTAACCACCCTAATCTCAACAATAATAGTGGCATAAAAATTGCAAGAATTTGGATGGCACATATTCAGCCTACTTAGTATCTGCATACTTGAAGACTTTAAGCGATTTTCAGCTTTTATTGGAAACTATTCTATACCAATTGGTTGAAGTTTATATATATGATCATTAACTCGGCTAACATACATATTTTCATGAAGAATTGAATGACTAGAACCGAGATTTAAGTAAAAAGGTTTTAATATAAAATAATATAAATATAAACCAAAGATGTTAATAGATTTTTCCAGCAGACTGTGACTTTTTTCTCGGCTAATCCTAATGATGAAAACCAAAGTCACAAAGTCTGCTGGGAAAAATCTACTAACATCTTCCGTTGCAATGATGAACTACAGAGAAAAATCGTGGAATCTAGAGAAATCATCTTCAATCCTGTTCATCTAAATAACAACTTGAGCTACAACCTCCCAGATAGTCATTCAGCTGCAATCATGTACTGGCGTTCACGTGAGGCTGCAAGCACGCACTCTCCCAACAATGCAACAAACGAAAGAACAGCTTCAAATACAACTACAACGTTTTCATGCTAATTATGTATAGAGATTCCCTATGTTGTTCATAGTCTTTTAACCTTCAGTGTTTAGTGTTTTTTTCTTTTTTCCTTTCTTTTATAATGTCACCTGATGAAGGCTATTACAGGCCGAAACTAGCCGTGTTTTTATATTAAAACCTTTTTACTTAAATCTCGGTTCTAGCCATTCAATTCTTCATAATATATATATATATATATAAACATGTTGCTCTCCAGTCCAATTTAATTTTGTAACCTAATAATAATAATAATAATAGGACTCAAGCTTTGATGTAGTCAAGGTTTGTTTTTTTTTTTAACCAGAGGTCAGACCAATAATTGTTGTAACGGTTGGTCAGTAACTTTAGCAAAAGATTGTAGTGTAGGTCTCTGTATATATATGTATGCTCCAGATGATGACCTCGATATGAAGATCGAAATGTCGAGTGTTCATTTTGATTTATATTAAAGTTTTGCTTCTAACACGGTAGTTGTCTCCATAATTTTCCATAATGGATTCTGATCACCATGTAAGCATGAAAAAAAAAAGAAGCATTTTATCTTGAATGGATATTTTCATCATTAATACGAAGCGAATTATTGCTATATAACTAAACCATTTCCTACAATATATTTGGGTGTGGAGGTGATTAAGTGGCACTAATGAATCCCACTGTTGAAGATCCTTAATTCTATTTGCAAGTATTTAAATAACTATAAGCTTAGATGTTTTCGTTATGCGGGCTTTTTCTTTATTTGATGACGAACAAGTCTACCCCAAATTTTTCAGAACTAACTGAGGAAGTGGCGCAAATGATAACATCAACATGATGTTTGTTACACCAATACAAGTGATAATGGAACACAGAAAAAGAGATACTCATCGTCATCGTATGTTACGCTTTCGCGCAGGGCTACACATTTTACCTCGTAAGCTTCCGTAACCAATAATCCCGTGGAATAGGTTGGTTGCTCCGTATTCCCGATGGTATCCATTGCCTGTCAAAGCGTGTGTTCACGGGGCCGGTTTGCCTGCTTTGCGGGAGGAAAAACCCCAGGATAAACTGGGGAAAACCCTGCTGTCCACGCCCAAGACCAGCTAACTTGGCTATGGCTGAGGAAGAACCTTAAGTTCCTCGCGTCGTCGACGGGAATCGCACCTAGGACTCTCCTTCCCCAGGCATATGGTTGCGAAGCGCAAAGCTACTAGGTTAACCGCGCAGACAAGTGATACTATAAATATAATATAACCACTTGAAATATAATATCACCACTTAAACAGTAATGTAGAGATTGATATGACTAAACATGAAAAGAAAATATAAGGAACTGTACAGTATGTGTAAACAAGGTCGACCGCCCTTGGTTACCCATACTGTACTGCTAGTTACTAGAAAATTTAATTTGCGCGATACAGTCACTGCAAAATCCGATGACTGTATCTATGAGGACTCACATAACATGTATATATTTATCATAATATATTAGAATCATAATTGGACATGATATGCAAGTCATAGTGATCTCTTATAATATACGTTTAAAATAAGGGTCAGCAGTATTTAGTCCCATGAGGTAGTTTCTCGATCTTTCTCTGAAAGCATATTCTGAGGTTATTGATTTGATTTCATTTGAAAGTTTATTGTAGCTGCTTGTTGCTAGGTATTTAAAGGATTTATGAAAAATTTCTTCGTTTGCCTTGGATACTAGCAGCAAGTTCATATCACAACGTAAACCAGTCTACATTATAACCGACGCACAAAATCAGTTTTATTCTTGTACAAACGCTCCAAGCACTGTTCAGAGATTTTCATGCGATTTTTTGATCTGCTGTGAGAGCGCGACACCCATCTTGCGCAAAGCTTTTTCATTTTCAATTTTTCATGCAAAATATATCTACACGTTCTTTTGAAATGTCTACAGTCTCAGCAATTTCACGCGCTTTGACTCGCCGGTCATCCAATACCATTTCGTGCACTTGATCAACGATTTCTGGTATTGTTACACTTTTTTGGACGTCCTTCACGTGGATCATCTTCAAGGCTGGTACGACCACGTTTAAACTCGGCAGCCCATTTCTTAATTGTCGAAAACGAAGGAGAAGAGTGCCCATAAACTTTTATGAACTTCGAATGAATTTCTTTTGGCGTTAAACCTTCTTTTACAAAGAATTTTATAACCGCACGATACTCAATTTTATCCATTTCAAGGGATACAGACAACACTTTTGCTTCAGACAGCTGTATAAAACTAACTACTTAATAGAATCACTTGCAATTTCACGTGGATGTTTATAACAGATAACTTAGAAAAAAAAATTTTCCCGATAGTGTTGCCATCTATGGTCGAGGCAGAGAACTTTTCAGACCACCCTCATACACACACATTTCCAGGGAGTAAGTGAAGTATAAAAGGTTGTGAACCACTGCTCTAAGCTATACTTCTATTATTCTCATCAGAATTATTTTATGCATGATAATTTAATTTAGATCTTTAGATAACCAAGGCAAATCACATATTTCGCCAAGAATAACTCATTACATGCTTCCTCTTCAAAAAGATATCAGAAGAATCCTAAATACCTTGAATGCCAAGAAGGTTTCTGGTCCTGATATTCTTCCTCTCCTCTCCCCAACTGAAATCAAAACCTGTGCTAATACCTATTCTATATAACATTTACAACTTTTCATATTCAGTATCTAATATGCAGAATTGAAGCAAGTCTAAGATCAGCCAGTTTCTAATTTACCATTACTAGTTGAATGGCTGAATTTCACACCCATTTGCGATGGTAAAAATCAGTAATCAAACTATCGCTCTCCTCAGTTCTCTCAAAAATAATGGAGATGGTCATTAAGCACACTGAGGTTTCTAATATATTATTATAAACCAAAGAATTGGAAAGATTTGAAGAAACTCGGGTGATTACTCTTGACATTTCCCGGGCATTTTTTTTTAAATTCTGACATCGATGCTTACTAAACTACCATCTTATGTGCTTCATTCCTCTCTTCGGATTTTATCAGTAATGTCGAAGTACCCAAGAACTCCGTACTTTCTTCGAAGGTTATGGCTTACATCATTTGATATAACGCTGCACAAAGTTCTTAAAGGATCCAAATCTCTTGTTACCTGGGTAGTTTATCCTTCATCTATGGATTTTTAAAACTGTGATTTGCAATCCATGTCTCAGAATTCGTCGGTGGCTTAAATTCGAAAATGTTTTAAGAATTGTTTAAAATGTTACGATAATAATTGCCTTTGTATTGCTATGACTTGTGACGTTACTGATTTTCAGCACGAGATGACATTATACCGGCCTTTCGACTTAAGATGAAATAAATTCATATTCATATAAACTTGTCACTCGGTTAGAAAATACACACTCATTTTGATGTAGAAGAATGGCAACCTGGCTGCATTAATATACCACTAATCCCAGGCAAGAAACTCAGGCTTTCAAGGATGAGATAATAGATTATGTTGCTCCGGTGAAATTCTCGGTAATTGTAGCTTTTATTTATTTAAATTATATTTTATTTACTTGAACTGAGTTGAACAAAAAATAATTAGATTTTTTTTTACTTTTTTGATCCTTCGGGAGGAGGAGAATACGTATATTTATATACATTACATGTGTAGAGGATAATAATATAAATAATAACAGATCAACTTTTCCTATTTAGCTTTATTTAATATAAAAGAACCGGTTTTAAAACCAACTGTTTTTAAATTAATTATTACATTTTATACGCTGTTTACAACAGAATTTACTTTTACGTTGGTTAGTTGTTTTGTCGCTAGATGGCAATATCGTCTCCCACAGACTTTCCGTTTTTATGTTCTGCATTTTGCTATCTCCAAGTTATATCACATCTTCTTGGTGATGTGAATAAATGTACTGATGGCGCTATACTTTACAAGAGAGGAAATAAGTATCAAGAATGTAAATAGCAGAGATTTTTCAATGACATGTTTTAATCATAAACCAGCACGAAACTTCCTTTGGCAGCATGCGATTGTGAAACAATTGGCATTCCATGACAGTGCTTGGAAGATAAAGACCTTGTAGGAATTTTTTATAGTACTGTAGAAAGTACCTTGTCGTAGTAGATAATCAGAAATACCACGTGCAGTAGGCTATTAACTTCTACTGTTTTATTTACAAGACATTTAAGCAATGTTAAACTTAAAAGCTAGAGGTTAAACCAATTAAGCAGTTGCATTAGGAGGTTATGTATGTGAGTCCTTTTTTTTTTAATATTTTAATTTAAATAACTGCGAGCGACTCACAGAGTTTAGAGAAGTGACTAACAAGAACTGTTCACTTAAGTAAATATCATTTTTTTTTTTTTTTTTTTGTGAATGTCCTCACTGATATCAGATCCTCGTCCGTACAAATGACTTTTACTTTGGGAATGATTCAGAAGTCACTCGCGGTAAAGAAATAAGATAGGCGCTAGAAAAAAAGTTATTCAGTAGAGATAATAGATTTCTGTGCAAGTAACTTTCTTACTGAAATAAGCTTTACGTTTTCTTTAAGTTGAACTCTCTTCCCATTAATAGTATAATTAAACATCATTTTGAATGTACTTTTTCTTACACATTCATCATTGTAATGCGAATTATTTACAGACCTTCTACACGTCGCATCTAAAATTTATGAATTTCCGAAGTCTCCATAGAAACTGTAACTTTTTGTCCACTTTTATTTACTAGTGGCTCGTTGTAACAATTCTTCCTTGATTTTAATGTAAAGCATTATTTCTGTTATGTCTAACATATCCACAAATAGTGGACTTTTTTTTTCAGAAATTAAAATGGCATCTTTCATTTTTTTATTGAATGCAAAAAAATAAAATAAATAAACATCTTTCATTTTTCTTATTAATAAAAAATAAATTAAATTACCCACTTTTAAATCATCAGAATTTTAGGAGGATAGGAAGTTCCCAAATATTTTTCTGGGTAAGCATCTAATATCATAGTATATATATATCGATTTCTGCGGAAATTTGCGCATTTCTGTTCCCAGAGGGCGTTGCTTTCGGCTGTAGTTTCGTTTCCTCCATCACTGTGACTTGCACGCTCGCAGCAGTAATGTAGTGATGAGCGATACCCTGATTTTTCAATCACAGTACGAACTGATATCGCAGAATTTCTGCTACGTAATTTAGCGTGTGAAAGTTGCTTTCAAGTCGGTGGTGGATTATCCACCACCGACTTGAAAGATGTAACATGGAGAAAAGAGACAGAAAATGTATTTCGGTAGAAGAAAGAGCAATTCTGCTACGTGTAGATTGGCATGCCGCGAACACGTGTGCATTTAGCAAAAGATCTCTCCGTGTCCACTTTGAACACGATTGTAAAAAAACCAGGTCAAGCATTGAACTCAATGCAAAGCAATCTGGCGCTATTTAAAAAAAAAAAAAAAAAAAAAAAACGAAAACAAATACAATCAACAATTAAGATTTTTTTAAATAGACAAATGTAAGTAATTGTAAATTCATTTATTTTCAGTTATTAAATTTTGTAATGTAATATGTAGACTCACATACTAGCAGTAAGGCATCTTTTAGCCTTTTTTTAATGTTTTGTTTTTATATTTCCTGCTGCTATTTACACTTTTTATCATCAGTCCCCTGAAAAGGGTAAAAAAGGAGTTTTACTATATATATATATATATATATATATATATATATATGTATATATAAACAAACTAATAATATTGAAACTGATATGAAACTGTCTTTAAAATCATAGGTACAGCATGTATAGCGTAGTATAAGACCATATGGAGTTTATTATTATTATTATAATTATACTAGTGACCTCATGCAGCCAAAAAACTCACACTAACTTTGATACATATATTACCTGTAATACCTCTCCTTAAACTCGTTCGCCGTCAGGGAACTCATAACTACCTCTGGCAACCATTCCTCTCATTCATTCAACATTCTCCAAGAAATAACTCTAGTCAATACATCCTAACAAACCACATTCTTATACATCTTCTAGGGACAGTCTCTATTTCCTTGTCTCCTTTCGGCTTATTATCTTAGTAGTCTCTATTTCCCTTTCTCCATTTGTCATATATTGAAAAATATCCTCTACGTTAATCTTATAGAACTTTAGTAACTTTCAAGTTTCTATTATGTCTCCTCGTCTCCTCTTTTTGGCCTATAATCTAAACCTTGCAACATACACATCTTCAATCTATCCTCATAGGGAACATTCATCCCTGGACCCTTTCCACCACTTTCTGATCCCCAAGTGACCAAATCTGTGCACAATAATTATGATGTGGCCAAATCACAGCCTTATAGAGAAGTATAATAACCTCCCTATATTTACTCGTTAGTGTATTTTTAAACATCCAAGTAATCCTTTTAGCTATTTTAGCAACTTTTGCAATATCTCCTCTGAACTTCAATTCTCTGTCCACCGTTACCACCAAATCCTTGGTCTCATTAATTTTCTGCAATCCAGTACCCTCAATATGATTCACAGTATGGAATATTTCATTCTTTCCCCACAATACCAATATAGTTAAATCACCCTGCAGGATATCTACATCACCTGTATCAACTTGTTCCCCCCCCCCCCAGTAAAGAAGCATCAGCAAAGAAGCAAATATACCCTCTCCCAACCAAATCATTTCCTATATCAGTGGTTGGGTGCTGTTCCATTACACGACTACTAAGTTGTAAGGACACAAGAAGTTTTTAGACCTAACTACTTAATAAACGGAACTATTAGACATTTCTTTTGTCGTAAGAGCGCCATGAAAAAATTTCTGAGACACTAAGGGTGCAGTGAACCGAGAAAGTTTGGCATCCTCTACCCTATATCATAACATATAAACTAAACAGTGCAGCTAGTATAAACCATTTGAGGCAGTTCACTGGTAACCTTCATTCTCCTAGTTCCACTCCATCAAATACTACACTCTCGTGTCTGCCTGCCAGCTATCCCCACCCCAATCTCCGCGCCACCAGCTTTATATTAATCCCTATTTGCCCCAACGTATTTAATAGTTTTTCCATGTGATATTCTGCAAATTCCACCAATATAATGATGTAGCCATTTCCTTATCTAATTCTCTTGTCACTTTATTATAAAATGCGAGTAAATTACTAAAGCAGGAGCTATCGTTCACAAAGCCATGCCCCCCCCCCACGTAGAGTATCATATCACTATCCATCCATTCCTGAAATTTGTAACCAATTGTTACCACTAGTGAGATACTAATTGGTCTGTAATTTGTCACTTTTGCCTTGGAGCCACCTTTATATACGAGTAATGGAACTATCTTACACTCTTTCCTCCACTTCCCCTTGGAGACATAAATTTTTCCCTCACAGAAAACCTTTTTTTTTATTCTACAAAACAGGCCAACTGGAGAGCCGGTTTGCTGTTGTCGAATAACCCCAATTTGCAGATATCATCCACTGAACTCATAGCCTTGGCTGCTTCGGTCGTCATTCCTACAACTTCCCAGAAATCTTTTTTTTTTCCTACCAGAAAACACACTGAACTAACAGTCTAAATTTCGTTTTTGTATAGTGCAGCTTCCACCATGATCTCATGAAAGTGTCTTGTAATAATAGTACAATGAGCAGCTCTTAACTATTCAGAACTATTTCCCTTATTTAAATACTTAAATATAGATTTTTAAAAATGTCTTTCAAAATCTAATCATGGGACATCAGTTTGGTTCGTTTGGAAGAGATAATTGTAGTAAAAGCGCTTGCTATGTTTGATGATTTTGTAATGAACATCATGAATGTAGACGATCGGTAAATTTCTGAACTTATTAGGAAGAAATTTATAGAAAACAAATCACGCTACTCCTAAGAAAGGAGTCTCTTTCCAGTCCCCATTTGTTACTCCTTTCTTGGGAGTAGCATGATTACTGTGTGATCTCAACTGCCACACCTATAGGAGTTATAGAGTACTTAGGCCAATTATTACGATGTTACTAACGAAAAATTATAGTTTTTGAAACATAATTAAACAGCTCAATAAAATATTGTATATTTCTCTTAAAAGCACGATCCACATACACATGGCAAGCATCTTACTTTGCACTAAGGTAGTAGCAACACATCCTACTATCACATTCGTCTTAGTCAACTATTAAACAAACAAACTGTTTTATAATATAAAAAGATATATGCATAATAAACACAACGAAACACGTAATGAATGAGTAAATATCGAAATAAACAAATAAGAAATTTTAAAGAAATAAGAAAGTAAGGAAATATAAGCTACATCAAAGGAAAACATTAAGAATGTTAAAGAAGGTGGTGTGTTAAATCAGTGTTTTCACTAAAATTTTGTGCTCTTTGTTGTTCGCTTAATTTTCAATATTCTGTAATACAAATTAATGTTTTCTTGTCGATAACTTATAGTATTTTTAAATTTCATTTTAAATCATCTCACAGGAGGAAAAAAACTTATAAATGAAGACAGCATCTCAATCTGTACCCTGACAGAACAAAATAAGAAAGGAATCTCTGCACTTTGGCTTGACAGTTGAGGTGATTGCCCTTGTTATGTTTCACTATACGATTCAGACCTCAGTTGCCCCATACCAAGGAACGATGGATCTGGAAGAAGGTGAGTGGAATAGAAAAACTAGAGATTTTAACCAGAATTCTTTTCTTTAAGAGATATTATGCTATTATGTTATTGGAATGGATACAATGATGCTTTCTTGCAAGACAAAAAATATTAAAAGGGAGGTTTTTTTCTTATTTATTACGAGATATTCTGACATCATTAGACAAAAGCAAAAGTTTTTGTTGATATCAAAATGAAAAGCGCGTATTACTTATCTTATGTAAACTTTAAATGATTGCTCTATCTTCTGAGATCCCTATATGGAAGTCGTTGTTCTACAGAGATATCAAAACAAGAACGTGAATAGCACAGGCCATGATTAAGACGTAGTCGCAACCACCGCTCAGGTAGTGTTATCGCAAAATCGTGACGCCGACCTATCCCATTTCGCCTTCCTAACCTTGGTGTTGTTGCACTGGTTCGTGACTCCTCTATTAGTGCGAAGGAGTGTAACATGAACTACAGAAAAATCTCTTAGGGGAGAAGGGGAAAGCGAGCAAACGATGTGGGCTGCTCTCATAGATTCAGAAAACTGTTCTCTGAGTGGGACAATCCTCGTAAGAGTAAGTGACCCCTTCTTAGGGCAGCTAAATGGTGTCATTATTAACTTTTTGTCCTCAGGCTTGTCGGTCAGTCTTCAAGATTTCTTTATTTATTACTGATCTTTCTGATACGTGGGGAGAGATGTTGCTCTACTTTCGGTTGTAAACCTGTTTTTGGAAAAAAATAGGGTTAACTCTGAAATCTGTTTTATGAGCGGATGTCCAACCAAGTACTATACAAAGGGACTACAAAAATCCCCGAGTGGACTCTAAGCTGTCCCAAATGGTCATACATAAAGATTTAATGTCGTGCGATTAACATAGATAACCAGTGTCTTTAGTGATATATTGGAAACAGTTTCATCATTAGCTCGGTGAACTTCTAATACTTTGAATAATGTCCCAACTTTGAGTATTGAATAGTAAGCCAAGTGCATGTCTTCTGAGATACTGTTAGAAGTTCTTATACTACTGAGATAAGAAATAAAGATCGGAATATAAGAAAAACATTTATAAATTCTAAGAAGTGTTTATAATAACGCTCTTATCTAGTTTTTAAAGTTTGGGCATGCACAAAAATTCTGTTCAACTTAAATCAGCCCAGTTTAAAGAATGAAAACTAGTTTAAGTTTTAAATAACTAGCCTTTAGGCGAGAGAGCAGTGTGTTCAATAAAATACCATCTGTTTTAATTTTTTTTCAGTTGAAACAGCATTTGTGACGTACATCAGGAGGTAGGCAGCATGGACCCTACAACTCCGTTACCAAACACACAGAACCTATGGTTGTCGCTGAATAGTCAGTGACAATAATAATTCCCCGTAATAATGTAATTAATGTAGCTTATGTAATTAATCTTAATTACATAAACTATCATTCTTATCAACTAATCTGTTTTCCTTCAATGTCCAAGTGAACTGTTTATTGAGTCCAATTTCACTATTTATATCCTTCATTATAAACTTCACGTATGCTTGCACTGATTACAGCCAGCAAGAAAAAAAATTAATGTTGCCATGGAAACGTTTAGCATGACGTCACGTCTGCCTTTGTCAACGACAAAAGCAGAACTAGTGCATGTTAACAGGAAAAAATTAACACGACAGAAAAAATAGTTTTTTTTTTTTCCTAGTTTCTTTTTAACGTATTTATCGAATCGTATGGTACATTTAAAACCGACTCACTGTCCTGAAATTCCTACATAGATAAATGGGTGCATCTAAATGACAATTAAAAACTTTCCGATTAACGATAGTATGACTTATAACAAAATAATGAAAATCCATACTGGTGCGGTTGTCACAAAAATGATGTCTGTTTTGAAAATATCACTTCACAATATAATGCTGTTGTGATGATATTCTTTTATCGAAGAACACATTCCTTGAGAGAGAGTACATTTTTTTCTTACATCGTGTGTTATTTTTGCGTCTCTCTCTCTAAGTATGTTGAATTACTCATGTAATTTCCATTTCTAAGTATGAACAGAAGGTCTTAAGATCTTTTGGTACTGCTATTCTCACTTTCGTTTTTTTTTTTTAACCACATCGTCTATAAAAATTGCAAGCCAAGTCCAAAAATGATTAAACAGTCAGAGTACCTCTGATCGAATTGTTTGCAAGCACTCTAATCCCCCAAATGCTTAAAAAAAATTTTTTTTTTTTTTTTGGAGGCGGGGAGATAAAATTCAGTATTCTGTAAGGTTCACGGTTGCATGTTTTCGACCTTTTGTTTTTTCCGAGTCAAACGAGTCAAACACTGATCGACCATTTGGATTATAGGGAAGCGGAAGAGATAATACATAATACTTGAGAATTATTTATCATTATGGCATCAAGTATTATTATAATACTCGATGGAATGAGTCAGGAATCGATGGAATTTCTGGGCTCGCAAGCATAATCAGTTTAGCTGGGATATTTGAAGACATGGATCTTCTGTAGCCATTTATGTGCTATAGTTTGGAATTGGTACAACCAAAAAATTATTGTAGCGATCATGCATTCTATAATATTGACATTTCACCTAGCCTAAAGGAAGAAAAGAACATGATGCTCAAAACGCTTCAGTTTGGCAAATGAACACTCAAACAAACATACGATATAAATGTCCGCTATTTTATACGAGAGTAAGCAAACAATATTTGCCATTGAAACTTTTAAAAGTTCACAAATGAATGCGTTTCTCAACTTTCGATTTGCGTTTCCTTGGTTACTTTAAGGACAAGAACAGAACTACACCCAAGATTAAACGAATCTGCCTTTTATTAAAGCTCTTAAGGGTTTCACTTTCCTGGTGGTTGTTCTGATATTCTTATAAAACATATATTGAGCAGCAGGGGCGACTGGTGCATGGGCACTGCGGAACTGCAGCACCCCCAATTTTTCTCGATGTGTAAATATATTTATTAATTTATTTATATTTGCTTGTAATATTTAAATTTATCATCAACAATCCCATACAATTCTCTTATTTTGTATAAAAAATAATAAAAATCCATCTTGTAGCAGCACTGTGTTCACGACAATGTCATATTGCTACGCGCTCAAGCTTATGCACGTCATGGTGAGATGCGAGCTACTAGCGTAATGCGGCACTGTCCGTCGCGCAGTTCCACTGTTGTTCATATGCAGTTTGCACCAGTAGTAAAGTGTTGGTAGTGCTTATCGTGTTTACTCCGTCTCTTTAAATATTTGGACGTTATAATTATAGACATAACATTTGTTATAGATTTTATTTTAGAACATTATTGGTTTATGATAATGGATTTTATTTTTAAGTAATTTTGAATTATACTAAACTGTATAATTTTATCGATAATAAACAATATTTTTTCATGTTTAATTTTTTTTAAAATTTTTACCATAATTTTGATATTTTATCCAAACACGTATACACTGTACTTACAGTGTGTATGCGTATTTCGAAAGCTGCAGCACACACGATTTCAAGCCACGAGCCGCCACTGTTGAGCAGGTGGCTCAAAATCAGGGTAGTCGCCATAGCGTAATTGGAAGAACGACGGTACGTTACGCCCTTCGATTGGAAAAGACCTAGGTTCGATTTTCGTCGTGACGAGGGAATCCCTATATGGGTTTTTTCAGTTGAAAGTGAGTTAGTTGATTTCATACGGTGGTAGCAGAGTTTTTTCTCCCGGAAACTCGGGTTTTTCATCCCACGTACAGACAAATAGGCCTTCAGAACACAAGCAATTTATAGACAAAAACTACTGTGTAATGATGGGCGATAGATGGCGTTGATGGTGGTGTCGTAGTTGGAGAATTAAGTGGTGGTGCAGAGGATGAGATGTATTTGGCGAAGTAGAGTAGTGTACCCTCCCACGATGAGTCGTTGGACTCCCTGGAGGTGTCATGTTATAATAATAATAAAATAGTAATAACGAATCGTGAGATGATTTATGATTTCGTAAGTACTTAATCATGTTAGAAACATTTAAAATTTCTACCTGCAAGCATTGTAAATTTTTTGGAACATTATTCAAACTCCGAGTTCTCTTTTCATTTGAAAGAGCAGAGGGCTTTGTTGAATGCTAGCAAAATGTTTGAAGCAGTTAACTATATGGCTTGAGCAGCATTTCGCAATCACAAGATTTACCGAGTGCTTACCATCAAGAGATAAAATATTGAGAGCTAAGGTTTATTGCCTTATTTTTTTTTTAGTTTGTAGCATTGTTTTCGTTATTTAGATTAAGCTTATTGTAATTGGAAATGGAAATAAGGAAGAAAGTTTCTTCTCGGTCTTCCTTAGTTACTGCGTGAGCTAACACCTGACCAAACTATTTTAATGTTAGTGATCGGAGTGGACTGCAAAGAAGACTCAGATGATATCCACTACAAGATAAGCTCTCCAAACCTTATCTAACATTTTTTATATTTTGAGTTCGAACACTAAGAAATCCCAATTGATTAAGAAGTTTTGTAATACAGAATACTATAAAATTTTGAATGCAGTCGAAATGGAATCTAAAACTCGCCAAATCAAGAAGTTTATTTAAATTAACTGATAATTAGAGAAATCAAAAACAGAAAGCTTATTAGGTCTTTACCGATATGAATACTCTTATCAGCCCTTTAATCCATCCAGGGGGAAAATTCTTTCTTCTGTTTCTCGCCAGCTGATTTTACTCTTAACTAGCTGACCTCAACACATTTCACATTCCCTGCGAGGAGAAGAAATTTATGACCATATTTGCGATTTATATTAAGTTATTGCTAAAATGTTATTCACTGCCAAACACAGCGAGTGAACCGAGATTAAGGAAGACGGACGTCCATTTAAGGCACCCAAACGGCTAGTTTGCCTCTCGGTCTCTCTTTATAAGCTGCTCCCTTCGTGTGTGCGGTATAATGAAGCGTTTCATTTACGTTCGACCATTAGTCACTGACATGCGCTATTTATTAACTAATTACATCTATCGTTCAGGAGTTCCAGCAATAGTCGGAGAACAAGAATATCTTCCGACATCGAATAAATTCAACACATTAAAAGTCCAACTATGGGGACTCATGTCTTGAAAGTATAACTATCATTACTGCTGTGGCTGATTTCAAATCACGTCTTACAGACATTCTTACTAGTGGCGGATGTGTCGCTTAATCGTTGGCTGGCGACAGTCTAAGGTTGTCATTAACAACCCTGTGATTTTCTTAACCGTGTTACCTTCAACGAAGGGCCTCGCGGTTGTTTAGAGCCCTCCCCTGTCTTCAAGACACTTATCCTAAGGAAAATTAATTGTGCTTCACACGTAAAACATTTGCTTTCTCTCTTATAGTGTAAGGTAGAAAGGAAAAGAACAGCTGTAGAATGTTTGGGTGTAATTTATATCGCCTTGAGCCGCCAGCACTGTCATGGCCTATTGAAGTTGCTGTCATTAGGGTGCTTCACGGGAGACAGGTTTGCCAAACTTCTCAATAGTAGGGATTAAGGCACTGTATCTGACATTAAGTTCTTGGTGTTTGTTTTCAAAGCAACTTTCTTGCAAGATATTTAAAAAAAAAAATTGTTGGTGTTTTGAAGGACAATAAACGCAAGTTTAAAATCAGTTTTTCTAAACAAGTGTTAGCACAATTTAATAAGTACAACAGCTTGCTCTCACAAAATTCACAACTATTATTTACATGGTAAAGATAACTCGAATTAGATTAATCATCTTGGTTTTGTATTTCTTACATTTCAGTTAACGCTGATTAAATTTATGTTTCTTGTATCTAAAAGAAAAAGAGACATTCCTAAGAAAGTGACTAACCATATCGTCCGTCAGGGAATTAGCGAGTAAAGAATAACATGCTGGAATTTGGACTGATTTCTGTTCTAATCTAGTTCATGTCGATTATCAGAAATTAGTAATGATTTAAATGGGCGTATAAATATCATTGGTTGGAGAAGAAAACGAGTTTTATGATTTTACAAACTAAGTCAACTGCATGCATCAATATATCTATTTTTTCCCCTTTTTGCATTTTTCTGTTAAAAAACTCTCTCAAACAGGAAAATATCAGTTACCGATTTTATTTTTTTAAATTACGAAAGACATCTAAAGTTATTAGATGATAGTATAATATCTGGTTTGCATGTTCACCAAGGAAGTTTGTCCGTTTTGAGTGAGGGAAAAATAAGAGTTTGCAGGAGAAAAACTCCGTCACCATCTTCCGAGACCAATTTACTTCTGTTGATGTGCGCAATAACATATCTAAGATTATTAGGGAAAATCAGTCTTAATAATTTTAGATATGTTACTGGTACATCAACAGAAGTAAATTGGTCTCGGAAGATGGTAGAAGGGCAAGTTAAGATTTTCGGTTTGTTTGCTTGTAAGAACTTCAAGTTTTGATACATCTGTTGGAAAAGAAGTTATTTCTATATTGGGGTTCGTTGCACAATTCTTAAGTATATTAGAGAACTTTCCAAAGAATAAACTATTTTAATATTACATTAGGAACAAATTTATTTCTATAATGATGGTATGAATTTGCGCTATGTGTGAAAATAGGAAAATATTGTGTTGATGTCCCTCTTTAAATTTGTGTAGTTCTTGTGATATGCGACGAATTAAAGAGTTTTACTTGTTAATGCATTTACAGTGAAACACACATAATAATATAAACATATATCCCATCCGATTCAAGTGCCATCTCCTACTTAGGAGGTTGACTACCATGATGTGACTCATGAATCAACTACGTGCGTAACGACATGTGGTGAGGATCCTATCTCTTCTACATATTGTCGTAAGTATTCATGGCTGTAGATTCGTGTGTGTTCAAGGGGTCGGTTTGCCTGTTCTCAGGGACGAAAAACCCGAGTTTCCGGGTGAAAAAAAAAAAACCCTGTGCCACGTTAGGAGACCAGATAATGGTTCCACCAAAGGACTTCGTCTATACTGACTGAGCTACAGAGGATCTATAAACATACATATATATATATATATATATATATATATATATATGTATAAAACGATAAATAATAGCAAGGGCTACTAAGCTATTGTCTGTTTACATCTAATATCCGTTCAAGTTTCGAAAGTGTAAAACACACCTTAACGGGTACATTAGTAGCAATTGAGTTCCTGTGAAAAAAAAACAAACAAAACCTTAATATGCTTATATCATGATACTTATATCATTATATGATGATGATACTTATGTATTATGATGCTTATATCATTATATATTATTTCTACTTGTTTATAAAAAACGTTTCTGCACTCTGCAATGAAAATAAAACCTCAGTAATCATTTCTTAACTTGTTAAATGTCCCAGTTTTGAATTTTTGGAAAATAACCGAGTATTTATTCAAGAGCGAGCAAGAGTAAACAGTTTTTTTACGCTTGCCTGCATTAGTACGCTTTTCTATGTTTTGCCGCCATAAAATTGAAATTGCTGTTTAAGTACTGATTTAAAACGGACATCACATTTTCTGTCCTTGTTTGTTGATGAAGTGAGTGGATCCTTGAAACTACAACCTGTTTATTAGCACTCCCTAACATAGTGTGAAAACGCATTTGCTCCAGATAAGGAGTCAAGTTTTGCCATTTAAAGCTTCTGTCTGCCATATTCAGTCACACCCTCCTGTTGATTACAACATTTAGATGGAATGCAAAGAACAAGCAGTCCGAGTATTTACGTGCCGCCTGGCATTACTAGGAGACATAAGTCTAAGATATGATCGCCAAGAATGAGTGGACCGAGCTGCTCCTCTAGGGCTGCAATCATCAAGTGGGATATTTAAGAAATACTTTTGTGTATAAGATATCCTGGATTTAATTCTCTTAGTATGATAGCTTTATTGTGATAACGACACCGAAGGAACCTATCCCTATTTAAGGACACAAATAAACCTACTAATGATAAGAAACGTGAATGCACTACTAAAATCCTTGATGATCTACAAGACGCGATTACAGAAGAAGGCGAATTGCCTTCTTTAAGTTTTCAGAGTGTTAAGTGTGGTCAGATTTACTGGAAGGTAAATATGAGAGAGAGAGAGAGAGAAAAGATATATAAATGTTTGAGAAAAAACTAGGAAAGGAGAGCAATTGGAAGATGAATTACATGCACTCTAATAGCTTACAAAGTTTTGCCAATATTGCAATTCCTTCTATCCCGTATTTGCATGGTGAATAGTGGAAAATTCTGGATAATTGAGTAACCTAATTAGATAAATTCAAAATTTCTCCTTTTAAATATTAATCCTTTAAGTGATTTAAAACCATCGCAGGAGAATGAACTCTCAATCGCTATTATCTTGAAAGGTCATAGACAATAAAATGCTCTATGCAACATCCAAGTGCTCGATAAATGACACATGCGTTTTTACTCACATATACACTTATTTATCTAACAAGACACCGGAAATAATGGTACTGAAATTTTCAATACATGGTCGTAGGTCTTTGCAATAAATAAATACGTCAGAATTGTTGAGTATTTACGATAATAGCTTAATTTTCGATAATGTTTTTATTGAAGGACCTACTTCAATAAAAAAAGGCATCAGAAATCTTGAAAATATCTCCAGTTTTTGAGATAATTCATCTGTTAAAACATTATAATTATCCAAAAATAAACTATAATTAAATTACTTAAACTTTTAAGCGAAGTAATAATTTTATAATGCAGTTTAACGAAAGATTTGATTCACTGCAAGTTGTACAAGGAATGCATAATTTATTTATTGATAACTTACATCAGTGAGTAAATATATATAACATTTAAAATTCCATTGCATTTCTGTCGTTACTACTAGAGAGAGAGAGAGAGAGAGAGAGAGAGACGAAGCCCTTTGGTCGGAAAGACCTGGGTTCGATTCCCGTCTATGACGTTATTTTTATAATAGCTGTCAGCTGTGTATTGTAGTACTTCTGATGTTAATCGGAATGCATGTAATTCATTTTGAACTATCAGATTTTCCATTTATGAATTGCCTGCTATGTGAATTTATCGAAAAACGAGCATTCTGAAACGTTGGATGAATGCAAATCCTTTGTAGTCTGAAATTATTTGAACGTCGTATGCTGTGTAGGTTCTAAGGTCCACATCAATCAAGTAAGTTCGTGTCAACTGCTGGAGTTATATTTCATTTGGAGTGTTTATTTTGATGATGCAGCTAAAGCAATAGCGTAGATTGAGATGTCAGTGTTTGCGAAGGATTTATTTAATGCAACAAAAATACCTCATTACGAAAATGTAACCTTTAATTTTGTAGGTATCGCTATAAGGCTCACAAAACTTGCTAAACTTCCTGGTAATGCTATCTCCACCTAAATTTTAGTTGGATTCTGAGTCAAATTATCATCCATCATTTGCCACAAAAATCACAGTCTACACGTTACCAAGAATAATGGAGAAGAGTAAAAGGGGAAGAGAGAGAGAGAGAGAGAGAGAGAGAGAGAGAGAGAGAGAGAGAGAGGAGGGTAGGGAGACAGGGAAAAATATGACGGAAGGTTGAAAAGAATAAAGGTGCATACCGTGAAAAATCAAGTCCAATTACATAGATTACAATGCCTGGCAGCACGCAGTTTAGGCCTACCGCATCGCTTCTGGCCCAGCCCCATACTCTATAGGAGAGGCGGGATAATCATTACCGAACAATAAGCAAAACCAACAACTGCACTTCCAGAGGCAGAAAATGCAAATGTAAATGGCGATAACGTCTTCAGCCTTGTGGTGTCCTTGTAACCTCAACCCACCCAAGTCCTTAATGTGGGCAGAACATTACAAACAACACATCACTTGTCATTAGACGAGCAGGAAAGTCCCCATACGTGAGGGTTATGCACGAATTACTTTGATTTGTAACACACTTTACAAATGCATTTCCTATTTTTTTCCTTGCTGCTCCAAGGTATATTCCAAGCGCAGAGTTCGAATTATTTCACGAATCAGGACAGGTTTACATCGAACGCAGTTTTAAAGCAGTTAAACGTATTTTGACCTTCCTAAAGGTTATGCTAACAAATATCTTTTATAAATACGAACAATCGGAACGAATACAGATATTCGGTTTTTAAGAGCAACATTTTAATGATTTTTTAAATACTGATTAGAAGATAAAAATCTTTTTTTTTTTTTTCATGAACAAAAATCGTCAAAGACTAAATCGGAATCATTTTATTGTAAATTACTGACAAACTTGCCTTTGTAGCGCAGTCGTAAAAATAAAGCTCCACTTAATCGAATGGATCTCAGTTCGAATCTCATCTACGTTTCTTATTATCTTGATAAAGAGTTGTTCAAGGGAAGGTGACTCAGTTTCATACTCGAGTGATAGTTTTTCTTCTGGAAACTTATTTTTTTTTTATTACGGTAATGCAGTCAAACCAGCAGAAGAACACACACACACACTGTTAATCTCATAATAGCTGCCAGCAGCTATTATGAGATTAACAATAATCGAGACATATTTTTGTGATAATTGAGACATTGGGCAAATCATGCTGATTTTATTCTACTCCTTTATTGTCTAAATATCAATCATAATCAAATAATTCACTGCCGTAATCTATTTTAAGATGATGGTTAATTTTAATGGATAACGGACATTTTAAATGAATGATGATGGTTGTCAGTAAAGGTTTAGAGTGCATATCGCAAGTGTTGCAAAGACTGCTCATCGTAGTGCCTCTATGATAAGAAGTACTTTAACATGTAGGGATAAGGAGGTGGTTGTACCACTCTATCAAGCACTGGTCAGACCACAGGAGTGACTAAGACAATATCAGGACACTGATAAGGAATGTGGATTGCAGAGTTTTGTGAATCGGAGGAAAAGAGGTCATGCGAAGAGACGTTTAAGTTAGTGAGGGGATTTTATCGGATTAATCCAGAGGGGATTATAAAAAGACTAGAAGGCGAGAGGGGAAGAACCAGAGGCCATCCCCGGAAATTACGTAAGAGAGTGTGGTGAAAAGGAGTGTGAGGAGTAATTTTTTTTTTCCTAAAAAATTGTTAGTGAATGGAACGCATTATCGGAATATGTTGTAAATGCAGGGAGTGTTAAGGATTTTAATATTTAAATTTAAGATGATAATTCTGATGTCAATTGAATGAACCTCCCACGATAAGTCTGTCGACTCCACGGACAGTGTAATGATAATAATAATTTACTGTATTTTGTTACTGTAGCAACGTCTATCGCACATTTGAACGCAGCGTTGCTATTAATAATACCAGCATAGATTTATGTATCTTTTATTTATTTAAAACTCAAGCACGAATTTACACAAAATAGTAATAAAGGAAAAATACGAAATAGTTAATATTTTAACTGACTGTTATTTTTTTCTTTCAGTCTAATGTTTTCGATGTCATGTATTATTAAGGAAGTCACATTTCGCCTTTCATTCCAATAAAAACATACGTCAAGTTAAAATAGAAAATTGCATGGAACCAGCATTTTGAACCAACCAATCAGCATGACAAGAATCATTTAAAATTTTGATTTTTATTTGGTGAAACTATCATTCAAGAGTTTATAAAATTTATTAGAACTGAGATGAATTAAAATATAGAATTGTAACATCTCGTGAGCCAAAAAGTAGGGATTGGATGGCAATGAATAAGTTGCTCATATCCCTGAAAGAACGTCACACTGTTAAATATAAATTATATTAAATGAGTGAATCCTCTCGATGCTTTCGAGCAGCACCATTTCCTTAGAGACATGATGAAAGCAGGCCATTGAAGCCATATGCTAAGTGTCTGATATAGATCTAAAAGAATGTTTTAGACATACCAGATTATTACTCATTCAGGACGATACAATACTTGCCCTTAGGATGGTTTCGAATCCCATCTAGTACATAGGGAACCCCTTTATCAGGGATTTCAAACAATTAAGTTAGCTGATATCTTAAAGCGACGGCAAGGTTTCTGTCCCTACTGGGATTTACTATCTTGCAAAACAGCCAAAACAAAATCCTCTTCATCAACATTCATAACCTAAACACAATCATAAACATTGTTTCGGACGCTCACAAACATTCAGATTCAACCTGTTATTTCTAACAGATCTTCAGCGTGGTCAAAAGGAAACAGTTTACAGGTACTTCCTTCCGTCACAAGAGGGTATTTGTGCATTCTTTAGATCTGACATCATATTCGAGAGAACATAACACGAAATCTTTTTTTTTATCTTCGCAGAGTAAAAATTTCCTTTATCCACTCTGTTGGGTACTTTCACAACAGAATAATAACCATTCCAACTTTTTGAATATTTATGTCTAAAGTTTGGTTTTCTGCACTCTATTTCCCAAACAGTAAGATTATTCTGCTTCGGGATTAATGTTTACAAGAAAGAGAGGCTTCACTTTTCCATTTCCACAGAATCAAGACGAAAGAGATGCCGAGGTATTTGCGGTTACAATAATCCAGTACAAGTTGTCCATTTACTCATCAAAATAACTAATAATCCTGAATATCTTCACAGCATCCTGGACCTTTTCTCAAGTGGCTCTCCTTTCAATTATACTGCAGAAATCCTCTTCTCTTTGTTCCCATCAATCACAACCAATGCAAAAAAAAAAAAAAAAAGTGAACATAATCTCGTACAAGTTTCCTTTTCTAAGGAACTACAGCCAATCTCATTTTCACGGAGATTGGTATTACAATGGTACCAAGGTGACTTTTATCCCTTTACATAGTCTGATTGTCTGTTATCGTGATCCGAATATCAGTTCTGACCGAATATCAGAAATAATTCTAGCTAAAACGAGTCCAATGACTTGTTCAAGAACCAAATTCTTTGGTTCATCAACAACTGTGTCAAGGCATTCGTAGAGAGAAAAAATCAGCATATCCCAAGTCGCTCAAGAAAAAAGACTTCGCTTCATATTCTAAATCCAAATGTGATTTCGAAACTACCGTATGCCAAATGCAGAAAACTTCTCTCCTGCTCAAATAAGTAAGTCATACCCGATGGTACATCACAAAAGCCTCTAGACAAAACGTCTACCCTTCCACTCGCTCATATACGTATGGCATCAGTGTAATATTATCCCAAAACAAACTTTCCCTCCTGGTATTATTATTCTTTTCGAATTCTGTATAATAATAATTAAAACTAATCACCACCCGCTATACCACAAACAAACAGTACACCCTGTTCTTCCTACTCTGGTCGTTCATCAGAAATGCACACGACAAATATCTGGTAATGCCTGGATATAAACACGTCTGATGTTAATCGTATATTCCTCCCCCCCCTCCCCCAACTAAGCTTAAAACACGTACTTCATTCCACCCATATCGTCTCTCTACAAGCTGTCCCACTAATGACAGAACAAAGCTTATATTCAACCTATTCCAAAAAATAAATAAATAAATAAAATAATAAATAATAAAATAAAATGATAGACAGAGAGAGAGGAAGATCTCTGTTACCTCAGTTCTTTCAAATAATAATGGAGCGTATTATCAATAGTTAATCCCTAACAGCTTGGAGATGGACGATGCCATCCATTGATAATTTTCATCTTCCATTCCTTCTACCTCTGTAATCTGGAACAACCTTCCTCACGTTTCCGAATGATTATAAACTTCATCTGTGCAAGAAAATATATCAATAGGTTCTTTACTTCGTAACTACTTGCTCACAGACAGTACTGATATTCTCCAGGTTTTGCAACCTCCCATGCGTTAGTTTATAATATTTAAAAAATTGCAGTTTTAGTGTGACATCGGTCACACTAAACTGCATGTTTGTTTGTTAGTTAAGTGCACATTATAACAATTGCTTAGCAGTTGGTATATTTCTAATAGCTTATATCTTTCGCTAAAAGATGGCGCTAATAGATTACTGCTTCAGATGAAATCCTAGCCCCCCCCCCATTTATATAATATTCTATAAATACAGTATATAGATTACATAAGTTGTAAATTTTCATTATTATTTCCGCTGTAGTAATTTGAAAATATAATGCGGTGATTAAAATTACTGAGAATATGTTTTTGCGCATATGCAAACAATTAATTGCTATTTTTGGCATAATCTCTGTACAATGTTCTAAAGGTATCCATCATCAGTCAAGAATAATGAGGAATAATAATTTGGAAAAAATTCAAATTTAATTAAGATAATAATATTTTGTAAATGCTACTTCTGCATACCCAATGCAAAAGTAGCAAGTTTTAATCGTGTCAGTATGTTATATTGTGAAAGATCAAATATCTGCAATATTTTACGTTTTGGTTGTTAAAAATGCCATTATTGAACAAACGGGAATCAAAGCGCTTTTTTGCTTACGAAGAGTTTGTTGATTATTTGCTAGATTGATTGCTTGCTTAAAGCTCTAGGTTATGGATAGCGCAGCTAGCCAGAATTGCAGCAAGGTAAAGGATGCATTGTGCGTAGAGGGAGGAGTTCTCTTTAACAAATTACCTTCTACAAATACGAGGAGAAAGCCGATTCGTATCTCTGACTGGCGTCATTTAGAATGTAGGTCATCTTTCAGCTTAGTTTAGCTACTAATAGAGTCACAGACGACTGTACGGGGAAGAGGTGTCTGTGTAAATATTTGAGGGGGGAAATGTCTTTTATTATCTCGATGACTGTCATGATCTGTGACACTCCTGGGTAGCCAGGCTGACAATGCGGTGTCACCTCATTCAGTAACAAAGCATCATTCATCTAGACAGGAGTTTTCTTACGTGCTTTTTTTTCCTTTTTTTTTTTTCTAATCTCGACGACAGTGCGGGTTGTAACGAAGCTGACAAGTGGTAATGGAAGACTAAAGTTCTAATAATACGTTTTTCAACATGGCCCACCTGTTAAGCATAACAGCATTGTTGCTAGAGGGTATGGCCAAAATGAAGCAAGATAAGAGTAGATTCTAGCGGTTTGCCGTCTGTAGTTAGTAGCCAATCATTAACACTTGATCTCGATGTCACCTCATAAATTGTGTGGGTCGCCAAAGAAACTGATGCCCTTAGGCAAAAGAGGGCGGGAAATATTTTTACGGTCGTTAAGGTACCGGTCTGCGTCAGTTAGCCCATCAATCGTGTCTGATTAGCTACTGCGTGCTGGTGCCGATCGGACGAACTGTTGGGCCTCATCCTGGTATGTCAACAAGAGAACCGCGAAATAGAACTTTTAGCTACAAGAACTACCAAAGCTTAAACCTAATTAAAGGTTATATATTTGTATAATAGCAACAACTATTGACGGGTCAGGCTAGCAAGAGGAAACTAATTATGAGCAGAATGTGCAGAAGCTGTGGTACCCTTTCATTAGAGTACTTGCACTTGGAAAAATCGGGGAAATCTGTCGTCGAGGGAGAAGTAATTAGGCCTAATAATAGTGTTAGGTAGGCCAACAGTGGCCAGGTGTCCAGCAAGACGGGTGGGGCTTATTGCACGCGTGACACTCCCTTTGTGGAAGTGATTTAGTTTCCCAGTGTAACACCAGGTAACGTTTTCTCGCTGCATTCCCCATCCTGCACGTGAGTTAGCATGACTTACGGTGAGAACTTTGACAGAAAAGAGGTAGGCCTAATTTAGGGGGATAACCCAACAGATATTGGAAGGGGGAGAAAATAAGAAACGAACAGTATAAAGCCATTCGTTTCCGATAATTAACATCCAAGGATGTTGTACCTTTATGACAGATGGGTGTGGAGGTAAGAGACTAATCTTTTACAGCAGCTTCCATGGCTCTTGAATTGCACTGATAGTCAGGAGATAGGGAAATTGAGGAAAAAAAGGCGTCGGCATCAATCACAGCTGAAGTTCAAGAAAGTGCCCGAGATTTGTAAATAAACCCCCAAGACAAGAAAATGTATTCTAATATGTAACTAATTTTCAAGGCATCTCCGATAAATCGGGAGTCGGAATTGCTGTAGAGGTAGCCGAAGGCCCTGTGACCACCACGTCTCTTAACTGGCAGTTCTCTGGCTGGTTTATCTGTTTTGCGTGAATAAAACTTGAATTTCAGCGAAGAAAATCTCTACCATGTCTCCGAATAAGAGGGGCTAACTGACTTTCTTTTCTTTTAAAAAATAAAAATCTTATAAATTTAAGACAGCCCCCAAATAACAAATACTCTATCACCAACAAATATTCTTAAGATTTCCTAGTCAATTATTCATTTTTAAACTTTTCTTATTAAGAATGTGAAGGAAGTTATAATGCATAGTTATATCCCCATGATGTTTTCCCCAAGGGCTACAGTCTCTAGTTATTTAAGAAGAAAATCAGTAGATTAATTTGCTCTTGACCCTCCAGCCTACACACAACATTTATTTGTTATAGCCTTTGGGCCTCTGGTGTGTGTGTGTGTATGTGAGTGATAAAAAAAACAAAAACATCCACACTTCAGCACTTCATAAGACGAACTATACAGAACAAGTTATAACATGTTCTTACTTGTTGATTTCTAGACAAGATTAATAAAGCAGTTACAAGGGCAAATCAGTTGCCATCATTTTAGCATTGGACAAGGAAAAGATAATTGCTTCAAAATCAAAATAAGGAAAACCTCTAAAAGGACCATATGAATTCTAGGTACCAAAAGACTCTTTTACGCAAAAGCATAAAGATTCTTAAGGTATTGTTTTCAGAATTAATTAAAAAAGCACTTTTCCAGGTTGTCTAACAGTTCTAGCTAGAACATCAAATAAAAACAAACTTGTTGTTTAAGTAACTAGTTAACTGATATCTTTTATTCCAAACGGGAAGTCAGTGGAGCTCTTTTAGCCTTAACCAAATTTGAAGACAGGTGAGTAGCCGGTTACCGTCCTACAAGTTTTATAGTGAACCCAGGCTATAAATGAGCTAAAGCTTTTGAAGAGAGAGCTGTTCGGTATATTGTGGAGCTAAAACCAAAAAGGATTCAAAAGTCTATATTACAAATCTGAGAATATTATGGAAGTCAAGCGGAAGAGTACGTGGAAATGGAACCTTGGATTTCATTCAGGAATGAAATTCAAGTTCACGTCACATGATAATGATAACTGTGTCACATAATGATGGCAAGAGTGGAGAATTTGATTTCAGCTTTTGAAACAAAATTCCTTAGAAAAATATTTGGACCACTGAATGTTAATGGTCTCTGGAGAATCACATATTATGGTAGGAGGTGAAGATTTTGCTACAAGTCAGCAGTGAATATGGTGTATCCTCAAGTGCAATCCGATAAACCTTTTAGTTTTATCTATCTGAATCATTTTATAAATGATTCAGACAGATAAAACTAAAATAAACTAAGATAAAACCCTACGCTCCCTGGTGTGTCTTATGTCTGTAGATGCATGTGTTCACATGGCCGGTTTGCCTGCTTGCGGGAGGAAAAACCCTTCAGTCCATGCCCGCATGCCGAAAGCGGCAACCTAATGGAGGTTGCCGCTTTCGACAACAAAAAGATACTATAGGTGACGCCACTAGTTTCTTCTATTTTCGAAAAGTTCAAAGTTCGGTTTCTTTTTTGGACAGAGGGTGTATAATACACCATGACATATTATGGCGTTACATTAGAATCAGAACTTACTGTGTTCTATTTTGGTACTTAGCATTAAGAAACTTTAGTTCACGCGCGTTACTAGTGTACCACAGGTTTACAACCTTTCGTGGTTGGGAGCCACACAAAAAATGTTTTCATCATTTATGACAATATAAGAGGTCTCTTACTATGCTACCCAGAAGGTTATCCAGCGTAGCTTAGGTCTAAATAAAGTCCTGGCTATAGGCAGTGTGCATTGAATGAGGTGACCTAACTCTTACTGTTTAGGAATACTACTATTATCATAATTAGAAACAACTGCAACAGTTTCCTAAAGCCATAAACTATGATGGATTTAATTTAATCGTTCTAGATTTGAGAGAATTGATTTGTTTAGATCGCACTAAGGCCACGAGGCTAGCATATTACATCTGCTAACTGTGTATGTTCTCCATTCGGTTGGCCTACTTTTATAAAAAATAGATTCTCTAGAATCTGCTGCTGTTGTATGAGACTGGCTAACTCATCTCTAGTGGTGAAAACACTCTAATTTTCCTCTTGTATTATAACTGGAATCGAACCTAGGTCTTTACAATCCCCAGAGCATTTCCATTTCTTTCACATGCGTTACTGAAGTGGTTGATAGGTATAATTTCGTTTCCGTTTGATAATATGTTCAATCACTGTATGAAGACTATCTATGAAGGACTACACGGTAGACTAGCCTAAATTTTCTAACTAATTCCTGATTATAAACATAAATCAAAATAGGCAACCAATGATTCTTATCCTATGGATATGCTGACTTTCAAAATTCCGTAGTAGTTATTTAGAGAGGGGGGGACAAGTATTCTGAGTGTTTCATAGCCAAAAATGGAGTATCCGGAAGGAAGAAGAAGAATTTTTAAGTTGATGACTTGCTGTAGTTGATGTATTTTGACGCGAGAATAACGAAGGCTTTAGAAACCACTGGAAAGTTTAATGGAGAATTGAAAAAAGTGATTCTCCTTGAATTATAGAATGAATTCAGTTCATTATCAGAGTTATTAACCTAACATGCTCTTAGCAATCTATTATTACGTTTTTATCTCATCTGTGATATCCCTATTATCTACTTTACCTATTTATAATATTTACAGGGGAATAATTCAATTAATGTGACATATCATTAAATACGTAATGAATTTCTAAATTATAGCAAAACGCACTCCGAATGATAAAATCATTATAGAAAAGCTATTCAGCGGTTACAATAAACATAAAAAAAGCCGTTAACCTTGTTTAGATGCAATTAAAAAGGTGGTTCCTTTATTAATAATGTGCAAGGACCAACAGAGAAGAAATTTTCATAATTTCTTTCATGTAAATTGATTACAAAAGCACAGTCGTTTGCTGAAATATAACTACAGGCAAAATTACATATATATACGCAATTAACATCTTAACATGTCCTTGAATTTACGAAAAAAAAAGTTTTAGGTTTGAAGATTTTTGTATTTGAAATTAAAATGAATGATAAATATTACGTAGACGCAATACATCAATTGCAAACTAAATATTTTTCAAATTGAAGCTCCCTCTATACGGTTTGCTTGTGTAAATTGTGTAATAATAAACTTAAAATAAAATCCGGATTCGAACTATCTCCATTATAACGACAATAAATATCCACGAAATAATCTTAGTAGCCTTGAATTGTTATCAAAGCTTTTCTGTTTGCTGGCTGAAGGTCTAATACACCCTGATCACAACGGGAGCTACCCATTCTAATGGCGCAGTTATGATGTATTGCTAGATTACCACTTTGCTATACACGACCTCAGTGACCCGCGCATCAAATAACTACCACATGATGGATATTATGTTGTCAAGTTGATTCTTTGAGGGGGAATAGGTTAACAAGTATTGAGTGATGTATTAAATTTTTGGATAAATCTTTGCTTTTTTTTTTCATCACATATCCACAATTAGGCGAAGTTAGTGAAATGAGAGAAACACTAAAAAGAGAAAACCTGTATTTGTAAACGAACATCGCGAACAAAAAAGAAACCACTTCAAAGCAACAGATTATTACAGCATTTAGCACTCTTCATTGAGCTGTCAATAAAGAATAAAGAAGAATTATCCTCAAGATGTGTCAGTTAGGGAAAAAAAAAAGATAATGAAGATTACGCTTTTTTTCACTCTACGAATACACTCCGGGCTTTCTTTAGTTAAATCATGATAATACTGAAGAAAAGTCAGCTGTATGGACATTACTAACTTGTTTTTCGTACTTTTAGCTGCTAGTTAATGGAGCTGTACACAATGATAGCTTTGTGTACAGTGTATAAGAGCATATTATAATTAGACCATACGCATACTATGAGGGGAAATGGGTCATACATACGGGTCTGTATGTCTAGTTTTACAAATTGTTACAGCTAGCAATCTAAAATATTAAAGCGTTTTGTACGATAACATCAAAGCAACCAAGGGAATGAAACAAATATACCACGCCTGTCAATTGAATGCATTCCAGTGAATGCTTGTTTTCAGGAAGTAAAAAATTCTTGCACTTCCATGCGATTAACTCAATCTCAATTGAAAACTATGGCTTCTTGGGTCCTAGACATGTTTCGAGTACTGACCTTTTCAACTAAATAATGCGCTTATTCCATTCAGTTTAAAGGTCAAGACTCGAACCCTGTCTAGGATCAAGAACATTTGGCATAAGTCGAAATTGAACACGTAGACGCTTTGAATATTTTGAGGGATGTTTGCTAAGGAACTTGTGATGACACATTAATCATCTCAAGTTCCTTACCATTCTACTTGACATTTTAAAATGACTCCATAATCTGGAAACTGGGATTTTTTCCATTCCAATAAAACGTCTTTTGTTTTTCATACTTGATATTAATTTTTAAATGTTCTGGTACATTCGTTACTATAATTCTTTTTTTTTTTCATCCATATCAGTGAAATCGTAAAAATATTCAATCTACAACAACAACATGGAGATAAAAAAACGTAAGATAAGTATTCAGGATTAAAAAATTAACAGCATCTAAGCTGGAAGCTATGTATTAGGGAGTGTGCGCAAAAGACTTAGTTATAAGCTATCCAGTGGTGCAGCTAGAACTTTTGCCGTCTGGGAAAGTCCCTGAGTTTGCCGCCCCTCTCAATACATATCAAATATACTACAAAAAGTCAAATTGACGTATAGGGAAATAAATTAAAACACTATGTTTATTTTTGAAATAAAACTTTAATTTCAACATTCTAAAATGTTATTTTTCTTGCTTTTCTGTTAGCAAAATCGTCCATGACATTGGCGAAGTCTATTTCATAGTAATGTAGGTAATTCTTAATTAATTTTATTTAGAAAAACTCCTCTCACAACTAGCAACACTTACAGCAATTGTGAGGAAAATTATTTTCCTCACAACTGCTGTAAGTGTAAGTTGGTCTATTTGATCCCAAATTTTTAATAGCCTACCCCCTCTTAATAAGAAACGATGCCAACATAAATAAGTACGGAAATATGATCGGAGTATTTGAACTTCTATTGAATATTGATGTTTTATTAGGAAGTTTAATGTAAGCACAATGAATTAGCTGATATGCAAGAGCTTACCGTCTGTTTATATTTTTATTCTTGTATACTGATGTTGTTTATCCTGCGCTACGTATGGATGTGTGTAATCTTTACATGCGGTATTTCGTAACAGGAACGAACTAGGTATACAACATACCACACCACGGGTAGATTCGTGTGTTTCGAATACATTGTAAAAACAGGAGTTCTCGTGGTATTATTGCTTGTATTTCCTACTTTAACTTAGAAAATATCGTATTTCAAATAAATAAATGAAATATAACAAATTATATGGAAAAATGGTTTGTTACTAGGTAAAGTTCTGGGACACTGCGTTCTGAGGCATCGTTTTGGAATTCAACTGGAACAGTCTCGCAAAGGACAGCTATTGTGATCCGAACACAGCTCCTGTTAATCACTATGTGAATGAATCTCATTACATGCAACACAACGATCGTTAAAGACTATTAAGAGGGGTGTTTTCCGTAATCACAATACACATTCCAAGACAATGGCGTCACTTTTAGCACAAGCTGAAGGCCGGAGAAGTGGACACGATGACTCTCTCCCTTTTGTTGTCAAATGAACACAAGGTAGTTGGAACTATTAACTGCATTTGCAAAGTTATGAATAAAACTCGCTGACAATTAGACCATACACGGTAATAACTTAACTCATCACGAGTATGAAGGTTAGTTCCGAGTAGAAGCGTTGTAATGTATACCACAATTCTTCTTTTGCTACTGGGTTATGCGAGTCTTAAAAATGACACGTGCATCTAAAATTTTATGTAACACTTATCATCTACCGATTATTTATATGAATGGCTTATTTTCCTCGACAATATATAAATATATCAGATGGCTGATGAGCAAGCATTTCAGTCATCTTCAAGAAGAGTTGCCCACTCTATGAGGGTTCAGATTTTGGCATATCAATAGATAATTGTGAGATATTTCTGTTTTTGTCCAGAGTTAAACAAAACAAAACCAAAAAAAGAGAGGTTCATTGTTTTATTAGCTTAACATACGAATTAACCAATCCTCTGGAAAGAAAATAAAAAACCCAAAGACAAGAAATGGCAGCTCATTGTGATTCCGGTGATAAATTACAATTACCAAGGAAACAATGGAAGCCATTTGTATTTGACCTAAACATAACATTATTTTGGATTGGTGAGGAATTATCATGATTGATTACTTTAAAAGATTCGACTAATAATAAAAACCCATTAATGAAAAAATAATGGAAAAAGAACACTGACTTTTATTATTGTTGGGTCTGTTTTCTTTTTAATTGAAAGAAAACAAAACGTTCAGTCAGGCATGCTATTTACACTAAGATGACACTAATCCCAAACCCACGCATCAGCTTTTGCGAGAGTTCAAGCAACTTTTGTCAGATTCTTAATTGACTTCACTTCCTTGTTTGCCAGACTTGACCTCTAGTAACCTTTTCTCTTTCCTAAATTGAAAACAGGCATAAAGGAGAGGATTTCTGATGATAATGAAGTCAGGAGTGCTGTCAAGTTTTGGCAATTTACTCATTTGACTACAAAATAACTTCGTAATAAAAGAAATAAAATGGTTGAAATACTGTAAGAGCATTTATTAAAAGAAAAAGAAAAAAAGACTACTCGAAAAGAAAATTATTTACATTTTTTAATTGTTATATTTTGTATAAATTTTATATGTTATAAAACTTAAGTTTTAAGTCTTAAGTTTTATATCTTAAGTTATGAACTCCTAGGATAAAGCATTCAGTAAAGATGAAGGTATTTTTTATTGTGACTCAACTTAATGTTTTAACGTTCGTTTATTTGTTTAAAGAAATGCAATCCAGATACTTTTCAAAAATGCTTCGTAGAAATATAGTATTAGAACTGCAGTTCTAATACTATGTTTAATTAAGTGACCTCACGAGACTAGTGAATTGGTTTCAATATAAATGTCATTAAGATTATTTGTCGATTTGTCTCGTTGTGGCAGAGTAAATTCTTTCCACTTCTACATGAGATCATTTACCTAATCCTCAGCTGACAAATTCATTTAAATATTCATGTTCTAAACGGGATTCAAATCTTAGGCCTTGACAAAAAAGCATCATGAAAAATTGAATCTGTTAAATTTCAAGAAATTCGAAAACCGAACTTACTTGGTGAAGAATAGTATTGGGGCGTTACCTAATATTTATATATCACTTATAAGCACTTATAGGCTGTCAAAGAATGCAGTGTAAACTGTTTTCTATCAAATATCAATCATATTTTCTTATGTATAGATGATCTGTAACTTCAGTTTCTTTGGAATTATGAACAAGCAAGCGGGGCTTTTATTAAGTCTGTTAATTGCTATAATACAGCAATCTCTCGATTAGTGCGCCTAATGCGTTCTTTAAAACAGGCGCATTAATCGAAAACGCACTAATCGAATATAATCACCTATGGGAAAATGTATAATTCGTTCCTCAGATTTCTTTTTTGACCCTTAATTTTTTTTATAAAAGAATTAGGGTGTCTCAGGGCCTAGTTAAAGGAAAATCATGAAGCTGAAAGACAATAAAACATATTCAGAATATAAATTTTATTATTCTGCTTCTTAACAAAGAATTGAGCTAACGTAGTTTGGCGGGCATTTTGTTTCTTTTTTTCATCCAACCGACGGTATGATTCTATTGCCTCTTCTACTCTTCTGCAAATTTTACTGCTTCTCTCTTCATCAGGGTCACCCTCTAATCATTGCTGCTTAAAAACTTCGATTGTACGAAAAATATTTTCAAGTTGTTTCTGTGAAATCTCTTTTGGCTGACTATCAGTGGTTAAATTTTCTTCATATTCTTCGGGATCTTCCCGCTGTGCATCTAAATTTAGCAGGTCGGAATCACTCAATTCTTCAGAACGAGATTTAATTAACTCTTGGACGTTATCATTGAAGGGGAGAAAGAAATGAAGGAAGTAGAATTGGTCGTCAACACACGAAATCACGTGTTTTATAGATAAAATTTCCCAACTGTTATACAAGCAAAATAGTTACCACTTTAAAAACTACAATGATCATGAAAGATAAGTTAATTTTCCGATGTGTAATAATAAAGAACTCATCCCAGAAGATGAGACGGATTGATTACCCTGTTATCGGAATGGATTCTCCTTTTTGTGACATGCGCAGAAGTGTGGAAGGGTCTCGAATCTGTGGGCGTACTATAACAGACGACATAAATTTTGGCCGTAAAAATTTGGAACATAGTATACATAGTGCACATGGAAGTAGTGTAGTATGCCATTAAAAATAACTTTATAAAATGTTTTAAATCGGTAACTAAATTATTTCATTCTGGTGAGTGATTTTTTAAAACAGTTAGCATTTTTTTAAAGATGTACAGCATATAGGCGCACTAATCGAATTTGGGTATCGAAAAAAAATGATGCACTAATCGAAAACGCACTAATCGGGAGCGCACTAATCGAGGGATTACTGTGCTGCATTTTCCTCTCTGTGGTATGAAAAAAATCCAGTTTTCCAGGAGAAAATATAAAACTTATCCTATGCATATGTGGCATGACTCTAGAAATAGAGGATGTTATACTTTCTCTGGTAATAGAGGAAGTATAACATCCGCTTTATTACAGGAGGCCTGAAATGTATCGTTCCATTTCCAGAGAAGAGATTCTACTTTCTTCTCTTCTCATTCTTCCTCTTTTCTATGTTGCATGAAGGATATCTTTTCAAGGTGTAATGCACCTTATGGAGCTTCAGTATTGCTTTAATCTGAGAATACACAAAAGGGAGATCCGCGGTGTAAAAGATGACAAATAATAATTCAAGAAGCCATCTAGTTCCATATCAGCTAAAATACTACACTTACTTCACCTGTGTTATTCTAAGTTGTTTCTTATTGTACGAAGTACAAATATGTTTTTTTTAAACATTTCTCTTACATTCCATATTTGTTTATATTTTTTTCTTTAACTCCTTACGCACTATTAAATCAAAATTACAACATCAATTAAGTAGAGAAAATTTCATGGCGAGGCTTATTTGAAATCTGCATGTGTACGTTCAGTCTCGCACACAAGGTCTCTATAGGTCAATCTTTGATCTTCGATCCTTTCTAAAATACCTGAGAAATACTTGAGCAGCTAACTTTTCCACCACATCATTACACGGATTATGATGATTTCTAAATCATTTCTTGGGGGGGGGGGGGGGATCCTCACAAGTCTTCATAAACAAATGACCTCGAAATTTTTCTAGAAACTCAATCGAAGCAAATTATTATTCTCGATATTTTCAAAGCATTTTGCTAGAAATGTTAAGATTAATATTGGGAAATATCAGTGCTTGAGTAGCTAGTTTCTTCTTTGAGAACTTTGGGAACCGAGACAGGACTCTGTGAACTTCACAGAGTCCTGTTCTCTCCTCTGCCCACCACCTCACTGAAACAAAAATCCACTCCATTTCTTTACTGTTTGTTATAAAAATGCTCCTCTTTATCTAACCCTACCTTTAATACAATATATATTAGTTATTGTATTAAAGTAAAAACTAGGATAATTAGTTACAGCGCCCTACACCCCACGTATCGTAGGGCGCTGATCTCATAGCTGAGATAATGTACCAACCTCTATAAAAGCTTCTATTCAGTTCTGATAAATTATAGGTTTCTTTTATAGGTCCACTCTCTCTCTCTCTCTCTCTCTCTCTCTCTCTCTTGTGCTCCTTTTCACCTGCACTCTGGAATCTTCCTACTTTCTCTCAAACCGTGAAAATAAACAAAGGTTTACCGCTTAGTATTTAATCAATCTCCTTATGTAAGAAATTTCTTACATAAGGGGATTGTAAGAAATGTATGTAAGAAATTTCTTACATAAAATAAAGCTCAGTATTAAAGTTATAAATCAAAAGCAAACTTCATTTTTGATATCTTGATAATTTCAAAAGACTTTACGTTTTTTTTTTCATTTTTAATGTAAAGTATTTAAATTTTTTAATTAATTCATTTTCAGGATTCATATAGTTATTTTTGTTTTTCACATTTTTACTTGTTCATCTTTGCTTTTTCAAGGTAAAACTTTCATAAAAAAAATAAATAAAAAAAACGACTGATTGTCAAATTGTCACAGAATGAAGGATGACATAGCAAGTGCTTAAACCAATATCTAAAATGTACTGATTTAATTTTCACTATTCATTAAATAAGCACTTCAATGCAGTTTTGAATTTAATTTTACTCATTTCAAATTAATGACGAAGAAACAGTGTACGTTAGTCAGTGCTGCCATCTGGTGGATAATAATGAAGAAAGGGGTAAATATATCTTTCATATTAATAATTCATCGGTACAAAATACTATCCAATGAATTATCAAAAGGCCAAATTTTTGCAATAAACGAAAACTTTTTTTTATTCCAAGCGTTAGCTATAAATGTTAACACTGAACATTTTAAAATATTCGAGATTAACATTTATGTTCTCGCAAATGCCTGGATTTGCGCATTATACATTTTTGCTGAAGAACAGGGTGAAATTTATTTCATTCTATCCTTACCTGTTATTACTGCCACATACATTTATATGATCATCTGCTTTCCCTTAAACATGATTGATATACCATAATACGCGATAAAAATAATTCTTTATCATTTTTGCAGTTAAACAGAAAAGATTGGTGAACATACAAAAAACTTGGCAACGTAAAAATGTGTCAAGTTCCGGAGAAATGTATTAATGCTAACTTTCCTAAGCTCGATAAATCTTGGCTAAATAAAATATCTCAAGTGAAAATAGGTGTTTTACTTAGAGTACTTCTCTCCAAGCGTACGTGCATTATAATACAGAATAATATTTACTGGATCCAGGCCCGTTTCTACATTTTGCGGGGCCCTGTGCGAAATGGAAAAGCGAAGCCCCTGAAAGTTAGTAACATTTATGGAAATTTTAAATGGAAAAATATCTTGTTAATTAATTAATTAAATCAAATATGAAAAATATTTATGCACGTAAATAAACAAGTATGCTCTTTAGCATCAATTTAAGTAATGGGAAAAAATTAGTTAAAAAATAAATGTGTTTGTATGTACATGAGATATTATTTTATTATGTAAGTACACATTATCATACGCCAGAACAATGATTTATTTAATAATATAAATAATAATATAAAAATATAAAAAAAATATCCGTTTTTACTTATAAAGAATGAAATATATCTATAACAACTTATAAAATTTAAAAGAAACTTAATATATTAAATTTTATTCAGCCTAATGCGTTTATGAATAAAATCATTTATAACGCTATCAAAATTCAAATTTTTTGCAATTTCATGCTCTATAGATATTATTGCCAGGGACGACAAACGTTCTTGAGACACAGGAGATCGCAAATAGGTTTTTATTAATTTTAATTTGGAAAATGACCTTTCTGCTGATGCGACCGTAACTGGACTGGTCAATAATATTTTAAATGTCGTAGTAATATTTGGATAAATATCCGACAAATTATTTGCAATTATGAATTTTAAAATTATGAATTTTAATGGGCGCATCTTCCGGAATAATATTTCTAAAAATAATTAATTCATTGTAAATTTCAGATTCATCAATATTTGTATTTAATTTTTGATACAGCTCTTTGCAGCAAAATTTTAATTCATTTTCTCTCATTTTTCTTATTAATTTCATATCATAAAGAAATCCAAATGATTTTTCGTGAATTTCATACAATTCAAATATTTTTTTGACAGATTATAGAGCAGTATCTAAAATCACAAAAAAGAAATTTATCCTAAAACTGTCTTTGTTATCACCTATGTGTGATTCATCAGGCGTTTCATAATCAAAAAATACTTTTCTTTGACGTACTCGACTTTCTTTAAATTTAATTTCTATTTCTAATAGATCCGACAGTTCTTTAGCAATCTCAAAACAGCTATCAAATCCTGATATTCTCTGCTCTTCAAAGTACTGCACTAACTCTTTAATATGCTTAGTTGCTACGTCTATGGGAATTTTTGCATTTTGTAATACTTTACTTACTAAATTAACTTTTGACAAAAGCTCATACCAAATTACAAGGCTTAGTATAAACTCAAATGAATCTATTTGTTCATATATTGAAACCACTTCTACTTTGATAGTATTATCTGTTGTAGTTTTTAAATAATTCTTTTAGTGCATTTAAATATTCTGGAATTTGAAAACGTACAGCTCTAACTGATTCTATTCTACATTCCCATCTTGTATCGCATAACGGTTTTGGAGTTAATTGTTTAACAAATTTCTTTAATATGTCCCAACGTGAAGTTGAGGCAGCGAATAATGTACATATTTTTTGTATAACATTAAAAACATTTATTGCTATAATTGATGTTTTTGCGACATCTCCTAAAATCAAATTTAAATTATGACAGGCGCAAGGAGTATAAAATTCCTTTTCGTTTTCATTTAAAATGTAAGCACGGACTCCCTTATATACTCCTTTCATATTCGCTCCGTTATCACACCCTTGACATCTACAATCTGACAATTTAAGATTAATTTATTCAAAAGTGATTTTATATTTTCATATATACCTTTACCAATAGTGTCATTAGTTGTTAAAAACGTCAAAAAGTGTTCACGAATTTCAATATCTGCTTCAAATATATGTAAAAATCTAAAAATTACTGAAATTTGCTCCTGATGACTAACATCAGGAGTACAATCGAGAATTGTTGAATATTACTTTGCCTGTCTTATCATATTTATAATATTTTGTTGAATTTTGGTTCCCATATCAACAATTAATTCATTTTGAATAATGGGTGATAGATACGAATTTTGTTTCTTACCTATAATTTTTTTCCGAACATCGCATTAAACCATCTTTTAAAAGTGGATCAAATTCTGCAATTAATTCTATGATTCCAAACAAATTACCATTATGGGCTGTGTACAAAGTATCAAAATTACCTCTAAAAGCCAAATTATGTTCGGATAAATAAAGAATTGCTGCTAGTATTCGTCTTAAAACATTTCTTAACCGTTCTGCTTCAAATTTTATGACATTTTGATTTGCCTGATTGTGATTTTTTAAATTATTCCATTTGTGTCCATGAATACATGCATTTCATGTGCACTGGATTTCGTTCGTGCGACTTTAATCTTTCACTTACATGTCGCCAGTTAGAAAAGCCATCATTAGATAAAAAATTATCATCAGAAGAAAATAATTTGCCACAAAAACAAAAAATAGAGTTGGAAGAGTTTGAATATACAAGCCATCTTCTGTTTTGCTTCTCTCCGTTTGCAATTGTCCTAACATAGTGAGCTGTGGAAAAACACCTCTTGTTGTTATCTTTTGGAAAATCATTTTCATTCGGAGGAGACGGTGGACCACGTTGTACAATTTGTGTTAGTGTTGCGTTGTTCAAAATTTTGGGCCATGTTGCTGGATCATCAATAGTAAATAGTTCACCTTCCTCTGGTGTCTCAGTTTTAGGATCTTCAATACTTTGACCAAACGCGTCATGTTCTCCGCTTCCTTTAAGTATTTCAGAACTCTCATTATTAATTAATGTTGAAGCCGAAGAACTGTTTGTAGTTATTTCAGAACTCCCGTTATCAACTGATATATCTGAACTGATATATCTTCGAAATATATAAGTATAAACGTATCGCGACTACTAGCGTAAGCTAAAGCACTACGTGCTTTAGTTTACGCTAGTAGTTAAATCCCACAACGTGTGGGATTTAATATCCCCTTAATTTAAATAATGTTTACATCTCCGAAATGAAGCCTATTGGCTCTTTATTTTAAATATATTTTTAAAGATGTTTCGCAAGTAATGTCACATAAAAAAATTGCCATGACAGTACGTGTATATACTTACTTGTTCATAAAATCATAAACTAAAATCAAAAAACTCCTTAAAATTATTAAAAACACCTGTTTGATAATGCACTTTTCCCTATTTAACACTATGTTGTAGGATATTGTTATACGTATATCTTAGAGTAGTTTCAAATACTACCGCTCTAGCGCTACGATCTTATTTCGCTAACTATAACAACAACAGTTGGTTGTAAAATTATATACATATATTTTTCTATATAATAATATTTTTATATTATAATTACAATATTAATTTATATAATAATTAAAAAATAATTGCTTTTTTAATTAAATTTTTTTAATTAAAAATTGTGGGGAAATTTTTTTTTTTCACCGCACAGTTCGCACACCCATGAATACCCCTGACTGGATCACTGAAAAGATCATGAATTCGTCGGTCGGATAAAAGCTAGAACTTCAATCTAGAAGATAATATTTTAAATTACCATTGTTGAGAATCTGAAAATATCCAATTAACAAAATAAAGTATAAATTTTTAAAGTTTTATCTTGTGTCACAGAGAAGGAATAACTTGTAAAGTGCGAGTGTGTATTGTGACCTTTGCTATTCCCGCTCCATCGAAAAAAATATAAAATACAATAAAATAAACAAAAATAAAAACTAAATAAATAAAGATGAATAAAAAAAGTGAATACATATAAATAAATAAATAGTCAATCTTTCAAAAAAGCATCAAATTCTATTTCAAATTAAAAAAAAAAAAAACTGCCAGAAAAATCTTCAAGATGGTAATTTGTATTCGAAACTAATAATTAGCAAAACTCTGGCCAACTGACTGGCCTTAGTTATGCACTGGCTGTTGAGAATTACGAACTCGTTCTAAACCGTGAACCATTATTTGTATTCAGATTGTAGATGGTTTTCAATGTTTGTGTTTGAATGAGAATAAGTGAAAAATATGCACCGATATGGGGAAAAAAAAAAAAAAATATATATATATATATATATATACATATATATATATACTAGGGGGGCTACGCCCCCCTGGTGCCTACGGCTCCCAACCCTCCGATTTCCGGGCTGGTAGGTCATGACTGATTATGTGGTTGCCCTTGTGTTGCACTACCTTTAGGAGAGAGCTACTTACCCAATGGTAGTGCAACACAAGGGCCACTCGCAGCAAAGGTGGTGTAAGCATCAAGCAAGATGTCACATTTAATGTCACATCCATGCCATAAAAACGTTTCAAATTTCGGCTTATCTTAAATTCCTGGAAACCTCTAATTAAAGGAACTTTAATGGAAAAAAGATAAATAAAGTAAGAAAAATAAATAAAGAAAAAATAATTTCATGAATATATAGAGTAGATATTTATAATCCTGCATAATAATAAATAAATTAAATAAATCTTCTAACACCTTTTTATTTTATATAGAGTAGATAACAAATAACGTGACATATAAAAAACGTTTCAGATGCTTTTTAGGACTTCCAGGGTAACAAATGGCAATGCTAGCCAATGAAGTTTTATCTGAGGTTCGGCTATTGCCGTTACCCAGCCATGACTAAGAGCTTTTTAGCTATAACATCCCATCCACACAGATTTACTTCATTCAGATGACGGGATAAAGAGTCAAGGACTCAGTCCATCGCCCAGTTCTTATTCTTATAAGAACGTTTTAGATTTATATATGAATATGAATAAATTGGTGAACTATATGAACTATCATTCACTTTGATGTTTTCAGTAGATTTAATCTTGTCATAATTAAACCCATAGACGCAATATTTAGTCAGAGCAGCTAGTTCTAACGTCTATTGTAGATCTGGTCAAGGTGAATGTAAAAAACCTCTTAGCAACCACGGGGTAAATTGAGAACAGAAAAATATCAGCTAGTGTAGTTTTGCAAGACGTTTAAACTTGACATGGATTTTGTTACAAAACACAACGAAAACTGTCAAGAAATTTTGAGTTAAATCAAAGTTTATGTTAAGCGAATGCCGTCTAGAAACTGATTCAAATCTACATTCAATTATTTGTCCTCCTGACAGGCTATTTTCAAACATCACGTATCTAAGGCCTTGCATAAAGTGTAATTTATATGCTTACTGAGTCTGTCCATTATTATCATGGTAACAGGCCAAAGCTGTGTGATGTTGTGCTGACAGTTTCTATGGATGTTTTAAAACAGCGAGAAACTAAAAACTTTAAAACAGCCTTCCAGATTTCTCGTGTATATTGGATACAGATAAACAGTGCAATATTTATCATAAAATTTTCTTCAACTTCAAAGAGTAATTTAAAGAAAAATAAAATAAATATGCTATTTAATTGCGGACTTCCAGGAATTTGGAGAATTTTAAACCCAGTGGGGCTAATCAAGTTTTATGACCTTGAATTCCTACGTCTCGTCTGGGTAAGGGAATCCCTTCTAGTGAGCTTCCTCGAAGCGAAGATATCTTCTCTGTCACGCTCTGTTCCACTAGACTGGTCTAAACGCAACAGATCTCCTTTTCAACGTGAATTCAAACAACACGGACTGCAAAGGTTCAATTGCACCTCTCGGAAATTCAATTTCTTCATTAAACGTGAAGTACTGGCATAATGAACATAACTGCACGATAACTCCCCCCCCCCCTACACAAGCTTACAGTTACTGAGTTACAGAAATATTTGCAATGCGTTATGCTTTTCCCAACGTAAATATAATACGCGTAACACAGTGATTATGTATAAAATGAATAAGAAAATATCATAGAGCGAGCATGCTGACACTGAAATTAACCGGAAACTGTTTTTTATACTATGAAAACATATTGTTCTATTAACCTCAAATCTACTTGTAGAAAAAATTTGAGAAACAGAAAAAAAATGTGCCATACTAATGAGCAAATGCTTCTTTTTTTAAATCTTTTACTAGAAGCCTATGAAGAAATTGTCTTCCACAATCCTAATTTGGTGGTTTTCAGTTCTTAATCGTACATCCACAGTCTATAACATGGGTAATTTCCGAATGTCTCATTCGTTTTCCTGAAGGAAACCCAGATAATCCTCTTAATCCCAGATATAGAAGTAATCTGAATCCAGGTTGTTTTTTCTCATGTGAATGCACTCACCCAGGCATTCATTGGTATATTAGAAAACTAAATTAAAATTTTATCGACGAATAGAACTTAGCAATAAATTTGATTATAGAAACGAGGAAGATAAAGCCAAGAAACAGAGCCCGCAATGCCATCGCAGTCACGTGAGTGACCATGATGACACCACAGAATTCTTCCTCTCACAGATGACGTCATCACTGTCCGTTTTTATGACACACTCGTTCAGACATCAACCCAATCGCTTAAATTTAAAGATTACGTGTAGGTTCTGCTGTTAAATCACAAGTGGCATCATGATAAACATATCTTTGAACACACTATATTAAGAACATTGTCTTTACTTGGGTGCTAACGTTGCTTCAACGCTCTGAGAAAATCAACCTTAAGTTTCTCTCACCCCACCCACCTTTCTCTTGACCCTGTAATGCGTTTTAACTATTCACCAGTTACATTCAGAATTAATAATGTAAACGAGTGCTGATGTTCTGGGTGGAGTTTTCAAGCGAACGTTTTGTATTACAGCCAAACGATCTACGTTGAAGGAAGTCAACTTCAATATATCTCGCAAAATAATCAGCATAGCAATTTCCATATGCAAATTGTTGCAACTTACCACGTTTCTTCTATAATTCATTTTCTTTGCGACATGATTAAATATCGAACTTATTTTTCATGGTTCTCGTCCTAAGTAGGTGGCTCTTCATACGGGGTTACTCTCCATGCTTTCTGTGTTATCAGTTAGCGATCTACAGCCGTATTCGTTTCCATGTCTCCATCTCGGTGAGCCGTGAAAGACAGTTTCTTCCAGGAGGGAACGTCAGGACACCTGCTATACCGATTACCGTCAGTAGAGAAGCCGCCTTCAATGAGTCTGTAAATGCGGGCATTGACATTGTGATCTCTCACCTCGGCTATCGTCAGAGTGGATGTCCTCCGAATGATCAGCAATGATAGATGATCGCGAAGTAGCGAGTAATCAGAAGGTAAATATGTTCGCAGCGGGCCTTCGCTGAGAACTTGTCACGATTATGTGGTCACTTGACTGCGGAGAACAAATGATGTGTCCACTGCAGTGTTGGTGTAAGAAAAGGTTTTGCACTTGCCACGATATTAGATACGACTGTAGATTATCGAAGATAGATATTACTGATAAAGGCGTTGCAGAATAGAAGGAGGGACTCTGTATCGTTTTCGGTGTGCGCTTGGTCACGTGAATGATGTATGGAAATGTCCTCCCCATCCTTCCCATAATGTTATCTATATTGCTCTTCCAATATCCACTCGTATATCTTTTTTGCATTACCACAACAGGGATTTCTGGTTTGCTTTTACTCCGTTTATGTCGGTGCCAACACATTCACTGCGATAAAAACAAGTAGGAAATAACCCTAGACAACCAGAAGTGCGCTTTGCAATAGCATTCTTTTAAGGTCGTCTTGTGGTAGTTCATCATCGAACCATTTTTAGCATGTGTGATACAGACAGCTTATAGTCATTCATAATAAATGATGTTGTATGGTTTCGAATTGTTTTAAATTTTTTTAATGTTTTCCAATAAAACCAGCTGATCTAAGACTGAATTTAATAGCACGACAAATTTTAAAAGAGATTCTAAAAATACTAATTTCGTTCATTTCCATTTAAACAGTGTGAGTTATTACTTTCGAAACGGTTTACTAAAATATTCCTCTACAAAATAATTTGCGTCAAAATCGATAGTTATCGATAACACACACACACAGACATACTGGAATTTCGGTTGTATCAAAAGGGATATTCATAATAGTATTTCACAATGATACTCAAATTGAGCAAATTTATGTTGACTTTTTCCATAATTACTGATTTTTAATTATTGTTAATGTTGATTTTGAACAGCACATTTTCGACATTAACTCTTCAATAAGGAGAACTTGAGATAAAATACGTACGAATACCTAATAGGCACATCGTTTCCACACCATAAAAATAGTCTTCCAGAACAGTTTGTAAGTTTATCTAAGTACCCTTAACAGCGGTGCGTGCAGAAGAGTCCATGGTGAGGATCGATACCCCCCAACCTTAAAAAAAGGCTGTGCACTTGGCTCTTTAAGCTTTGTTCATATAGGAAATTACTACTCTAATATCACACCCACGTCCCTCCAACGTAATGCTCTTATTAGTAGAAGAGAATAATTCTGGAGTTATTTGCAAATTTGAAAGAATACTAAAGCAATAGTTATTATATCCGTAAGAGAGAGAAACTGTGGTGTATAGCGAAACTGGCTGCTATTGTTAGCAGGTTTTTCAATGAGAAGCAAAGGTTGGTCGATTGGTAGTCTCTGCTACTAATGACTCATGCAAAAAGTTAAGCAAATTTGAACGCGGTTAGTAATTGGAAGAGAACCAATTGTTCGATGATGTTGGCATGAGTCTTTAGACTCCCTGGAGGTGTCTAATTATAATAATAATAATTTTATGTTCTTTTCTTTATTATTATATATATATATTTGTGAACATTCGTCTATACTTTCGTAGCTCAGTCAGTATAGACGAAACCGTTCGATCAGAAAGAGGTCCGATTCCCGTCAGTGACGTGACTTTATCTGGCCTCTTTCGACGAAAGGTGAGTTAGCCGTCTCATACATGAAATGGAACGAGAACAAAATTTTAAAGACATTTTTATAATGTTAATTATTTTATTTTTCTGATTCAAAGATATATCGAATCGAAATGCATAAATTAATTTTTGGGAACCCATATACAGTTTAGTCTTTTATTAACCTAAATAATGAAGCAATACTTATTTTTTGTGGAATTTTTATCTAAATTTATTACTTAGTTTAGATGCGTTTATATATATCACAAAAGAAATTATATATATATATTTGTGAACATTCGTCTATACTTTCGTAGCTCAGTCAGTATAGACGAAACCGTTCGATCAGAAAGAGGTCCAATTCCCGTCAGTGACGTGACTTTATCTGGCCTCTTTCGACGAAAGGTGAGTTAGCCGTCTCATACATGAAATGGAACGAGAACAAAATTTTAAAGACATTTTTATAATGTTAATTATTTTATTTTTCTGATTCAAAGATATATCGAATCGAAACGTATAAATTAATTTTTGGGAACCCATATACAGTTTAGTCTTTTATTAACCTAAATAATGAAGCAATACTTATTTTTTGTGGAATTTTTATCTAAATTTATTACTTAGTTTAGATGCGTTTATATATATCACAAAAGAAATTAGTAAAATTATTCTGTCATCTTAAAAACGTGACGAAATTGATTAATATTATTTTCATCATTTTGTTTCGGATATTTTAAAGATCAATAAACCCAAAAAGAGTACATTGACGAATGAGAGTACTGATTTTTCAATAATTTCTTGCAAATAAAGAACTTATTTATAAGCAGTTTTTCTTTTAATTTTCCGTTGGGAGAAAAAAAATGTTAATAAAAGTCAGTAGGAGAAAATGGAAATCTAACTGGACATAAAAAAAAAAAGTCTATGAAATAAGTTGCGCAAGGAAAATCCGTCACAGGAGATGAAAGAACGATTTTTTCTTGACACCAAAACAACTAAGGGTTATTCGGTGTGTCCAGTGTAGAACGAACGAGAGCTTAAACCCCATTAGATTTGAACTGCTAGTCAAGCTGTGGTGCCTACAGGCATAGTTCTCTTTCTTCTGGCATTGGTGTTAATCAACGACCACTAAAGGTGGTTATGTAAGGCGCTTAAAGCTTCATCTAGCAGCGAATGCGTTAGGATAACACTCGGGAGAGAAGGTGTTATTAAAGTAATAACTAAGCACAGAAGCCCATTTAGAAAAAACTGGAAAGGGGTTCCGACTCTGTTATGTATTACCCAAGGGTGCTATTTGCTGTACAGGAAATTTAGATAGCAATTTTGCAGTTTGTGAGAAGAGAAAATATAATTATTATTTCTCTTTCACTCTTATCTCCACCCATGTTTTCTCGCTCTGAATATATAAACAGGACAAAAGGTGGCGCTCCCCTTCATACTGGCATGGCCTAATTTGCATTTAATTAGCAAAAGGGCCATATTTTTTGCAGTCATAAAATAGGATACTTATGTTGCGAATGATGCCAATTATATAATGACGATCGCCTATATATATATATATATATATCCGTATATACAGAAGTTCTATCCATTACACGCTGCATATCCGATGATTATAATGTTTTCTCTTCAGATAAAGTGAAGCCAAAATAGACTTCAAGAAGTCCTAATACGAACAAACTAATCACAGCTTAGCGATTGGCATCTTGCAATAAGATGTCAACTGGCGACTGAAGTATATTCTAGCAATACATTTCAATTGAATGTAATTGCATGCCAGAGCAATAGTGAGCCCCCAATAAATAAACTTTTTAATTCAAATTATACAATTACATATGTGTCTGTTTAAGTTGAATGATTTTTGTCGGTCTGTACCCTGAAGACATTTATCTCGAGCTATCTCTATCAGTAGGTATGACATAACTGAAGAGAATCATATGCTGCATATTAAAGGTGTGATAAGTCACACACCTTAAACCGACATTTCCTTTGAGGTACGCAGCATGACCTGCAATTATGACGTAAAACATTCGCATGCATCTCTATATCCTTTATTACCCGTTCAACCAGAGTTGGTGAATTTTACAGGTATTTTTCAAGAAAAATACCTATTAAAATTATATTTTTCTGGTATTTTACATTTTCAATTTTACATTCGATCGTCATTTTTTCTGAAAAGAATATTTAACTGGAATTTCATTAAATTAATTTTTAAAAGAATTTCTAAAAGGTTAATTTATTTGGTAAAGAAGCAAATATTAAATACAAAGAATATCTAAGACTTGCATCAAAAAAGTATCATTATTATGAAAATATGAAAGATTTTAATGAACAATCTGCAATTTCAGAATAATTAGTTCTTTATTTATAATTATAAAAAAAAAAGCTCAAGTGATTCTGCAATTTTCAGTAATTTATACAATAATTTACATGATATTCCTTTTTTTTAATTTCATACTGTGAAGCTATACCCAAGCTTCATTTCCAATGACAGGTTTATAATAAAAGTCCAAAACCTGTTATGTCTGCTGATAATCCCTAACATAATTGTTTTATTCCATTGTTTTATCCGTGTCTTCATGAGCAAGGATTTCGATGAAGACACTCGAGCACCTTTTCATGAGCGAACACTTCCATGCAAAAATTAAAAGCGCAATTTTGTTTCATTCATCTCATCACGTGCAAGCCTTTTTTGCACGAGCAAAAACTACAATGGAAAGATGAGCATCATTTCATTATCAAGGCCTTTTATATAAATACTTGAGCAAGTTATCTATTCATGAGCAAAACTTTCTACTAAGAGATCCGAACAACTTCATTCACTAAAGATTACGGATGGTCAAGGAATATATTTTAAATTTAAATGGAAAAAATTGATAACTGTAAATGGATGGGCAATGCAATTCGAACTTGAAACTCCATAAGTACTGTATAATAATACATCCCATACCGAATAATACAAAATCTACGATAGCTATGAAACTAGTGAATTAATCTTCCTCTTGATCGATTTAAAGCTCCACTGCACAGCACAGAAAAGAAACAGTCGTAGATCCAAAAGCTTATTATAGTGCAACACAATCAATATATTAAGATGCAGGAATGTATTTACATGCAGATGAAGAATATCGAACCCAAGGAAAAAAAATCTGGAGGTCATTACAACTAGATCTTTCGTCAGAGTTGCATTTAAACATTGTGGACAATTATAGGGAATAACGTGCAAATTTCGAAAGAGGAAAATCACTGTCGTTTTTCCTGCTGATATTTTTTTCCAGGGATCCAATGAACATAAACATTTGAATAAAAATATCAGCTAATAATAGACAAAAGAATGAAGCCAGGGGAAAAAAAAAACCTGAACAAACCAGGCATCTATACAATGTTGATATATAAACCATACACGTAATTTAGCTATTAAATCTAATCGCCTTTAGCTATTATGTCGGCATTCCTTATATGCATAGTAATTATTATGACCTATTAGTACTTACCTGTGCCTTATTACTCCCCTTTGAGTATAATGTTTACCAAATTACAGTAATCACATAGAACACATTGCTAATATGTCGGCTCGTGTACGAACAGCTCGTTGTAATAAATGGTGGAAGCCCGACAGTTTGTCGCTGGCGTTTACGCACCAAGGTGACAAGATGTTAAAAAAATAGACTTCGGAAAAACAAAAGCGAGGGAGTTGCGACATACTGTAGAAATGGTTTTATAAAGCTCCTATTTTTTATGAAGCTGTAGATGGAAAGATAAGACGTCAATATGTTCATTCTCCCACTCAAAGCTGTAATTATAATTATAAATATTATGTGAACTACCCTCCTTATAAAGCATGGTGGCTGAAACGACAACTCAAGTTTTTGTTCTTGCTGATCGGTTGCAGTTGGACAACGAGGTCGGTAATTTAATTTTTTTTTTGTTCGTGGAATGAACAAAGTTCGATGATGACTTCGCTTAAGGGAACTACATTCTTCTAATGCATATATTTGAACTGACCTCAAGGACTGTTTTTTCCCTTAACTCATCGTTGTGTTGTGCCTGACAGAGTAATTTAAATGTTTCTCCACAGTTAGAGAAGACATAAATTCCTTCTTAGTTTCTCCACACACGAGTTCTAGATGTTTATTGAAGATAATAATATTAATTACAATATCTAATTATTGCATATAATCAAACATTATATTTTTTATGTTTATCTTATTTTTATAGTCAAGAAACATGTAAGTTTAACCTTAGATATTTAACACTAAGTAAATGAACAAATTAGTTTGCCAAAAGTAATCAAAGGGTCGTTATTCGACGGGGAAAAATAAAAGCCTATTTTATTAAACATACCACCAAGAAACCCTTCGTTTTAAAACCATTGATTGATTGGCACATTAATTTTTTTCTTAATAATGTTAGCACGCATTTCTGATATGTTAGTATTATTTTTGAACATTTTTCTGTGGTACGTAATCAATAGCGCTAGTTCAGTAAAGTCAATTTAGTAACAGAAGTTAGAAAATAAAAAAGGGATATTGTGTGAAGTACTTAATTAAGAACTTCAGATAAACTACATTTCGAAGTTTAATAAATAATCTCTGCAGTTTCAAGAATACGTTATTGTTTGCCATCCTTATGAGCGGATCATACAAAATAAATACGAGTAAATAAAACACAAAACTGGATGATACTCAAACATTCAAATAAGATTCGCAGTTCAAAGTTACTGCCTACCATGTGAAATACGTGTCAACCGTTGTTGATGGCACGCATTTCACTTTGTATTAGCAGCAATGTGTATTTTTAACTAGTTTGGGAAACTATATTAATTCTTTATTTCTCAACAAGTAAAGGACCAAGATATTAAGTCTAAATAAGTATTCATTCCATAAACAATCATGAAGCTTCTTTTCACTAGAACGGCATAAAGGAAATGATGTTCACATGCCGAGTAGTTGTGATCCAGAGCACTTCTTAGATTAGTCTAATGCATGTGCTGAGAGATGTAATTTTTCTTGTTTATATTTGGCGATGTTGCCACGGTGTTCCTTTTCGCGTATTTCATATGACGGGCCAATCTGACTAAAGTACAAGATATTTAATACAATTAATCTCGCACTCCATGATTTTTACGTCAACGGTGAGGTCTTCGTAACCTCTATTTTAAGATGTAGATGGGTTTGCATATCACTTACATATCAAGCCTGAGAAAAGTAAGACAGATTCAGCATTCAGGCATAAGGAGTACTGTGCTGTGGACTCATCTCTGTGTTTTAGCATTGTTTCAGTATCGATGTTCTCTACTTATATGGGGGATTGAGATGGAGAAAGGACTTGGAACCTGAAAGTTTCGTAGGATGATAGCTACATAAGTATTTGTAAAGAAGTATGAAATTTTTGTGATTTTGAAGATTTCTAAGATTACAACTAACGGAGGATATAATCGAATTAAAATAATTGAACATTTATAAAGAGAGAAAAACCCTGCCACTCCCGTATCCTACTTTTAGAATCTCAAATGATCGATTATTAATTCATTATTTTTAACCACCAATTCACCCACCTTTGCAGAAACCATTGGAATAATCTGATCGGATTATTTCCCCGTCAGATTCCTGGAACCATGAACCAAGAAAGTAAAAGCAACTCTAATTATAAGCACCTATATTTTCTGTGTTTTCAACTCAGTAAGTCAACTATATTTGTGCTTTTAACTGAATTGTTCAGTTCTCGTCTCTCGAGGCGACAGTTTAAGAATTCAAAACTACTTGTGAAAAAATTATCAAGGACCTCCCGACTATCTTAGGCATCAAAATGCTCCAAGTAGGTAAACTGTATTTACTTGATATAAAATAAAATGGATATTTTATTATCCTTTCCTTTAATAGTTTTCAAACCTAGTTTAAGCTGAGGTTCTTTTCTTCATTATGAAAGATTTTTAAGCATTAGTTACAGTAATATTTATTCTCGGTTTCTCTCTTTATTCCCAGTAGAGGGAGCTGTTGAAGTCGACTGGCCTCGGTATGAATACACTGTCATAGGTGTAATTTCATGCTTCAAACCTGAGGGTTGGGTTTCTCAGGAACAGCTTCTTAGCTTATCTCTGATCTGGAAGAAGATACACTTTTGTTAATAATTACCATTTTAGCATCAATTTCCGATTGCCATACACAACCGCTCGAGGCATTTCTCCTGAAGCAACTGGGATACGGTGATCAAAACTAAGGAAAGGAGGGGGGGAAGCGCCATTGGGATATCATTTGAAAACAAGAGGGAAAGAGAGAGAGTTGAAACGGGGTCTTTTTTTTTTACAGTGATGGCGATAATGTTTCTATGATTATGAGACTGTTCTGGGTAATAAAAAAAAGCTTCAAATCACCTTCTCTGTAATTGTATTATTATGGAAACAATTACGATATTGGTAATGGTTTTTTATGTCCAATAATAGAGTGTCAATTTAAACAGAATCTTCTTAACATATTGGTAATATCCTTTAGGTACATGCGTGGATAAGTAGAGTTAAGTGTTTAATAAGATGGTGTCCTTGCATGCCCTAATAATACTGCCATCTTTTCTAAACATACCGGTTCTCCTAGAAAAGTGACAGTTTCAGATGATGCAGTGCCAATGGAGTGAATGTTTTTTTTTTTAAATCTCGCACCTGTGATGCTCAATTTACTAGGCAGGTTTTTTTTTTACCTGAACATAACTTGAGCGTTACGTGTTGCAAGCTATTTATTTTCAGACGTGCAAAATGACTTCTAGCTCAATGCTTTAAAGTTACAAAGGAAGAAAAAAAAAGCAACTATTCAAGAGGGGAAAAAATAACTTCATCTCTCTTTTTTTTTTTTTTTTTTTTGACCAAATTCTTTCATCAATTTGTGTGAATGTTACAAGCGTTGGTCTCATCCGGATTATGCGTCTGTATTGGAATCACGCTCTGAAAATTAGTTGCTTTAAAAATAAATAAAAAAAAGAAGGAAAGGCTCTTTGAAGCTGCTTTAGTATAGAGCAGCAGGGTTATTTGTTGCTCGGTCATCGGTGGGCATATAGATTTTCACAGTAGCTGCAATGAAAATCACGTTGTGTGACGTTTATTGAGATGAAGAAAAAAAAATGAGATGATTAATTATACCACAGTTAACGGACACAATAAATATGAAACATCTGAGGAAATTTTCAACAGACAACAGACAACCTTGTCAGCATATCAAACTCGAATCCTATTAAAGCACAAGACGTCATAAAAGAACTTGATATTAGAAACATATAAGAAACTGTAAGCAAGTTAACTTCAGATAGTAGAGTCCCGTGAGCAGAATGGAAGATGAACGATTATGAAATAAAAGTGCTCGCAGTAAAATTGTCGGGGAAAAAAAAAAACAAGAATTGTCAGGGAAACCAAGATGTAGGTGGACTGATACAATCAGGGGCGGCTTAGAAGACTGAAATATCAAAAATAAAATTGAAATATAAAACTGATCGATTCAGAACTCTGACAAATTGCAGACTGATCCGGAAAAGAAATTGACGGTGAAATCTAAATTGTGTTCAAGTGTCATAATATCTGGAATATCCCTAGAAAGTGTGCACCACAAATTGTCTGCAATGATAATGATATCGCTCCTAAAAATCCTTTGATCTTTAAGCATATAATTAAACTGAGTAATCTGCATAATATTCAGAGATGGAGATAAATTAGACCATAAGTCCTGTTTGGACTCAAATATTCAATTAAGGATTTAACTTAGTGTGACAACTTATTATCTGAAAGAAAATGGAAGAACAGGTAATTGCATAAGATAATTTCATTTAGACCCTGGAGAAACAGGATAAGTAATGTGTGTGTGTGTGTGTGTGTGTGTGTGTGTGTGTGTGTGTGTGTGTGTGTGTGTGTGTGTGTGTGTGTGTGTGTGTGTGTGTGTGTGTGTGTGTGTGTGTGTAGTCTTTTGTCTGTGTTTATTTTAATCTTTTTTGTATACTTACAACCAATGAAGTCCTTGATAGAAACAGGAAACCAGCTGTAACTGTGTCACACACACACATATATATGTGTGTGTGCTGACAAAAAAAATGGAAACACCAACGTAATATCATCTCTGTGATAAGCATTACTCTCATTGTTACTATTCATAATTATCAAGCTCTGAAAAGAAATTTTGGCAAATTATATTGATAGCAATGCTCCAATAACTACTAAACAGCAGGTATCACTCTACAGGTTGTTTATAAGATGTTCTATTAAAATCACTTCGTGTATTCGTCGAATATACCACAGTTTTGATTCTTGCTGGAATGTCTTCAATAAAACGAAAGATACTCGATCAATATTTATTGTTTTTCGTTATTTGTTTTCTTTCGTTAACCGTAAAAAAAAACAACGAGGGAACAAAATCATTGTTTGCAGTATATTATTACCTATACTAATGGGAACAAATAAATAATATACTATGAGTGATGAACAGCTTATAGTGTTCATCAGTCATATGATATCGTAGATTGTAAAATTTCCTTTGGTTTCTTTCAGATAATTCAAATTAATTCCTATCATAATTTGCGTGATCTTACTCTCATATTTTACATTGGAGTCCGTTACTAAGCATTGTTCGTTTGTTGGTCTTTTATGGCAATTTTTTCCTCTTCTTTTCTTAAACTGATAATACTTTTTCTTATGTTGACGAACTGTCATTTCTTTTTTCAAAAGAAATTATGTGCCCAGTGCTTATTCAACAGTTATTCAATTTCAAACTCACCAATGTCTACTCTTACAGCTACTAAATCCTCATATCGCACTTATGCATGCAGAACAAAGCCTGCTGAGAAGAGATCTAGCATTTTTTTGCTCTAATTATGAACTTGCGTAGGCTTTTTTTTGTAGCATACCTAGTGCTGATCGTAATGTGTTTCATTTTTTCCGACCGTAACTGTATGTATATTTGAATTTGTTGGCTTGTGGCACATTTCTCATGACCCTATTCCAAGATAAATGTTAGTGGTTTGTTTTCAATTATTAATTATATATTTTGTGTAAAAAGATGGATATTATCTTCAGTTATCATTTAAATGAAAAAAAAAAAGAAGGAAAATATGAAAACTTCAGTCGTAGCTGTGGCAATGACCACTTGTTTTTAATTAAAAACAGAAGGTAAATAGGAAAAAAATTAGAAATGACGTTGATTCTTTTCTTATTAATTCTAAACTCTGTGTATAGGATTCATTCTTTTCCTAAAAGCCCGAGGAAAGATAATTACAGATTATTTAAATCATTAAATTAGCATTTTGTTATTGGTAATCGCTGGATTTCTAAAATAATTTTCTAAAAATTTTTTAGAAAAAAATTTTTTTCATATAAAAATATTTTTCAGAAAATATCTTTTCTTTTAGGATGTATAAGAAGACATAAAATTAATTAATTTTTGTTCTAGGTGTTTATCAGAACTTTTCCGATCCCTCTCATAAGCCCTAAGTTTTTGTATATTGTTTTAAAAGCTTTTCCAATTAGAAATGGCATCTGAAACAAACACAAGTTTGTTTAACAAACAAATTCACTGAAATTGATGATAAAATTACATCGACTTTACTATTAAACAACCTATTTGAAATATAAAAATAAACTTTGGATTTCTTGATTAAAATTATTAATATTTATTCAAGTACAAATCACCACATACCAAAATTTTACGCCCTGTGCAAACTTTTACATGGTTTAATCCAACATAAATGATCTCTCAAGCAAGCATTCCGATGTTTCTCAATAGACAGACAAAAGGCAAAAATGATCTCCTATTACTAATCGGTAATGGTGCTTCTCTCTAACATCATTAGCAACGAGACTCAGAGAAAGATAGAGAAACTCAGGCATCTATCTATCGTTCCACATGAAATAATAATAACTGAGCGATGCATGAACGGGTGTTATTGTAGTTACTGTTATCCACTAATTAGTCAGACTATCAGAGACACCCTTATGCTAAATATAATCACGCAATAACACGTGACTAATGAATATGTCGTGCATCAGGGAAAGGTAACGACCTCAAAACCTTCGGTAGCTCCTGATGGTCACGTGTATCTCAGTTATACTCTACTGAGAATGATGGAATAAGCAGCCATCAGCTAAACGTTAGTTATACAGGCGAAAAACTCGGATCGAATCAAAAGACTGATGAGGAATGGGTAGGATCATAAAGTCTAATTAAACATGTTAAAATTAGTCAGCTGGATTATGCAGTTGAAGCAGGGAATTCGAAAGAGAGTGTCTTTGAAAGCGAAGTCGATTTGTCAGTGTTCCCAAATGGAGAAGGGAGGGATGAAGCAGCAAACTGTCGTTGAGGATACTACTCTTGTCCAACAAAAACTAGTCAACTACAACTGAATCCCTTTTTCAGTTATTTCGTGCTAATTGAAGGTCAGTTATTATTATGGTGAAGGGAAAACTAAGTCCTTATATTAAATCCTTACGCTTTTAATATCAGTATAGCAAGGGCGATATGCGTACCACTAGACGAGGAAATTTTCATCATGGTATGCATTCGTTTTTTTTTTTTTCTTGGGACACCCAAACGTCATTTGCCAATCAAGTTGGCTCATCGATGAATAGGCTTCATTGACTACCTGTATGTGTGAATGCATACTTAAACATGACAATTCCACGTCACAAGAGAGTATCGTGCAGGAATGGTTACAGAAACGAGAATTTAATGAATTCTCTCCCCTTCTTCCTCAGACACCGTATCTTATATGATAGACAGAGATGTTCGTGTTAAAAACCCAATCATACGTCTAGAGCGGCGCATCAAAATAATAATGCAAATGATTTTTAGAGAAAATATTACTGCTATTTTTTATTCACAATGCGATATGCGTACCACTATACGAAAAAATTTTCATCATGGTATGAATCAAACTTTTTTTTCTTAGCTTAGTTTTAGTTTAAATTATTACAGAAAAAAATAAGTTGATAAGGCCAGTATATGTCTATTAATTGTTTATGTGCATCTCGCTATGAAAGGTTGAAAACTTGTAGTACATTAGCACCCGTGGGTAGGCTAATGATTTTTTCTCTTGTTAATTAGTTTTGTAATTGTTAATTTTGAAACTTTTAATAATTTTCTACCTGGTCCGGAAACCTTGCTGTAGAGTCCAAACATCGGACTTCTTTCGGAAATCTTGGTAATATACAAGATTATAAAAATAATATAATTTCTGTTGTATATGATTGGTTGACATTAACAGCAGCTACACCCTAATTACCATGTCTAGAGAGACCAATAGAAGTAGAAATTACCAAAAGAATGGTTATTTTGTGGGGAACCTGGTTGATGCTACTTGGAGAATTTGGACGACTTCTCAGAAAACTCGAACAAAGAGGATGTCTTGAGATTTAATAACTCTAATAATAACCAAGGTTGTACTGATCTCTCTTATGATTAATTTTTGGCTAAAAACGTCTCTTTTTTAAAGTCATTTTCACTAAATGATCTCTTCTTGGGTCTAATTACTGACAAACATGACCTTTAAAGAGGACAACTCAACACTGAATACAAATCCAGGCGATGATTAATGGAACTTGTATATTAATAGAACATATAGTTATTATTATGATAATTTTCTCTGATTAATCGGTCCTAAGTAATTTCAGTTAAGGCATTTCACGCAGACTTTAATTAAATTTGACCTGAGGTACTAAGGGTGTCTTGAAGAATCGATTAAACACCATTATCGATGACGTAGAGCCATTCGGTATCTTAGTTAAAGCTAAGGAAAATTACCTTTCTCAAGGTGCAAAGGGGCCATCTAGGTTAAGTATCTGGAGTGGTTTTACCTCAAGGTTCCGGTTATTAAAACTTGAGATAAAAATGCTTAAGTTGAAGTAGTCACGAAGCGCACATTATTTTAAAGCAAATGTGGGGGGTTTGGAGCCGCTTAATTAGACAATAATATGCACAGGTAATATGATAGAAAGCAAAACCTTTAATCCTAAGCCGTTACTTAAAGTAAGGAATAAATGGTGCTAATAAGCGATGCTTATCGTGATAAAGATACACAGGTAGACTAGCATTTTCATACATGGGATGTCATAAAGATGGATATCAGAAGACGATTAGGGATCCCATGTATTGGGGTCCCTAAGGTTACTCTTATAAGCGCAATTTTTTTCGCACAAAGCTCCAAAGATTTATTTGCTAATAAAATATGCATAAAACAATAAGTAAAAAAATATGCAAACAAAAGATACAAAGGGATGATTCAGAAGTGTCGATAGAAAAGGGTCATGTTTGTTATCACGGTCGTATATGTCCAAGTTTACTCGATATACAGTATATACACTGCCTCCAGGGACATTCTTATCTACTGAAAAAAGTTTATCGCTAAGGGATCTTTTGAACACATATTTAATTCTCGAGCCACAATTCCTTTAACTGGACTGATGGTTTTAAATCTTGTTCCTTTCTTAGCTGAATAGTCAGATGATTCTGTGACATTGTAGGAATAAATTGCAGAAATCGACCACATCCTCAAATATTCCAAAATTCTCTTACGAATACCATCCTAATGTTAAGGAATAGTATTCATAAGGATAATAACTTCTACTAACGCTATAATTATAAGTAACTAATTTGCTTAATCTTTTTAACCTGAAACTTTATTCTTCGTATTATGACTATGTGACGTAGATATTGAACATGATCGTGGATCGTCTTGACATTTTTCAGTCTCCATTTTCCTGGAAACCCATTAAAATATGAAATTCAATAAAACCCAGCTTGAAACCCAGTAAAATATTCTAGCTCGACAAAACATCCATTATTTCTGCATCAACAAACAATTGTTTTAGCATTTCGTAAGTCTCTGAGCTTGTTTTACTAAGTTTGACAAAATTTAATGCATCCACGTTTCTCTAAAATGTTCCTAGTGAGACACACGTGGGGAACATTGAACACACACACACACACACAAAAAGATGAACGCAATGACTAATCAAAACCTAATAATTTCAGTAGATAGTAATATAAGTGACAAATATAAATACGAATTCAAATATAAATAAGCTCTTGTTCAATACGAGTATTACAACGTTTCTAAATTACAGCATTAGTCATTGCCGGCTTAGTGGCTAAATGGTGAGAGGTATCTGCTCTCCAACCAAAAGGCGGCTTGAATCGTTGTGGTCATGGATATTTTGAATGTATTTATGTGAGATGAATGGGCATGGATGTTTGTGATGGGATTGTCTTCATTATATAGGAGTTATGAGACCACTACAGGGCTTATTGGAGACCCGAAGTGGCTTAAATGTCATGTTTGGTCTCTAGAGCAGAGTTTCTGGACTATGTAAAACTATATTGTATTAAAACTACGAAAAACATGTAAAACAAATAAAAAAAGTAGGAAAAAATTCTTAGCACACTTATGGTATACGGATGCAAACTACAGGTTTACATAAAACCTTTCCTGGATGGGAAACACATAAAAGAAGAAGCAAACTCTGACAACTAATTCATTTCTTTAATATGTGAACGTAAAGTGGGAAAATAAGTGATGTCAGAAATCCATGAACTACTTAATTTGAGGATCGATTTATCTCTAATAAATCTCTAAAAAAAAAAAAGAGAAACGAGCGATTTCAGTGAAACTGTTAAGCGTCGGAAAGATGTTTTTTCCCGTGTCTCAAATGTTAATGAAATATCTGACCGGTCGGATAATAAAATCCAACAGAAAGGTTCAGAGGCACATTGTTCCGAGAATCACATCACGAATTATACGTCTGGATCGAAGAAAGAAATGTGTCCTGCGGTAAAACTGTGCATGCTCGAGGCTCGAGTAAATGTCCGTGTTGTCTAATCGGAACTCTTTATCTGTGAACTTCTTGTGGACACATTAAGTGCAATTATCTTCGTGCGTAATGGACCATGTCGATAATGAGCAGTTCAGGGTTTGATTGATTTCGTTATTAATGATGTAATGGTAGGTGTACAGCATCTCGCTGTTTAATATCACCTGTAAACACTAGGTTGGGTTTGTTTAACTGGACTACAGAAGATGACAACACGGTGTAAAATAATGCAGTTAAAAAGAGACTCCGATCGTTCGCAAGGACCTACCATGGTGGTGAAATTTGTCGCCAAAGATCGCCATCATATCAGGAACCTTTGTCTCCATTATGCTTATTAGGTAGATTGTTATTCGTATTAGTCATTCATGTATTCATGTTTACGTTATAATAGAAATAAACTGTCTGAATGTGGAACTAGTTGAGTGCAGCTGAAATTAGAATTAAGTTGAATGGAAATAGGCTGAGTGAAAGTAAAATAAATGCAACTATTGAGTTGCAAGTGAAAACAGCGGAACCAACAATTATCAGTTGTTCCCAGAAATCAATCTTCATGAAGGAGATTCACTTCTAAGATGCGGTTTAACCTATTTTTTTCAACAGACACCGTGGTAGGAGTTATTGGGTCTTCTATATAATCAAAGTGCGTCGAAACTTTAGACTGAAAAAATATTTTTATCTTACTATGGCATAATAAAACAGTTCACCCTTTAAACATCGTTATACAACTTACATGATGGATTCTTTTAATGCAACAAAGGATATTCTGAATAAAGTAGACCTGTGTTTCTCTATCTACAATAAGGTAATGATAGAGGGCGCGGTTATAGTCCTCCATGATCATGACGGTAAAGCCCGTTCTCTGTTAATTTAAAACGGAATTGATTGAATTATCGATTTTATTTGAAAATCTCATTGGTTGCTTTGGGACATTTAATCTACTTCAAAGTTGCCAATTTTCTTTGTGTCAAACGCGATCTCTACATGTCACGCTATGAAAAACGTTTAGAGTGATAAATGAAGACTCGATCATAAATCTTGGATAGCAGCTGTAGTCAATTTTATAAACATAAAGAAATTCTTAAGAAAATATCCTCCTATCCGATAACCAAGAAGTTAAAAGGGGTTGTCGAACACTTCATTTGAACCTGTTCTGTAAGAAGAGAAAAAGATCCAAGCTGTTTTCAATTAGTAGTGTGCCAATAGTGGAATGGCCAGTCATACACGTTTTATGCATATTAACTGACACTCGATTATAAATTTAGTGTAAAGAAATCACGAATAGTGTCTCTGTATAAATTAACTCAATCAAGAGTTGGTTGCCCTTTTCACACGATTCTTGCTATCATAAATTTAGTTTTCTTTATGATTTTGTTTTCCCCTGCATTCAGTTTGTTGAATATGGTCGGTAGCTGAAAATAACAGAATAAATGGAATATATGATGAAGTAGATTGTTTAGAATTAGCGCCATATAGTCACAATATGACTCTATTTTCAAACCTCTTCCGCCTGAGACTGGCTGTGCTTCCTTTGAGAGGACTTCACAATCTTCGAAATGGAAAGACCTGGATTCACATCCCTATGGGTAATCGAAGTTTCAAATCCAATTTTTCCCAGTCATGGGATGCGTATCGTTTTGAATGTACCACAGAGATGTCCTCAGATATTGAAATACATACTTAAAGGAATCACAGCCACAACCTGCAGATATTTTTCTATACATTACACGAATTTTTGTTAATCACGTGTATTGGTTTAAGAGAGTATTTCCGATGCTGGATGATGAATTTTCAATAGATTAGTCAAAAAAAAAAATAATAATAAAATAAAAAAAAGAAGCAGAAGAAGAAAGAACCTTGAAATTTTCACTATTCTGATTTTTCTTATGATGAATATGGTCCAATTTTCATGATGATGTTCAAGTTTGTATTCCTAAAAATCTACTTGTTAGCTGTGTGAGCATTGATAGACACGAGAGAGAGAGAGAGAGAGAGAGAGAGAGAGAGAGAGAGAGAGAGAGAGAGAGAGAGAGAGAGAGAGAGAGATCAGTTAATTATTGCTTCTCTGTTTTTCTTTGCATTCTGCATCTAGTTACCCGCAGTTCTCTCCTTTTTTTCGTGGCTATAACAATATGATTTCAACAGCATTAAAGCCAGTAATCCCTGCCTGACCTTGGAGAAATAACGCGTCCATCTAGCAACGATTTTAAGAAGAATACTCGACATTAACGTTGATCCAGAATGAAGGCCTTTGATGTTAATTTGAAACGTTAACAAATCATTGTCAATTTATGTAATAGAATTTTATTAAATGCAGCGAGAAAAAAATCCTTTTACACAACTATATGATCGTGATCACTTGTACTAATGAAAATAAATAATAACTGAATATTAAATTTATAAATGAATCCAGACTGGCTCATTCGGAAATAGCATGTTGACGTATATGTAAAGACCAGAATTGAAACAGTTATCACTTTTTTTTTCTGTGAATACGAGCTTGTGAACTGTTTCAGATAAAAATCGCTAAGGATCCTCAAGGCTCTGTTTGACCTGTTTGATTAAATAAGCTATAACTACGATAATTTATGGCTCGCTGGAGTGCCTTAACTGTCTGGAAATAACAATCTGATTTGAGAATTGAATTGCTGTTCAAATCTCTGTCCTCAGTCTTCTATTTGAAGCGATGCAATCAAGTACATGAGTACCATGTACTTGATGATACCTTTTTAACTCCCACCCCAGTGTATATTTTAAAAGTATGGTGTCATCATAGTTATATGGACTTGCTAAGCTTTGGGCCGATTTTAAGTTGCTCTCTTTACGTGCCTTGCAGAGCACATAGGCGGCATGGGTGGAAATCTCTTTCTCTATTAAGAGAAAAATATTTCCACTGAAAATGACAGTAGGAGAGCCAAGTGAGTCAATAAGCAGTAAAATACTTCGGAAAAAGTCGTAATGATGGGATGGCTACTTGAAACTGTTTCGGATATAGCGTGATTAAATGAAAATGGAGTTAATATTAACCATTTGGGCGGATAACCGACGCGAAAGGCAAATAAAGGATCAGCGAGATCTTAAGTTCATCAGATGTGCTAAAATTAGTTTAATTGGCTTAATGACTGCACTAAACACTCAGGAAGAGGAACTCACTACGCACTTGATGCCGTCCCAAATGTCTCAATGTAACTACCATTGAAACTATGATGCCTGTTTTTGCACTTTCCTCTCCCACTCCCACAGTAACTATGGCTAAGATAGATGTCCCGTAGCATTTGATACGAGATTAACGAACAAAAATCGAATGCGTTATCAATCCAATTTCATCCGAAAAAAAAGAATAATAAGAAGACAACAACAAATGCAAAGCCATGTGTTTCATTATACTTGATCGCAACGATTCAAGATCAGGGCAGTGAAATCATCATCGTCATACGTATCAAGGATTTAGGCCTAGCATGGCCTGTTCCTGCCTTAGAAGTCATCGTCGAATCGTTTAAGAGGACGTCCTGGTTTTTCTTTTTCCTAATGGCTTGTACTTTAAGGCTTGTTTTGGTAATCTTTCTGTTTTCATTCTTTGAACGTGTTCCATCCATTTATGTTTATATTTTTAATTTTTTCTATTACTGGTTCTCGGTTTAATTTTTTCATAATATCGTTTCTTTTGTGATCAAATAGGGTATACTTTGCAGTTTTTCTCACAAACTTCATTTCTGCTGTTGTTAATCTTTGTCTTTTTGTTTTATTGTCCAGATTTCGCTTCCATACATTAAGACCGGTAGGGCTAATGTATTGTATACTTTTAGTCTGGTTTGGTTTTGAACTAGGTTTGGTTTAAATATAGAGTTAATTACACCTGTTATTTTTAAATATTTTGCAATTTTTACGTTTATATCTTTTTCATATGTGATCATACATCGTAGGTAGTTAAATGAATTCACCTAATCTAAGATCTTGTTATCTATTACTATTTTAGTTCTTGATGGATCTTGTCCTTTAAAGGCCATAGTTTTTTATTTTTCTGTTCATATTATCATACCATAATCTTTGGCTATCTCATTTAGATCTAAAGTAGCTTTCTGTATGTTATCTTCAGAATTTGTAAGTATTATATGGTCGTCGGCAAAAAATGTGAAATGATTTTTAGCAGTGAAATGATTTTTCTTTTTTATGTGACTCCCACCGCGAAAGATTTTTTAAATATAGTTCATTAACACTATGGTTTGCTTTCCAGTTTTATTAATGTTGTATATTTTTGTATGTTTATTTTTTACATAGTCAAGAAATCGTTCTCTACAGACCAAACATGGAATTTTTTCAAGCCAGTGTATATTTTAAAGGTATGGTGTCAGCATAGTTATGTGGACTTACTAAGCTTTGGACCGATTTAAAGATGCTCTCTTTACGTGCCTTGCAGGGCACACTGGCGGCATGGATGACTTAACAGACAATGGCTTCTCGAATCCCCAGGTCTGGAGCAGGCTAGTGATGGTCCAGAGATTGTTTTCCTGACACTTGCTAGCCTTCGATACCAGGAGAAGAACGATTAAAATGTGCTTCGGATTTCTTCTCCAACCAGTAGGTAATGATTTAAATCCCAATGCAGGCATAGATGTTCAGGGGGTGGTAGCGGCCTTTGGCCACCTAATATAAGATGTACATATTGGAGACCTGAAAATCTTGAAGTCCCATATTTGGTTGCACCCAGATATTCAACTCTTAGCCCAATCACGAAGCTAACGTACAATAGAATGATAAATATGATAGACACCTGGACGGACACGCACAGTGTGGTGGAATGAGACGTTTCTGACCCCGCTTCATCCAATAAAAATGTATACGAATTAATCATGCTCGGTTCGGCTGGAGTTATCTGCGTTTTCGAACATTATGTAGTTTACACCTTGTATATCGACATGCTATTAGTTTGGTACGGGGTTGAAATTTTCAGCCACACCTACTGAAACTGTATTTTGTATAAAGAAAATGTTGCAAAATATGCAATTGTTAAAACAAAATACCACATGAAATTAAACACAGAACATGACATGATAATTGGCGTAGATATGAGTATTCTATTAAGAAGTGTAAAAAGAAATCGGGAAATCTAACAGATGAGAAACTTACAGAGAAGAAATGTGGATTTTATGTGAAATAAAATGTTAAAATATAAAGATCGCATTACTTTTTAAAATTTAAGTCCAAATTGTATTTTATAATTATTTGCTTTTTAATAATTTTTTCTTATACAGTAAAAAAAGTTCAGAAAGTTCCGAGCGCCATCTACTGTTAAAGTTAAGAACTGTCTTACATTTTTACTTATATCTATTCTGTTTATATGCTTTTATGAATAATTCTGCGATCAATAAAATATATAAAAAATAAAAATAAAAATAAATAAATAAAAACGTTAAGTCAGTTGTTGAACTTTTATAAAATGAGAGAAGTTAAAATTTTCTAGTTCTAGCAATAATTCAAAAATAAAAAAGATGCGATACACATAAATGCGCAAATTGATCTTCATGCTACTGTTAAGAAACCTCTACATCGCTGTGATATCGCGAGCTTTTTTTTTTTTTATTCGTATAGTGTTTAGTAGTTTTCGAAGGGTAACTGTGGAACAAACTTTTTTTATGAGATTGGGAAAACAGTGCATACCCGTGTTTTTCGGGGAAGGGAAAATATTGCTATTCATTGTTCCTCCTACCTCACTTCATTTATGTATTAGGCTTAGTGTAGATAATGACTGAGGTTGGGAGGTGCCAATATTCATTGTATTCTAGTTGAACTTTAATCTCCCTCAGTGGATGCTTTTCCCTCACCTTCACACGAGACATTAAGTTCTAGGGGTCCCGTTACAGTCTATTTTTCACATTCTAAATAGCAGATGGAATGCAACTGAAAAATATCCCAATCCAGAAGTGCATAATCAATACAGATAGTTTCCATTACACTACAGCATAATTAGATAAAAAAATGCATCAATTTGTCCTCTGAAAGCAATTAAAGAAGGTAATAAAGTGACATCTTGAAGTCCCAATAAATCACGCTAACTCCCAAAGGGAAGCCTGCCTACCCCATGTTGAGATCAAATTTGTACATCTCGCATCCGTGAAAACAATAGAAGACAAGCTCGTTAACCTTTAAACCTCTTTCCTTTTTTTTCTTTACGCAGCAGGAAACGAAGGCGACTTTTTTGAAGATGAACACTACATTGTTCCTTATGGAAACACTCCCTTGGCATTTGACAAAAAAAAAAAAAAAGAAGTTTCGTGTATGGTTCAAACTCAGATGAAGAGATACCGTGCATCTCATAGTGAACACAAGCAAATACGTGCGCATGCGCGCAAACATATATAACATTTCATTGATATTTTAATACTGGTGAAAATTAACTGTACAAAATGTTACAAGACAATAGAAAAAATCAATAATATCAACCAAGTATTTTAATATATTATCAAACTTACGTGACACACTATAGTTACAGGATTCAGAGACCGCTTCAAAATCCACCAAACTATATTGTACATAGCAAATATTTGTTTAAAGACACAAGTCTCACAGAGCTAAATCTAAATCCCGAGTCTTCCTAAAAACCCATAAAAACCCACCGGGGAATGCATTTTTAGGATAATTTTGTCGTATTATATGAAAAGAACGATCAGATACCGTCCTATTATATTTAAGATGAATTACGCCTTTATAATAATATACAAACCAGGCGCATTAAATAAAAATTGAAAATTCATTGGCTGAAGAGGACAAAAATTGCTATCCGGGATGAAATATGAAATTCGTTTTGTGCATTAATCGAAGTTATAAATCATGTTGCTTGGTCAAATTTAGCGAAGTAAGGTGGAAAATGTTGATTACAAAATTTATAAAGCTTTCTTTCTTTTTTTGTGTGTGCTAAAGCAGGTTTACGCGATTATCATAATTAGGTTGTCTTGACGTGATGTACGTGAATGCAAAAAGTCTACTTGAGAAGACATCTTCAAGTGCTTAAGATATAAAAATATTACCACTAGAAGCCGGTCTTGCTTAGCAAACAAGAAAAGATAAATGATATTCATCAATAACCTAGATTTTATGATACGCGCAGTTGGTATACACATCTTGCTAGATGCTTGATTTATGGGTTAATCCGGTTGGGCACTTACACTCCTATCAAAACTTTCTTAAAATTTTTATGCGTCATGAAATAGGATTAAAAACACTGAATGTTCATCACAAAACGAAAAAGCGAAAGCTTTTTCGATTATTAGGAGAACTGCAATTTTTGCAGATATACGCCATTTAAGATTTCTCTGTGTATCCAATGTCCGCTACTCGCTAATCAGAATCATAAATCAAAAAATGGGAGGAATTTATCCTTCATCTCTTCAGTACACACACACACACATATAAATGTATATTTTGATTAATATAAAACTATGGCATCTACGATATGCTAAAGGCAGTTACACGCACCCCTCTGCCATATAAAAATATGCCATCATAAATCAGAAACCTAACAGCAATGCATTGTAATTCACGACTAGTGCAGCTATCGTTTGGCAATTTTACACATCTCATACGCCTCCTGCCGGAAGGTAAATTTAAACCTACATTATCAGTCTTCGTGCATTAAGTTGCAAATAAAAACAAGCAGGCAAAACGAAATAATTCGGTTAAGGGTTTAATGACTTTTCAGATGCAGTAGTTATCAAACATTAAAATGCTTCTAGAAACCTAAAAACCACATTTTGACATTTCTACTGTCATTTACAAATGCCACTAAAAACAATATTTTCGATTTTCTGTGATTTTTCACGAATAAAATAAATGGCAAAATATTTGAATGACGACATTCTTGCCTTAGGAAGTTACATTGTCAACTAATAGATCGTATTCTGAAAGAATATTTTCTTAGATATTTTTGAAATCTAAATGAATTAATGCAATGACGCGTCCTACATACTTTAAAGCGTGCAGTGAATTTATTATAAGTACATCGGTGGTCATCACCAAGAAACATTTATTAAAACTTTATTTAATCAAACAGGAATGGCTTGATATTCGGGAATGTAGGCGCTACTTATATACACTTAAAAATACAGAAGTAATAGTAATATATTTCTACATTTTTACCTCTTAAAATATTACGAGATACAATTTTGTGTTTTATCACATAACCGTAGGCTATACAGAGAATAAATAATTGTATAGTTTATTTTGTCCATTGTTATAGTTTTTAATGTTTATGTGATGATCGAAGGAGGTACCTGAAATAATCTGTTATCTTATAAGCTGTATGAAGTATGAAGATTAGTTTGTAGATTTTATAAATTTGTACGGTTCAACATATTACTACCTGACTTTGATCATAGCCGACGTTTGTTTTTGAGGAGAAACCGGACCATCTACATAAAAACTAATCCAAAAACCATGATCAGTGACATCGAATCCAATGATGGAAAAGGAGGAGAGAAATCAGCAGATAAGCCATATGTTGAACTAAAGTATTATATTCTGAAGAAACCGATATGTTAAGCGAGTTCCCCCCCCCCTCACACACGCACACTATGTGTGTTGAGAATTATAACCTTTGGCAATGCCAAATATTATAATTCTCAATTAAATTAAATTGATTATAATAAGTAGTGCCTACCTTGGTATACACTGCTTAAAAGACACGCGGTCTGTCCCAGAGACTGCATATTCGTCTATTATTAATGCTTAAATTAAGTTTCACGTGATGATTCCTAGAAAGAGCTGGTTCGTTTAAGTACTGCATACCAAATCAATCAGATGCCAAACGTTAGGATTCTCAAAACTCTCTAGTCAATTTTCGCAACGCAACTTTCTTAAGTTTATTTTTATGTTTGGCTATAAAATATGGCTGGACCCATAATATCCTCCATTCTAATAACTTAATTATGCTGAATTGAAGTCTTTTGGCTCTATATTTTAGTAATAATATAGTGCTATTTTTATATTAATCTCACCCAAGAAAGATAGTAAACCTATAGTTCATTCTTACTGTAATTAGTATAAGGTGAGATAAACAAGAAAGCCTATTCTGGAGACCATATTGTACTTTTTCAAGCTTCTTCTGACCTCCGATCAGCGGGTCGGTACCTCTTTCACACACACACACACAGGGTTATGAAAATCAGTCACCAAAGATGTTAACATCCCTGCGACGATGAGATTCAAACTTGCAATCCACTAGATGGAAATCAGAGGCACCATACGATCAAACCCAAAAGGCTGGTGTTAATCACTTATTACTACAATATTTTGACGGCGTTTTTAATTTACATTATGCAAATTACTTACGTTAACTATTCTGTACATTTATCTGATGCTTATACTAATATGTGAGCATCATTTACAATATTTTAATATCTATCTATCTATCCCAATGGTTTTAACAGGCCTTTAAGGCCCATAACCTTCCAAGCATGCTTGGATTTCGTAACCGAAATACGAGGATAGAATGTTCACTCCTATGACTCAAGGTATTCTTGGCTATATCCCTGTGTGTTCAAGGGGCCGGTTTGCCTGCTTGCGGGATGAAAAACACCAGATAAACTGACGGAAAAAACCCTACTGCCCGCGCCCAAGACCAGCTAACTTGGCTATGGCTGAGGAAGATCCTTCAGCTCCTCACGTCTCCGACGGGAATCGAACCTAGGACACTCCTTCCCCAGGCATATGGTTGCGAAGCACAAAGCCACTAGGCTAACCGCGCGGACATTTTAATATCTAATTAAATACTAATCCTACATCGGTTGGTAATATTTAATCTAATTTATTCTTAAATCTATCTCAACTTTTGACATCTATACTTTTTGAAACCCAATCATATACGCCTCACCTTAAGCAAAAAATTAACTTTTCTTATATTAGTTCTGACTTTCTGTGTATCTCTTTTCGTAGGCTCTGTCTCGTCCCCAAAACAGACAGACTGGTCGACGAACCAACCAGTGCAATTAACGACGTACATTAGTCGCATACCCTAAATGCTTCAGCTGTAATTCCTGACTCAGCCAAGTGTATTGGAAACCAAAGTATCTAAGTCATGTATTTTACGAATTTGTAGACTTCAGTTAAGTTTCCTTTCTCCATCTCCTGTTTTTTTATATCAAATTAGCTAATAAGGATCTTATTAGCTATCTTAAGATTTATCCACCACACCCTTACTAAATCTTTTCTGAATTACTTGGATTCGCTTTGCACCCATTAAAAATGTACCCGACAAATTTTTTATGTGGCTCCTACCCTCAAGAGACTATTTATTAACCTATAGAACATTCGTAAAGTGTGTAGGATAATGATTTTTTTTTCCAAATTTTTAACGATTTTATATATTTATTGTATTTTTATTATTTTTACATAGTTCGGAAACCTGTTCTAGAGACCAGACATGAAAATATTTTCAATCCCCTTCAGTAAGAGATGAGGGGATCTTCCACCTAAAGATAATCACAAACATCCATGGCCAGAGCAGAATTTGAACTTGAAGCCTGCTTCAAGTTCAAATTCTTGGAGAGTAGATATGCTAACCCCTCGGCCAACCAGGTCAGCTATTGAAAACCTAATGCAATATTAGCCTGAACTACTTAAAGGGAATGGAATATTACTTCCTTTACAAATATTATTACAAAGGAAAATCCTTTTATTTCAAAACAAATCATATTTTAAAATATATATTTAATATTTTGATGCAAATTTCTAAATTTGCAGAAAAACTTGGAATTTATTTTAAAATCTTATCCGATTGAGGTCAAATACTTTTTAAGAAAAAGGTTATATTGAAGACTAAAAATTGCCCAGTCACAGTACCCCCAATTTAGCATGCTCTCTTCATTTAGAAGGGTCTTTTTGAGGACCAGTTGCAATAATAGCATTAAAAGTAACATGTCAACAATGCTTATTCGCTAGTAGCGTTTTAAACGATTTAGTTGAATTTTGCCTACAGCAACACAGAAAAACAGCGAGATCATTAAAATACGGAATTCAGTATTTTAATGATCACAAAAAGCTGTAATGAAAAAAAATCATAGAATAGGTTTGCCTAATATGTTGCGTATTAGAACCCTTTGATAGAACTAATGTATCAAAAAGTAGATTACTTAAAACATTTGCAACTAAAGAACCTGGAAATAAGCATCTCCCGCATACAAACTTGCATCTCATGCATTTTAAATATACATAAATATCACAGATATGCTCAGAGAAATTAATTTAGTGAGTGTTAATTTTATAATGCAGCCGCACCCTTGAGATTGTTGAGAGTCTGTTGAAAGGTTTCGCAACAGCCAAGAGAGTACTGTCAAGAGAACCAATGAGACTTGTTGGTCGTCTGACAGTACTTTTTTTTTGTTGTTGTAGTGTAACTGATAGACATCTTAATTACATGTGTTGAGATTTTATGATCTCCCATTCCTTTTATCGGAATACGAATCTCTCCATCCATTTAATGCTAAACAATTTTATTGGCTTTCTTTCCCCCCACATTATTTACCATTTCTAAAGCGACTTCAATTCTTTCGATCTGTAATTTGGACTGGTGAATTAAACGTTTTTTTATAACCTAGTAAAGAAAGTCGTAAAAGTGAACTTTAAGGAAGCTTTGAAGAATGCAGAATGGTAGCCAGAAGCGGTTGGTTGACAAAACACAATTGGCATGGTGATAATAAAGTTCTGTGGTTTGATGCCAGCCACGTTGGGGTCCATCGCATTGATCTTTCTGACAGGTAACCTAATGGTCTCGTTGGCCTCTAAAATGATGTGATCGTTGATGTGACCTTTTTTGACACTTCTGTGCAGACTACGTTCGGCTTGTTAATTTCACCACCGTTTGAATTTCCCTTTGTGTTTAAAGGCTTAATTATGTGTTAATAGCTCTCATTAAACTTTATGTTTTTTCATTAGTAGAAAATGGCTAAGTGCATAAACGAGGATAGACTGTGATAGTACAAACAGCTTACTCCTACAGCATTAGTTAAAATGGCTCTAAAAACTCGGCTGTACAAACATGTTATACTTTTGCTATAAAGTAGAATCCATCTGTTCCATTCAAATTATGTACACAGAACGATATGTCAGTTTGTAGAGAGAACTATATCATTATTCGCTGAATTAAAATCTTATTTTAATATATTAATATTTAGTGTCGGTTTGAGGATATTTTTTTTTTCCACCACGAAACTTGATTTCTTATCTCTAAATGCAACTAACACAAGCCAGCAATGAAAACACCAGTTAACAGTAAGATATCGGGCCTCATAGCATTACTATTCGGATTTTTTTTCTTTTTTTTTAATTTCTTCCCTTAAAATTTTTCTATTTTATGAGAAGCATCCAATGGTGCATTTTCTGCTTTTTTTTTTTTTTTATATCTGCTCCTGCATGCATTGGTTGAATCAATTTTATTAGTGCATGAGACACTCTTTGAGAAAGCTTTATTTTTAGGGACCCATGTCGATTTTTCTTTTCGAATGCAGAAAGTATCAAAGACAACTGTAGTGAAATTGACATTCGATGATATGAAACAACTCTATGTAGAATTCTTATTTCGATTTAATAAAAACTGAAATTTGAATTACGTTTGGGCTAGAAACAGTGAAATAGTAATTTTAACCATGAAGAGTAATGACAAGGTACAAAAAACTGTTTTAAAATAGGTGAAAAAAACATCCTTTTAATAAGCACCCAACTGGCCATCCTGGGTGAAATGCATCCCATTTTAAACACCATATCCACATTATTTCAAAAGTATCTTAATGGTATTTTAATTTCAATGCTATACTTCGCATCCGTGTTTTGTATGACGGATAAACACGTTGTGACCTGGATGCAATATATTCTTTGCAGTGATCTCGGACATGTCCAAATACTTTCGACTTGCAGCGTACATTTAGCCGAAGAGACGGTAAAATCAATCAAGAGTCATGTTCGGGTGGTTATTCAGCTGCTATGCAGTAAAACTGTTATCTTACACATACGTAGTTTGGATACGTATACGAAAGATCAAAGCCATTGTATGATATACTTGCCTTAGTTTAATATTTTTATAATAATCATATAATTTTAAATGATTTTATAATATATTATAATAACAATAATAATTTTATAATAATAGTACCACGGGTGGATCAAGATAATACAAAAGCCAATTGCAGGGTGCTCATCACATCAACTAATAAAATAATTAATTTTAAGCCGATTTTTAAGCCTTAATAAACTTTTGAAACTAAAAACGTTTTACAAACTTTCATGCTTCTGTGAAATTTCCGATAGCACAACTCAGACCAACAGCTTACACCCTCTGTCCAAAAAGAAACCACAGGTCAATTATAATTATTAAAATCATTTATTTCAATCAATATACTCTCCGTCCGCGCCTGTTAGCTTAGTGGATGTGCGCTTCGCAACCATATGACTGGGGAAGGAGTGTCCTAGGTTCGATTCCCGTCGAAGACGTGAGGAATTTGAGGATCTTCTTCAGCCATAGCCAAGTTAGCCGATCTTGGGCACGAGCAGTAGGGTTTTTTCCGTCAGTTTATCTGGAGTTTTTCATCCCGCAAGCGGACAAACGGTGAACACACACGGATCTGCAGCCATACAGCCATAAATATTTAGCCCCCCATGAGGGGGACTCAACTCGCTCCAATAGGGACGGGGGAGAAAAAGGGAGGAAACTCCATACAAATAAATAAATACACTCTCCCTCAGCTTCGATACAGCATTTGGCACGGTCAATTAATTCGTTAAATGAGTTTTTTGTATCGGTTTTTGGGATACTGTTGAGGGTCGTGGTTACTGCCGCTTGAACGTTTTCAGTGCTGTCGTATCGCTTTCCTTTCATCGGCAAATGAAGTCGGGTGAAGAGAAAGAAGTCACGGGTGCTAAATCAGGTGAATATGGCGAATTTGAGTCCTTACGAGCGGTTTTAATTAGGTCCTTGCAGTTTTCAATTCGATACATTTTTTGGTCGTCGGTCAACTTGTGGGGAACAAATCGCGAATTCATTTTACGAAGGCCAAAACTCTCGGTCAAAAGGTTGTACACAGTTGAGTTTGGAATCCCCAATTCATCTTCAATCAATCTCGCGGACGATTTCGGGTTTTCTTTGATAAAATAACGCACTTTTTGGATGTTAACTTCGTTTGGTCCAGTTTTTGGACGACCCGGCTTTTCGTCTTCCTCAAGCGTCTCACGACCACTTGGAAATCGCTTAAACCACTCGTAAACTTTACTACAGGATAAGCATTCATCACCGTATGCTTTTTCGAAGCATTTGATGTGTTTCGGTAAAACGTTTACAAAGTTTAACACAAAAGTCAAACGCAGCTCTCTGTTTGAAACTCATTTTCCGACCGTTCATCAAAACACACTGTCACTCTTGGCACTATAACTCGGCTTCTAATGAAACAAATGTCATAAACAGTTAACACAATACTAATAAAGGTTGTCGCTTTCGACAACAAAAAGATACAACAGGTGGAGCCAATAGTGTCTTCTATTTTCGAAAACTTCAGTTTCTTTTTGGACAGAGGTGTGTATTAATATCATACGTTTTTTTTTTTTTTTTTTTTTTTTGTTAAAAGCAAAATCATCTGTGTCATTGTAAATATTTATAATTTTATTCTGAAATATCCGTATATACGCTTGACATCGACTGCAAAGTGTGCTTATTTCCTGAATCAGTTTAAGTGTCTGTGTGAAGACGTTCATCATCTCTGGAGACTTGTTTCGCCCAACATCATCAACAACAACAACAAAAAAGACATGAGAAAATATCGTTTTATTAGAATATGGAATACGAACAATGATCACAATTCAAATATCGATCTTCTGACTCAATAGATCTTCAGTTCTGATTGATTTCACTTCTGTAAGGAAACCACTGTTAAAACGCAGATGTTTTTCTCCCCAAACTGAAAAATCTAGAGAAACCTAAGTGGAAGCTGGATGCGAACAAGCAAATAAAATTTCTCAGAAGCATATTAAGCACTGTGGTTAAGTGACATTGGTTAACTTTATTCGTTCTAAATCTCAAAACCAAAAATTGTTTTTGGATAATATTTTCATCCATTTGATGAATTTTATTCATGACATTCATTCTTTTGATGAAATTAAAAATTAAACATAACTCAATTATTTGTGGAAACTCAGTCCAAGAAGATGTAAAGCTCTATAAATGACAACCGAATTTCTACTGTTAGTTTGCGGAACAAACCTTTAATAGAAATCTTTGTAGAATCAAAAGAAAGAGTGTAGATGATAAAAAAAAATTGTATTTCCTACGTTTATCACATATAATTAATTTTTTTAATTTATCAAAACTGAAATTATTGGCAGTTTGTTCCAAAGATGTTTGTTCTCCTTTTAAACCGATAAAGAAAATACATCACCGATAAAGAATAATAATCAGTTTCTTTGAAATAAATCAAAAGGTGATCACCGATGAAAAGAGTATATTTCGTATATGATAATTCTTGAAACGGCTTGAAACATTCTTTTTTCATCTCTTCTATACCCGTGAGTGCTGCTAGAAAATATTTCATGTAGTTGTTTAATAAGTTAAAAAAAAAAAAAAGATGTGAAGAGTTCCGATAATTATAATTTCCAACTGCTGCTAGTCATTGCATTCACGTACAAATGTGGTGTTTACGTATACAGCCAACCAAACGATTTCGCTGTTGGTTGCTTCAGAGAGACAGCACTAGGGGTAAGTATATAATTATCTATCCCAGATCACTCACTGGTTAAGTAAAATAATAATAAAAAAAAAAAAAAAACGAAGAGTGCAGACGGACTCACAAAAAAAAAAAAAAAAAAAAACTGTCGGCGTCAAATCTAGCGGCCAGTGGTGTTGGGAGTAGCACATTGAGTAAATTGGCTATAGCTCAAATGGTTCGGTGGGCGTCAAAAAAGTTGGCACTTACGAAAACTATCGGGCTTCCTGCGCGCCCTTTTGTTGTCTAGTCACACCCTTTGCTATTGAACTCTTGTTTCCCGAGGCCTTACTGAAATATGTTGAGGCTTCTAAAATTGTACCACGCCCTTATAGATTTAGCCATGTTTTCAACTAAGTCCAAAGAGAGAGAGAGAGTGAAATATTTCGGTGTCACACAACCGATCGTCCGTTTTGCCAAGACATACCATGGCTATCTCTTCCATCTAATCACAGGAAGAGTGAAAAACTTAAATCATCTTCCCTCCTAAAGGTTACTACACCAGTCTGAAGTACTGCTATTTATCTTTCTATCAATCAACGCTACGAAAATTAGATTAATGAGAGCGGAGGATTTTCTTTGATAGGTGATAGATTGAACCTAATGGTTGATATGATGGGGAGGCAGTAGAGAAAGCTGGTATCAGTCAAACTTATCTTTGCACCTTTCTCCGTGCTAATTGACTTCGAACGACAACTTCATTTAGGTCTAGCACATTATCAACATTCCCATCTAGGGGGACACCAATGTCGCCCAACATTAAGGAAGGCTATGTATGCATGAATTTCGATCTAGGATAATTAAGATTAGCCTTCTTGTAACCTATCTCTTTCTTTTCAGCAAAGCATCCCTGCCGGCTATAAATATAATGCTACACGTATGTGTGTGTGTCTAGAATCTTCTGATCTTGTCTCTATCACCAATCTTTTTGTATTCTGGAACTGTCACCATCAAGGAAACCGTTATTTCTTTTTGTTTAAAATTACTTTGGAAACTAGACACGCAATCTCACAACGCGAAGGCTGGTAAAACAAATAGTAAATTTTAAAGAGGTTAAAAAAAATGTTGATAGTCAGATTACACAACTTTATCACATCATAATGTGTAATTATGAGTATTTACTTAAGACAGTTGACGATTAATCTATTTATAGAAAGGATAGTGCAATAAACCGAAATTTTCTCAGTTGTGAGTGATTTGAGGTTAATTTTTGTTGACCTTGACAAGGGTTAATTGCACCTATGTGATATCAAAGTCGACAAGTATGGGAGCTACACTCAAAGGCGCCTTTTATGAATGAACATGATGTAAAAAAAGGCTTGTTCTATCTAATTCAGCGTCTGTCTTCTTTCTTCTCAAATATCCGACTCACCCTTCCCGTTGGCAATGTCATGTCTTTAGATGATGAGATGAAACCTCTCCCATAACATTCTTTAAGCAACTCAACACCAAAATATCAAATAGTGATGCCAAACCCTTCAGATTTCTTGATCTTTAGTTTTAATATTATTATAAAAAGTCAAACATTGTGCAACGTGTTTACACTGCTGGTTCACAGAAATGTTTGCAAACCAGGAGTACATAACCATCTTAAATGATTGTAAGTACTTAGTACTTTAAGAGCTTGCTCATATGCTGTACTTGTCTCTAACCTACGACTATGTGCACGTAATACTTAAGATGATACTTCTTACGGTACTTCTGTTCGTAAAACAAGCAACCTCTCATAACCTAATGTACGAATATGATCAAATGGTATTTATTTTTCAGGCTATCATTAATTATTTCAAGAAAAACGATTTTTCTGAATTATTTTAACCAGCACAGTGTAACAGTGAAAACATAAATCCTAAATATTGTAAAGGGAACTGAGAATAATCAGAGAAGTTTGGTAGAAATTCCGGAGATTTCGTTCTCATCTTATATATAAAGAAGAGTTGATATCTTCGTTCTAGGTGAACTTAAAGATTAGACTTGAGCGATCTATACCAGCAGCAGAGGTTATTCAGTAATTTAGCACAAGCTATTGGTAGTAGTAGTATCAACAGATTTGCTAGCATAACTGGCCTGGTGTATAAGGATTTCATACTCCCACCACCAGACTGAGATGCTGATGGAAAAGTGGAAGACATCTAAAATCACAAATATCTTCATCTCACTATGGGGACATAGATATTTCTGAGGTGCTAGATAATTTCCATTGTCTGGTGTGTGTGTGTGCGGATCTCTCTTTCGATTATTGGCGGACTGAATTGGCTCAAAAAGACTTCCATATTCAGTCTTTCGATCAGGATTCTCTAATTATAATTTTATTATTTGAATTCCACCCAAGAAAGGCTGTATGCCTTTCGTCCACTTGGTATTAATACCAAGTGCACGAATTGCTGGACCTAAAGACTGGATAATCCCGAAAATTTGTTCTATGGACCAAACAGTGAACTTTTTCAATTCACTTCTGGCCTCAAATAAGTGGAGAAAGATGGGATTCCATTCATGTACGTAAAGACATTCACAGCACATTAGATTCACAACGTTTTCAGACTAGCTTTTAGAGACTTTTTTTAAAATTTAGAAAAGAAAGAATCGGACTCATATTACAAATGTAAAGACTATCCAGCAGCCGAGTCTAATTCAGTTAATTTATAGAATGTTAATAAAATTAACATTAATGAAACAATTGCCGAAAACAATGTAGAAATAACCTGAAAACTATTTCTTGTGTCAGCATTGTCACTCATTGTTTTGAGTCAAGTTTAACGAAGAGCCTAATCGGTAAGCTTTCTTTTCTGTAGAATAAATAATGCAAAGCCTCCCGATACGAAGACTGGTTTATTCATTGTATATCTTCAACAATCCCAACATGAATACTTAGTTCCTCTCACTCGCCTTATCCACTACACAAATGTCATCCTCCATCTTATTGTAAATTCTAATGAGAATGTCAATGGTTATTAATCATAGCACTTACAAGACAGAAGCAGCCTCCAGTAGCGATTGAATCTACACATTGATCACTCCTTAGCCTCCTCTACCTATTGTACATAAATGATTATCGGTAGCCGTGATATCTTCATGCTATTAGAGACATGGTGGCCATTGCCACAAGCGAAAAAGGAGCACTTACTTGATTGAGAATTGGTGGCCAGACACCTAACAACGCATTAACATTATATTCTTAACGAGATAATATTGCACATAATCTTTACATAGACACGACTTCGATAATTTATGGTAGGCAAATTATAGACCTTTATCTTCTTGACATCATCGGGTGTAGTGGCTGAAGCTCGGATTTTGTCTTGTTGCTATTTGCGCCATTACACAAATTAGGAACCGTCTGGTGCCTTTTTAAGAGAATGTTGAATTGATTTATTGCAAATGATGTTTATCTAGCTCGACTTTTGTTGGAGAACTTGCAGATATTTAGAATAAAAACAACCGTCAATAACAAAATAGGTAATAGTAGTCAATTGCATAGCACACCAGATTAATAGGATGTACAAGACAGCTTGTGCAAAAATTACTTCAGATAATGATTTTAGTAGTTTTACCGATTTGCCCTCTGTTGATCAAGAAGAGAGCTATTAGATTTTCGACTTACCTCTACTCATATAAAATGAGTAGAAAAACTAAAACATGACACGTGATATACTACTCAGAATTTCCTAGCTTGGTACATAAACACAAAGGATAAAGATAGTATTAAATATTTTGAGTAAACTAATTCATAGATCGCTTTAATTACAGATACTAGTTTCATTTTATACTGAAATATATGAAAAAGAAATATCTAAGGGAACCTTATTTAAGGGTATAGAGTTAAATATTTTTTGTTAAATTCTCACAAGGAAATTTTGGCTCCAGAGAAAAAGAAATTCCTCTGGAATGTTTGCTGACGTAGAAGTCTATCAGTTGACTAAGAAAGTAAACTCCACTAGCATGCCTATTCAGGTTGAAATTATCTCTTATTTATACTCTTCTTTATACTATAAAGAAGAATATCATTAAGGAATGGAAAAAATAAAGGAACTGAAGGAAAGCCGGTTGTATAATTTTTCCCGTCTGATGCAATTAATACTTTGACCCCTACAGTTCGAAGAACAGAATAAGTGATTTGTATGCAAACGTTAAACTGTAAATCAGCTTAAAAACGAAATTGCTACGTATTTAATTCTAATTTACCTTTTCTCTATCGCCATTTCAAAAAGTAACATTTCCATGCTGACACTGGGTCATGCCCAAAGTTTTTTTTTTGTTTTTCACCTTCAAAGAAGAAAAGCATATCGTCAAAGAAAGTCAAAACGCTGTTATTTTCTTTTCTCTGCGCCCTTTTGCTCTCGCCATCAAATTTCCGGAGCTAAATATTCCGGGGATGGTATTCCATCATTATTTCCCGCTGCGATCATAAGTCACCACTAAGGAGCTTGACCTTTATTCTACGGCTATGAAACACACAAGAATCTCTGTATGCAGGTTCTCGATTCTATGCCTAAGGAGTTCCTAGTTCCTTTAGCGTACCTCATGTTCCTCCCTCCCCTGACTCTTCCCCTCTGTTTTCCACCCTGGGCTGGACACGAGTAACCAAGTTTTCCCTAATGGATAACGCAAAGGGCCTGTGGGTTCTTTTGACAGCCGTGAAATAAGCTGATTTGGTATTTCAGGTCTACTAGATAAACGCCGACAAAAGACGAGATGGGTTGTAAGATGTAACAAATCTTCAGTGGTTGCCGACTCGATGTTTTCAGTTTCGTAAGACTTTACACCTAAAACCGTTAAGCCAGAACGGGTAGTGTCTCAAGTGCTTGACCTTGTAAGGCTGCATATGTCTTCTTGAAGGAATGGGCCATCTTAAACTTCTTTCGGCGAAGAATTAAAAACATTTGTATTCTTCTCCACTCATTTGATAAATCAGTGCATTACTATAGGACATCTTGAAATATCTGTGTGTGTATATATATATATATATATATATATATGCGTTATCTAGCAAAGCACCTTTGTAATTTTTTAGCATTCATTTGCAATTAATCTTAACAGATACCGACAAGTGTATACTACCAGAGTTTCTTTAATCTGCATGATATTTTTATAAAAACATAGGCTATTTATTAATCAGGTGCTTACGTTTATAGTATGTTTGCTTGCCCGATCTCCACCTCCTTGCAATTCCAAAAAAAAATTATTAAACTATCCTATCACTATTTTTCCAGAGTAGTTTATTACAAATATAGAATTCTTTTAGTCTGTAGTGAATTTAAAAAAATCTGCAATTAACTTTAAAATTAACTGCGGTTGTGTCTTTAGGATTCAACTAAAGCAACCAAGGCTATGAATATGTGTTATGAGATAACTGCCCCTGTCATTAGGCTGGCTTTTCTGGTTTCTCCCTAGGATGAAAAAACTCCTGCAACCAATAAGATCATCTAATTTACTTTCTGTTGAAAAGTTTTCTCACAATCTAGTCGGTTCCATTCAATGATGCACAATGTTCTTTCAAACCACCGGGTGCAGCGACTCAAATATTTTTATCTGTAATCCTTACAACGATAATAATATATTCGCGCCACTATAGCGACTATATAACAACACCGTCCTATCTTACATGTCCTGAATTAACTTATAAAATTCAATTAAATCTCCTCTTCATCTTCTGCTAGATCAATTCGTGAGATTGGATCTTAGCCAACCAATTTTCATAAGTCCCTTGACACAATCAATCTTCTCCGAATACGTCGATTTTCTTGAGATTCCAGCCTTGGTGAGTAAAGTTGGGAGCCATAGTCCAAGCCTCACTAAAAACGCACTAATGCATAGCTATTTAAATTCCTTTTTTTCCGGCGAATGAATCTTATTTTAATTAATCCCACAATCATCTAAGTTTGACTCGTTGATTTGCTTGATACAGTGAATTTAAGTTCAAGAATCATAACTTACCAATATGATTCTTGAACTTACTACATAATACCTAATATTTCTTTTCATAAACGTTTTCTAAAGCCCTTTTTGAACTTATATTCTATCTAATATTATCTTCTTACCGAATCAGCTACAATTGCATTTTTTCACATTAAATTTTAAACTCTACTTTCGCATAAACTTTTCCATTACTTAAGATCTGTCTTAAAGAGCTTAGATCACCCAAACAATTAACAACTCTACACAATTTTACGTTCATCACCAAAAGGAGAAAAGGTGGTCTTAATATTATGGCTTTATTAAACAAGAGTTCCAACAGCGAATCTATGGTTCCCTTCTCCTCCTATTAATGTAGCTATTTGAAGACTCTTTTCTAAATACCACTTCCTGTCGTCTATCAATCAACCAGTGTTCTACGCATCTCAATAGATGATTGTCAATGTTTATTTGGTATATTTTAATCAGTAGGCTATCACGTGAACACTATCAAAAGTGTTTACTCAAATCCAAGTAAATCATACTAAAGCATGGTTAAAAGGAAACCATGTTTTGTTGGGTTCAACAAGTGATTCCTGTCAAGAATATCCTGTGTATGATTCATAATTCATTTCCAGTTACTTTCTCCATAGCAGGAAGACGACTTACTGGTCTATAACTAGAACACAAGTACACGAATGTCACAAAATCTATTCCCTAGAAATCCAACACGTACTGCATATTAATAAATCCCGTTGCTTTAGGAGGAGTGGATCAGATCCAGTTCTACTTGTAGGTGACTTTTTCTCCACAACTTTAGGATGACTAGAGAAGAAACAAGTACACACATTTGTGTGGGTCAGTTGAAAAGTATAAATGTTCTTATATTGGCATTATAAATATACTTATAAAGACAAACAGATTTACATAAACCTATTAATGTTCTTATCAAGCGTTCACTTGCTATATAGTTTTCGACCAGGTTTTTCTAAATGTTCATGTTCTTCTTCCAACTGTGCTACAGAGATGAACTAGTATTTCATTTAAAACTGACTTTCTTTAGTAGCAAGTTTGGACACAAGGTTACACAACACTAGAATAGCGCTGTTGTAAATCCTAATGCTAAAAGGATTGGATGGGATAATCGCAAGAGTTCACATCTTCTCTTTACACTGTAAAGAGAGATGCGATAGGTATTGTATAATTTGGATGGACGCTCCCATAATCATTATAATGAGAAGAAGGGCTCCAGAGGGGAGCTCTCAATGCTTCGTGGGTTTTCTCCTTTTACTTATTATCACTTCCCTTAATGTATCAAATTAAAAGGTGTTTTCTTTGGTATGTCGGAACTAGCTTTTCAATCTGTTTAATATATTTCTTGAGATCCCTTTGATTACGTCAAAACGACGGTGACCACATTTTTATTATGATAAATCCTAGACATGTCTGGGATTTATCATACTACGATAACAAAAGTCACAGATAATGACTTTTAGATAAGCAACACCAGACAGAAAATGTGTTCATTATTTTCAATGATAAAAAGAAAAAAAAAAACATTCACATTTATCTTCAGGTGCAAACTACTTTTGAAATCACGACAATAGTATCGGAGCTTGATTTTAAACTAGGAAAAGCCTATAGTATTATCTGACGTTCCTCTTAATGGCTACAATATGCCATTTTTGCATTTATTTATGGAGTGAGTTTAGCATTCCGCACAGTAGTTTCCTGGTACGATTGATAGCAGCCGGAACATTCACGATTCTTCTTGCTCTCTTCCGCTCCACATCCGTGGTGTTTAGCATGCCTGCAACACATACGTGGGTTGTTCTGCTAGCGGCAATATTTCACACCTGCGAGACCTGCAGTTACGGGGGGAGGGCGGTACTCGACATCATACCCTGGAGGATACGGACATTTTTCTGCAATGAAATAAGTCCGTATCCTCATTTTCTGCAATAGTTCGATATTTGTTTCGCCAGGCGAGAAGCTGTTGGAAGCTAATGGTAGCAGTTGTATCATGGCGTGTTTGATTACAAAAAAGTCTTTCAGAAGATAACTTTCCCGGAAGTCCATTCCACTACATACGAGTACAGTCCTCCCACTTCCATTTAATAAACATATTTCTACTTGTTAACTGCGTGTTTCACTGCCAATTTATCTGTTCGAAGGAAGGAAAATTTCAGCCTGCTCCATATGAGATCAGATAACTCACTTCAATTAAGAATCCTTCTAAAGGTTACATGTATCCCATATAGAAGAGGTTAGAAAAATCTATGGCACAACATACCGCGCACTTACAGATTTCTTACATCATGAAGAGAATCAAACTCAGGTCTTCTCGAACATATCTAGCTATATACAGGATTTCACAAAATATCTTCACTTAAACTAAGTTATCTCTCATACGAGCTTGTATAGTCCTTGAGTTTATATGACTTGTCTTTTTTTCTTTTTTTTTTTAATGGCATCAAAGCCATCATAGAAAATAACCGTGTGAACAGTGGCGGCTCGTGGCTTGAAATCGTGCTGCAACTTTCGAAATATACATACACACTGTAAGTATAGTGTATACGTGTTTGGGTAAAATATCAAAATTATGGTAAAAAGTAAATAAAAAAAAATTAAGCATGAAAAAATATTATTTGTTATCGATAAAATTATACAGTTTAGTATAATTCAAAATTACTTGAAAATAAAATCCATTATCAAAACCCCAATAATGTTCTAAAATAAAAACTAAAACAAATGTTATGTCTTTAATTGTGATGTCCAAATATTTAAAGGGACGGAGTAAACACGATAAGCACTAAGAACACTCTACTACTGGCGCAAACTGCATATAAACAACAGTGGAACTGCGCGACGGACAGTGCCGCATTACACTAATAGCTCGCATCTCACTATGACGTGCATATGCTTGCGCGCGTAGCAATACGACACTGTGGTAAACACAGTGCTGCTAGAGTCCTTCGCATTCCTAAGTGCTACAAGATGGATTTTTATTATATTTTATACAAAATAAGAGAACTGTATAGGATTGTTGATAAAATTAAATATTACAAGCAAATATAAATAAATTAATAAATATATTTATATATCGAGAAAAATTGGGGGTGCTGCAGTTCCGCAGTACCTATGCACGAGCCGCCCCTGATCGTGAATAATCATGCATAACATTGAATAACTATATAGTAGATTAAAGCTGATATTTGTATTCAGTATATGGGTATTTCTGGACCAGAAATATCATATGCATGAATTTTAGGACACAATAGCACCTGGACAACAACTAAAATAAATTCATGTCAGGTGTCAGGACTGTAAATCCTAAATACGCAAAATTAAATTATCTAAATTAGAACTACTGGTGTGAACAAAGAAAGTCGATCAGTGGTAACCTGGATCAATTATTCTTTGTAAAACCCAATGTTTATAACTTGCTCACTGACTGTAAGAACTTTATGCAAGACTGAATTCAATCTAATGCAAACAATAATATCCTGGATAAACATGAATATTATTTTGTTTGGATTAGTATAAGAGTCAATCCAAGTTACATGAAGAGCTACCATCACGGAGGTTGCAGGTACACTGGCAGTATTTAAGCAGTTCTAATTGGGTTGCCTGTTTTAAGGTTTACAAAACGCAAATTTTTGGAAGCGAAATCCCTTTCACCTTCGTATCACATCAAAAATTATGCAAACAACTTCGTGCGTTTGGTAATAAAACGAAAAGGCATTAATATCCTCCCCCTCCGTTTGGGGAGACCTTAAAGTTTCTTAAACTAATAGCATTTAAACCAATATTTGAACAAAACACACATTCGTGTAATTCTCGAATAATTTTCATATTCGCGCAAAATAGGACCTGAAATTTACTTTCCCCCCTCATTCTGGGATTAGAAGTCGAGTAATACCAGAATTCATATAAAATTATTCCCATTATTTAGAATATAAATTTGAATTAACAATATTGAAGGAAACGTAACTAATATAACATTACGAAATTAACTCCTTGCTGTACATTAAACAAAAAAAAAAAAAAAACTCTGAAACATCAACAAAGTAAAAATAATAAAGACATCGTGCGTAAAATCATCTGTAAACCAAATATTCGTTTTGATGAAAAATGTATGACAAGTAAAATTCCACATATTACATCTCTTTTTTTTTTTCTAGTTTTATTTGATAACGAGGACTAACATAACCACTTTACAGGTAGTTTTACAAAGAGTTTCTATTGGTGTATGTAATACGGCAGACTAAAATAAGGCTTCCCAGTTGGCACTTCCGGTAGCGTAACAAACTCGACATTTTTCGGTGTCATTGATGGAGCACTGTCAGTGGCAAAAATAACTTCTTCTAACTGTTTTTTTTTTACCTCCTGCGAAGTCAGCGAACTTGTTAATAGTTGTCAAGTATACCACCTCATTTTCGAGTCTTGCAGCGGGAAAAGTGCCCCAGCTCTCTCTCACAGATTATCTCCCTATCAGATTATTAATTATTAAATTATCAGACAGTTATATAAACTCTGTGGTTAGTCACTTTCAAACATTATCTGGTTCTGCACGCAAAATGAGTTTATGTTGATTCAAGTAATGGAGTCAGACTAGTTGTGATCGATATCGCTTTGGGTTTTTTTCTAAATAAATAATTTCAGCCAATATTACCATTTCAGAATTTTCTCGTTGAAACTAATAATTTTCTCGTTGGTTAACAAAAAATTTCGGCTTACTATAACATTAGTTTGCAGTTATCTATTTATGCTTCAGTATAAAAATGCATTCTTTAAATCAGACCTGAATGGTTAATGTAATACATTATTTATACATGAATTAATGTATCGCAGTATTTCTCCTGTAAGTATGTTCAGCATCTTATAATGCGTTAATAGCCGTTTGTTAAAGAAGACAAACGGCTCTTTTTTAATTAGCAAACTTTTGCAAAGCCACCCTTAAAAGTTTCTGAAGTCGAAATACTGCTTGGAGGATAACTTGCAAAACTGTGTATACGCAACAGAAATGAATATCATAAAGCTACAAACAAATCAAAACTAATGCATGAGGATGGAATCTAACTTCCCTTAGTTCTTCAAGAACCAGCTGCATCGCTACGCAAAGATACCAGACATACAAACCTTCTTAAAAATCACCCGCCAAAAAAATTCAACTACTGACGACCACTCTAACTAAAACGCCAGACTGCAAACTATATCTCCCAAAACTTTTCAAAATACAGATCACCAAAATCCATCCTAACAGACACAACACCAACAACCAGTAAATGTTCACAAGAAGTAGGCAGCAGAGCGCCCCCCCCCCCATCCCATGAAGCGATTTTGAGTCAAGTACGTAGTCCATCTATCAAAGAAGAACCATACTAAACATACTACCCCTTAGATATTTATACGTCTACAAGGTACTATTATTCATAAAAAACGACAACGAATACGTAAATATCAAACAAGGTACTTTCCTTAGTAGACGTAAGGGCCTAAAATATTTAGTTCCAAAAGCAAATAAAGAAGCAATACACAAACATTATACTTATTTAGTGCCAAAAGTATTCAACACACTACCTTTAACAATAAGAAATGAAACTACCCAAACAAATACAAGACTCTAATCAAAGAGTATTTATTTTCCCACAGAAATGAGGAAGCGTTGTTCAAAATAATTTCATAAATTATTGGTTTTTAGCATATTTGTATTCAAAGATCCAGTCTTGTGTGTGTGAAACGTAAAATTTAAATGCTATTTAACTGCTTTGTTTTATTTTGTTCCTAATTAATTGTTATGCAACTTTCTCTGTATGATGAAATTTTATTTTATCTGCGATTTTATTATGTAATTATATTATAATAATATGTATATTATATGAATGCACATATGTGTATATAATGAAAATGAATTACAAAATTTTTGTAACTTTATGCATATCGTAACCTGGATGAGCTGTTGCTCTAAGGTTACACACATGATTGTTCAACATATCGTACTATTATAGGAAGCTTACAAAAAAAAAAATAATAATAATAAACAATGGGGTCACAAAAGTTTAATTATCTGAGTATTTCAGTTTTTCTCTTTCTTCTTATAAATGGTTGTTAATTATAGAATTGAATAAATTTGTGCTGGTGTCAACATAGTGTAGTATGGGGGCATACAATACGAAGATCCCAAAGGTATGTATAACCAGATATCAGTTAAAGACACTTATGTATCGATTAATAGCGTTCTAGTCGAAAATAGTACCAAAAAAGGTATATTTTAGAAAATCCAAGTCCGTGGTCTTCAAGAAATCGCCTTGCATCCTGCAGACGTCGATGTTCTGTTCTGTTCATATCCGTAACTAATAATATTTTATAAGATAATTATAAATAGAGCAACTTGAATCCGTTCTGAGAAATTATGTCATTAAAATATGTTTATTTCTGCATTGGGTAACACCCCTTAATTATATTTTACATTTAATTTAAATTCACAATCAACACAGATGAAATATATCTTAACTCAAACACGTACGTGTATTAAAATTACCAGGTATTTCTCCGAATGCTACCAGAGGGCAGCACACATTTGTTGGTCATATTGCAGACGCTAGTGCTTACTTTGACTTGGTGAAAAGAGATAATTTGAATGTCAGTATTATGATATTATATATATATAAGAATATTGATCTCTGATTTCAGACTCAAATATTCTCGTGTGTCTAAAAATCTCTTTTGGAAATCGTCTGTCTTTAAAATAGCTAAATGTAAATTAGAATTTAGTATTAATAATATCACATAAAAATGTAACAAGGTAAAATGTGTTACATTGATACAATTAGGCGACTAAATTTTATTTAGGCTAAGTTTGGTAACAGCTACTAACATTATGTACACAGTATTATGCAATTTTTAGTTCCTGGTCAACTTGTTTTCAGCCGAAGGGTTGCTTATCGAGAGCACTACTCCCTGTAATTTGCGTTTGAGAAGTCGAGTAGGCTGTCTACAAAACCCACAGCCTTCAATTACATCGATACTGTACATTATTCTCATCATTAATGTATATATTAAGTCGGTAGTATTTATTTTAATTGTAAAGGTGAATTCATTCATAGAGTCTCTAGATATTTACCCCTCTTATTTTATCTTTATACATTTTTTTTTTTTGCTTTTCTAGAGCGATTAGCCTTAATGGCTTTAAAACATTAAAATTAGTCGTTTATTAAAATATTTTAATGAAAATTCATTTTTTTATAGTTTGAATTATTACCTTACGTGGAAGGTTTTGTGCTTTGATATCTAACATAAAATCTCATCTTGGAAAGGTTATTTAACTTCGAGTTACTGCTAATGAAAGAATGAAATTGGTAAAAGATGACAGCACATTACTCAAGAATATCATAAAACTCTTACCGTGCCATGAAACAAACTAAGAAAGCAGTTGCATAAAAGGCTCTTTCATGAGGTATTCGGTTACGTAGCAGAATACAATTTATTTTTACATGAGGACGTGTGCTTCAAAACAGCACATGTCCTCATGATCAGTATAAGTATGGCCATGAGGTCATGTTTAATGCTAGCCACATAGCCTTAGTGGCTTCGGACATTATCGTGGATAGGCTAAAGTGTTAACCCATCCGGAAGCACAGCTCTATTTAGAGACGAAACACGAGAGTTTTCAGGCATCTCATGTGCAGGATATTGGTCTCATACTGGCGACGAAAATCGTTTACTCTCTACAGAATTCCATATAAGAGTGTTTAAGCGATAAAAGTCTTGCAGAGGTTTTCAAAATCAGGTAACTTTCACCTCACAGTTTAAAAAAAAAAAATCATTATTTTCGAATAAATGAACACGTCACTATGCTACTTTCCGAACTTTGAGATTACAATTTATATCCTAAACAGATTCTTTATATTTTTGAAGTAAAATGATTATTTTCACCTTCAGAAGTATACATTTTTTGAAGTGAAACTTAACATTTGATCTATCTATCTATATATATATGATGATGAACTGGTGAAATTATATATACAGTATATATATATATATATACAGTATATATATATATATATATATATATATATATATATATATATATATATATATATATATATATATATATATATATATATATATATAATTTCACCAGTTCATCATCGTTATCTAAACCAACGATTGCAATTTTCAATAAGATATTTTGTTAAGTAAAAGGTGAAATTCATATTGGTCGATTGCGTGCCAAATGGCATTGGTTTAGTAACTAGAAATTCTTTTAAAATTCTTCTTGCATGTTTCTTAAACCAATGAACGTTACCTCAATTTTGATATGAATAAATCCGCAAAGACAAGAAAACAGAAATTTGTATGGTTTAAAAATTGCAAAAACTAAATTCTTTTGGGAATTGAATGATGAGAAGTGCCTTTTTATGATCATGATCCTTGAGATTTAAGATAACTATTAACAGTAATCCAGGAGTACCGTAAATCTGTTGATATGTGTTAACAACTAAAGCAAGTTTGACCATTACGTTTCTACTAACATCTATGCGATTCTCAAACATATATGAATGAATAGATATGTAAGCTCCCTGTAGGAACGTACATATCTCACACTGCGTTATGTGAGAAAACTTGGGAAGCCGATTGGGTGTTGTACAGAGTGAAATGATGTTTACTTCGATCGGTACTGAAATAAGTTGCGTAAGATGAGCTGACCAACATTAACGCAACTGTGTAGGTTTATTTTGATATTTCATGAGGTAAAGAAAATAAAAAGAGGGAAAAAATTGCTTTATGGCAACCCCATTCCAACTTGTCAGCACGTCTACAGTGTAGGTAGTGTTCCCTGGACCTCCTCAGTAAGAAGTGACACACATTTGCTCCCAGCTATTCCGGAAACTGTGGGCGAAGAGAAGGCTTTCGTAATGTAGTGGACTTGCTATTAGAGACGCTATTCACGTAATACGGATATCTGAAAGACTTTAAGACTCTCTTTCTTCTTCCTTATCTGTTTGTATATACAAAAGTCATCTTATTCAAAAAGATTATTGATGTTCTTTATAGCATATTTGACATGAAATGCACTTATGTAAATTACTAAGTAACATACGTAAGAATAAAAAATTTGTTTTATATTCTCAGGTTTACCTACGCAGATCAGATAACTTAGTCAAACTACGCTCGCAAATATTCCCAAATATTTTGTTTTCTTAATGGACACATCGACTGGCATGGTGCTAATTTCCAGCCTTAAGAATTTGAACTTCTTCTGATCTGAACTATCATGTTTCTTTAAAACTTTAAAATCAAATATTCTGTGAATAAAAGCTAATAAAATTAAGGAAGAAAAGAAGTCAAAATATTTTTTGTTGTTGTTGGTTTTTATTTGTTTATTTATTTCAGTCACATTTTTATTAAATAAAAAGCTAAGATTTAATGGCCAAAAAAAACAGTTTTTTTCCCATAAATTTTATACATGCAAACCATTTCATCATGCGTGAATGGGTGAATAGAGATGCTCGCGAAAACGTTTATTAGTATCTGCCCACAGCTTCGTAAAAAAAAAAATCCGTTTTGCTGTTTTCTAAGTATCTGGAAGGATTTTTACTGTATCGTGTTTAATTTTGCATAAAAAACTAATAAACAAATATCTATTTTAGAATAAATTTGAACATAAAGGGGGGGGGGTATAACGATATTCTGGATTAAACTACTTCAACCCACCATTAAAACACTTTTCATTTTATTCATTTCTTGAATATGACACAAATTACTGCTACTAAAACTGGAATGTGTTAAAAATTGAAATGTCGAGTACATCGCAATTGGACCACATCACTCAAATTTTCTGGCAAACTCAATTGACTCTAAGCTGATCCAGAAACCGAGATTACAGAGGACGAAAATAGTCTTAGGATTTTTTCAGACGTACCAGTTAATAATAATCAGATTTTTTTTTAAAAAAAACCTTAATATATAGAAATAACCACTCATTTACAATTTTTACAGCAAGTTTTTCTTTCTTTTTTTTTGATATCTCAATTTAAAGAAAATGCAGTAATTTAATGTTTTGACAAGAACAGGGATTTCGACTCTTGTGACATTTCAGTGAGAGGTTCAGACAAGATAACGATAACAAAGTTGAACTAAGCTGTTTTCGTCTTACTAACCTCCCTTTATAATTACTGCAACAGGTTTTGTTTCACCCTGCAGGCTTTCGATTTCCAATAGCATCCTGAGACTAGGTGGGCGTTAATGGCTGAGAACGTTCCTTTGATTAGCAGCATGAAAGGTAAAGTGACGTGTGCAAAAGAAAAAAAAGGCACTTGTATGTTTAAATTTTTTTTGACCTCATTTATCCATCCATCCTCTCAATTACATGTTGTTTTATCTTGAAAAAATTTAAATCATACATAAAAATCTTAAATATTGACTTTTATAAACCGAAGTTTCACTACAGCTTTACAAGTAATTATTCTTAAATCAATGACTTTAAAATAAACTTAGCTTTAAGTTCCAATGGCTCTTTAAAAATTAATTCTTTTTTTTTCTTTTTTTTTGTACCAAACAAACATTCGTCATCATGTATGAAGATGTTCATTTGAAGTTGACAATGATAGATGCAAATTGCTGACCATTAAAGGTCAGCAATTTGCATCTGAAAATCCTGAAATAATCGATAGACTACTTCAGATGAAATATATTTAGTCGTCAGATAAATAAAATCATCTATACTTATGCTATAACGGTGTTCCATCGAATGGAACTTTCTGTTATTCTTCCAGATATGTAGAATTTGGTCTTCTTTCTGAGGAATCGTGTCCCTCAGAAAGAAGACCAAAAAATACTGATTTCCAGATAACAATACCAAATCTGTATAAGAAAAGTACTCATACTGCATTTTGATGTGTTGTAAGCTCACCAATCGTAAACCTCTCTCTCTCTCTGTGTGCCTCATCGCACCTCCGTATCGGAGCTTTTTCGTCGGAAGTCAGCTTCAAATACCGTCTAGGACGTGAAACACCTGTATGAGATTTTTCAAAAGAAGGACAGTTATTTTAACTGATATTAAGCTGGGCGCTCGCAGAAGGGTATGATTCCCCTCGAAGAAATTTGATTTTTTTTTTACTGCGCCATAAAACAGTCAAATTGGCCACAGAACACACGCATTTAACAGATATAACATTCGACTCGTAACCTTAGTTGCTGTGATTATTATTTGTAACAACTGAAAAGATCTTGATTTGATCACATCCAAGACGTAGAAATCTTTATGTCTTTTCAAATGAACAATTGACCCAATCTGTTAAGGAGGTGACAGGATTTTTTCATCCTGCAAATAGACATATTGGCCATCTTATTATGCCTGTTAATTGGCAAAACATCCAACAGGCATGATAAAGTAGTCTCATGCCGTTAACTTCTTCTTCTTCTTCCCTTCACGCATTAGGCCTAGTGGCCTGTTATGGAGCTATCCTTAGTCCTTCGCCGTCCCCGTCCCGAGGATAAGGTGGCTAGCCCTATGCCTCCCGGTGTGTCCTATGTCTGTAGATGCGTGTGTTCACGGGCCGGTTTGCCTACTTTCGAGAGGAAAAAACCCCAGATAAAGTGAGGAGAAAAACCCTGCAATCCACGCCCAAGACCGGCTAACTAGGCTATGTCTGAGAAAGATCCTTAAGCTCCTCACGTCGGCGACGGGAATCGAACCCAGGACACTCCTTCCCCAGGCATATATGGTTGCGGCCATTAAGTTACTTAATTGCTATAACAGCTTTCTTCCACTCTGGTACGTACAATACAAACTGTAATTACTACTGATTACCTCAAATGACAGATTTAAGCAAGTTAATTAAATACAAAATCATTATTACGTTTCGGTTTGAGAAACAGCCTTCATTTTGAAAGTTTTAACTATCTCTCATGTAATTAACGCCTCCGTAAGCACTAACGAATCACACGAATATAGTTCCATGTCTGAAAAATCTGCAAGGATGGAAATAATCCCTGTGCATCTCTTTGATGGAGAATTCCTAAGAAAAACATAATATGTGGAATGCGTTATTGCAGGGAGAACGTGATTATTCTGATATTGGTCAACATTTTAAAGGAGTATAAATGAAAATCTAAAATGAAAATTATTTTACATGGCTATATCCTGCAATATCATGTTCGTGTTTACAGAATCATGTTTTACCTTTCAACAATGTCAATCTAATGATAATCAGTTACAGTGAATGCATTCCAATGAGTTGAACTGTTCGTAGTTCTATTCACAATCGTTATCGGGTATTGTTCCGAGCGTGGTCGAAGTTACGCTATTCCAGATAACAGTTTTATAAACTGGCTCTAAAAGAAAGAATATTAGGATCAAAAAGTTTTGGTTCACATAAATCGGGATACTCTATGCACACCTCATCATATTTTTATCCAGACTCTTCAAAATATAAGTTCTTTTTTTTTATTGCCCGTTATGAGACCATTGCCCCGCTTACTGGAGGCCTGAAGTGGCTTGAAAAAGTCCATGTTTGGCTTGTAGTCTCTAGAGCATGGTTTGTGGGCTATGTAAAAATAAATTTTTAAAAATACAAGAAATATACATATATATAAAATTGACAAAAATAGAAAATAAATCTTTAGCCCACCCATGGTAAAAAAAGTACTAAAAGTTTATAAATTACCTCTCGTGGGTGGGAACAACATAAAAAAAAAAAAAATTTTTTTTTCCTATTTTTTAGATTTCATCGCCCGTTGCTTGAAATGTTCTATAACCATCGAAATATAATCATTCATATATTTTATTATATATAATAAATAATATATAATTTTTCTAATAAATATAATATATATATTATATATAAAGTTAGTAAGCAGAAAAATCTTAGCCCAAGGTTCTAATAAGCTGTCAGTATATCATCTTTCTTGGGCGGATGGGAATCACATAAAAAAACTTAAATTATATCTGCATAACAATCCTGTGGCCATTTTAATTATCATTTTGTATTTCTTTGCCTCACCTTCTTATCTTGAAAACAACGATATTAGAAAAAATCTGAACCCTAAAAACATGCGAAAATGGGTAATATTGTGTAATATACCCAACGAAAAGAAATCTTCTTGATTAAAAAATTTTTCACACGAGAGAAGTGGCCACAGTTAATTTTAATGGAGTTGAAATACATCAATTGTCCGTTTCGGTAGGATGAGAATAGTGTTTTATGTTTTTGTGCTAATTGAGTGTATTCTTTTGAAGTATACTGTCTTATGAGACTACCTAACTTACTCTGTGTTTTGCCGGTGGGGGGGTTATAAAAAAATGAATTAAAAACAGTTTCATAAAGATGAACCTAATAAAGATTATAAGTAACTTGTTAATTAAAAGAATATCTGATGAAAAAGTATATTATTACCTGTATTATAAATACTGTAATGCAGCATTGGCAGAAAAAAAAAAATTCAAGTTCAATTTGATTGCAGACCATGTACAAAAAATATCCCACTTTAATCAAAAACAGTCTTTGTTTTTTTCTCAAACTTATTATTTCAAGGAATGTTGCGATTATACTAATTCATTCTTGGAAGCATTTCGATATTTTAAATTACTGATATCAGTTAAGTCTATGAATGATGCTGTGAATCTACGTAACACACTGACTTATCAAATATACAAATATCAGTAACTGGCAACATCTTTACAGCAGAGGAGCGAAGACGATGCCTTTCATTAATTTCATTACAATTGATTTCAGGTTGAGTTTTTGTTCCGATTTTGTAAATGTTATCGAAGTTATGGATATAAAAATAACTTTCATTTATAACTTTAATAAAAATATTATTAAAAATTAAAATAGTTAAATCATTCTTTTAAGAAATTCTGAAAATTTAAAAAAATTTAAAAATACATTAGAAATAAGAAACCACCTCTTATTTTATAATATAATGTTTTTTTATTAAGGCGTCTTACGATGTATTTGTTGTGGCCACTCGGGAAGAGGGAATCAATCGACCGTGAGATTTGTTGTGGTGTATGATTAAGGTACTGGAGTTTTTGGTATCTCGTATTATAGATATTATATTATAGACTTGTGGTATTATTAATTATGAAATATAAAATAGCATCCTACGTTGACTGTAGTGTTAATCATATAAATACAGTGTGATCAAAATTAAAGTACTGTATTCCTGTTTAAGGCCTTGTGGAGCGCCACCAGTGATCCAAATGTTGCGAAACATTACAGAATATATTGTGCATCATGCGGAAACAATATCTGAGGGAATGCAAAAGTTATATATATATAACTTTTGCACAGTGTGTTCAACTGCATAACGAAGCTGGTCAGGACTGATATTGCGCATATGCTCAGTTATGTTGTCTTACAGCGCTTGGAATTATCAGGACGGTCCCGATAAACCCTGTCTTTTAGGAATCCCCAGAGACAAAAGTCACAGGGAGGGATCAGATCAGGTGAACGAGGAGCCATGCATTAGGAAATGGCTGATCATTCCGGCTTCCGTGAAATATTCTCGAAGAATCTCCTATACGGTCGACTGATGTGTGAAGTTGAATGAAATCCTGCATGAAAATGAAATCCATGCACAGCGCTGCTGTAGTTGTGGCACAACAAAATTGTTTACCATATTGCGATACCTCTCGAAAGTAACTGAGCAGGTCACAGGACCTGACTGGGGAAGAGGAATAGTCCAATCATAAACGAAGCTGTAAACCCGCACCAGACAGTTGCATGCGGATTTTGCGTAGCCCATACCCAGAAATTTAGTCATGTACATTAGTCATTTTGAAGAAACGAGATCGTTGGAAGTTAGATCTCGTTTCTTCAAAATGACTAATCATTTGTCGCAGACCACATGGTGGACTTCGTCGGCATTTTTTCAGGCGACGAAGTTCGCGGAGTGAAGTAACAGCATTGCACTTGTTTAGGTGAGGGCTATCCAACTTTAGGTAATCCGAGGGCCGCATTACAATGCGTATCTAGTAATTTGTTGAAACCTCGAAAGCAGAACAAGTGAACAACACTAATCGCGCGCTTACGTTCCCCATGAGCGCCTGGATCACGGGGAACGTAACAAATCAGTGTAAGATCAAAACAGTGTAAGAACGCTTCTTTGACATATCTGATATTTGAAAATCACGTGGGTATATAGTGATGTAATAACACCAAATGAAATTACCAACATCGAGATTATCGACTAGTGATAGAATTAAAATATCTAAGATGCATTCGATTCAAATTGTTAAATTTATTTTTTTGTTCGTGAAAATCAAAACCCACATGCGGGCCACACAAAATCGCACCCCGAGCCGCATGCGGCCTACGGACAGTGCTTAGACCAGCCCTGACTTAGGTAATACAGTTTCACGAGCAAAGCACGTTGAGTCAAAGGTTAGTGCCATCACTATGAACATTGGTTGTTAATACTATGGACAGTATTAACAACCAGAATAAGGGGAAAAAAATCCCTTGTTCATTATTTTAAACCCTCCTGGCACTTGCAGAGTTGCGTGATACGCTAATTCTATGCGTTTCGTGTTTACAACGCCCCCTGGTGGTGAATTTTGGAACTACTCTTTTTCCTCAGGTATCGCTTCGTCATAGCGTACAATGTATTCCTACAAATTTTCGCAGCATTCGGATCAGTGGGTGCCGCTCCACAAGATCTTAAATAGGAATGCTTTAATTTTGATCACCCAGTAATGGATGAAAATAAGAAATACAGTAATATTATTCTCGAATATTATCAATCCTGCAGAATAATATTCTGCAGGATCCATAATATGCTGAAGAAGTTAGAGCACATACTCATTAGAGAGTTTCGATATTTCTAATGGATATGCATACCTAGTGTCTGTTGTCTAAATATTATTGTCAGGCTCCATGAATAAAAATAATCATTTAGAATAATTTAGAGAAAATTGATTTCGCAATTGGCAGGGCTTTCCTTGGAAAATTGAAAAATCTGCCCTTACCCATAGTGGATAACTTCTTTTCCATTGAAAAGTTGCCTTGAATTGTCTTCCCAATTCCAGGGGCATATTCGCTACAGAATGTGCAATAGAGGTGCAGTATCCTTAAATCAGTTATTGTGGTTTTAATTTATACAAAAGTAAAGTTACCGGTGAATCATTTTAAATATATTTTAATAGTGATGATATTCTCGAAGTAACCGTGGTAATGGACAACAACCATATTATTCGATACTGACAGAAAAATGCTAATTTAAAATACAGAACCATACAAAGACTAATTAAAAGATTTTTTATTTCTTTATAATTAGAATTCCTTCGTTTACAACTGATAATGGGACGATCGAAGCAACTAAGGCTGCAGGCAGCGTATTATGTTTGTTAAATATGCGTGTTCTGGCCAGTCTTCTTGTGTAAATAAGATGATACCGAACAATTATAGAAACTCAAAAGGTATGAAATATTAATGGATAAAAAGAAGTATAGAAAAATTAAGTCTTAAAATGTAATGGGAAGATGCACAATAGCTACATAGGGAAAATGTTTTTCCCTATGTAGCTAGCTGTCTCGTAGGGTGTTTTTTTTTTTTTTTTTCTGCGCATTTGTTTTGGAAGAAAGACCACTGCTTAAATCCCAATTACAATGAGATATGTTTCGTACATTTTGCAAATCATGCTTTGTAATTTGCTGTTGATTAATAATAGCTCATTTAAAATAAATAGCTTGAACGTGTTCATTTTTAATATCTCCTAACATAAATATAATCGGGCTTAGTAGGTTGCGAAATCTATTACCATTGATTATAGAAGGAACGCTGATATATGTAATGCTGAAATCTAGACTCGGCAGTAGGCGAAACTTCGGTATACTTATTTTTAGCTTCAGCCTACTTAAGGAAATAATAAGGAAAATGAATATGTATTGCAATATATCACCCGAAGAGAAAAATGTCATTCATATCCCATCCAGCAATAAACCAGAACAAGGAAATAGCAATATTTTCTAATTGTTTCCTAGAGGCATTAGAGAAATACAGATTCGATTACAATGGTTGGTGGCAATTATCTCGAGCAATCGTATCCATTTAGCGGGCACACCTATTGTCTGTGATTGTAATTTTAAAACCATCAAAGAACCGCTTACAATTACAAGACGGCTAACCTTACATTTTTCTCCGAGTTAATTATTGCAGTCTGAAAGCCACACAGTATCATTTTCTCTGATCGTGTCTCCTACTTGACTTTCCGAACATCCTTGAAATTATTTGCGAGTTGTGAAAGGCATTTAAAATGCCTCCTCGTACAAAGCACTTTTACTTGATCTAAAATTCATTATTTAGTTCCTGAAGGTATAACAAAGTGTTTTGTTATCATTTCCGGATATAAAACCATTCAAAGTTAGCTTCGGGAAAAATCTGTATTGAACGTTAATCATTACTGATGAATTAATTTTCATCGGTAAATTTTGTCAGCCACAAAAATATTCATTAATGCAGTCACTAAAATCACAGTTTTAAGTATTATTTTTTGTGGTGTACTATATTTTTTTGTTCTGAAGGTTTTTGTCACACGTTTTTATAATCATATTCTATACTACAACTTATAGATTGGCTAGATAACGGTGATGTCGAATTTTCTTGTGCCAAAAAATGCTTATAACTTTAAATAAGAATTATTTAATTTCCAATATTCGCAAATTAATCGAAATTATTTATCTGCATTGTTTCATTTGTTATAATAGAGTTTGGTGTTTCGACCAAAAGGAGCAATTAGCTAATTTGTACAGGAAGTTACCATTTCTACTTTCTTAATGTTTCACGGTTACTGAGCAACAAGAATAATTAATGGTTTTCCATTGCCTTGGAACTTTCCTCGTTCAAGGTTAAGCAATCCCCTACGTGATGAGTATGTGGGCTTAACATTACGCCTACTGAAGTGTGCAATCTCCACCCAGTGTCCTATTTAGCTTGCTACGGAAGTTTTCCTTCGTATTGAGAAAATTCGAAATAACTTTTTTGTCGTTGTTATTGTAAGAATTATTCCTGAATCCAAAAATACAGGAATAATACGTAAGCATACATTTGGTACTTTTAAAACCATTTTAACTTATTCTTCAGATCATCAAAAATCATCTTGGATAAATAATTTGTGCTATGAAAGAACCCTTATGAATCATACAATACCCCTTTCATAGAGAAGGCATTTTCCTTGGGCAAAGAGGATTTTAATACATCCGTTTCTTGTATCATGTCTAAGTCCTGAATTCTCATGACATTCTACACCCACAGAAAATTTTCACACTTCAGGATAATTAGCGGAAATAAGCGGTTCAATTGTGTTTATCAGAGAACATCGCAGTTCCCTTGGGAGTTACGCCCTTGCAATCTACAATGACTCATGGTAGCAGCCTTGAGTCGTATAACCGCATTTTCAGACAAATTTTACATATTGCCTAGGAAAGCATGAAGTGTGCGCGCCGCTTATAAAGAAATGCAACAAACGACTATATGCTACACTGATTTACTGCAAGTTAATGATATATAGTTATTGTTAATATGTGTAAGAATTAAATATGCATATTTTGTTGATGTAATTTACTACAGCTATTATTATTATTATTACTATTGTACACGTATTTTAGATATGAAAACGCTGATGTATTAACATTTTTATATCAGTTATAGGAAAAATATCAGACTGGAATTAAATAAACAAGTGGAAGAGAACTTTAGAAAAACTAGCAGTAAATGGCAAATTACACTGTTTAATACAAGTTTTGTATATTGTTTCTTATGGTGCTCCTGCTCAACATACCAAACTTATCTGTTTAACATTCTGGTGAGAATATGATAATATTTGAAACATGTTTGGCGACAGGTTTCGAATGCTACCGCATTCTCTAGCGAGTGGGTTGGCATGCTCAGAACAGTGGAGAGCAGCTCAGTATTGCAGTCAAGTGGTAGCTGATTACAAGGAAAGAGGGTTATGGGGAGAGGGAGAAAACAATACTAATATATATATATATATATATATATATATATATATATATATATATATATATATATATATATATATATATATATATATATATATATATATATATATATATAAATTTGAAATTCTTAATATATTATTAAGAATTAATATATTTTATAATATATATAAAAATCTGAGCCAACAAATTCATCAATTTTTAAGAGTTGCGATTCTACATCGGGAACATCCAGAAGAGGAAGCGGGACAGTCGAACTCTAGATTTTTTTCTACGCCCAGATGAGCTATTTGGAAAGAGGCAGATAACAGATAAAATGGAACACATTATATTGTGACATATTCACTCAATGAAAAGAATCTCATTATAAGAAAATGTCTATAAGGGTTTATAGGGATATGATGACACAATGAGCATGCGATTCAACAGCCTGTTGATCAAGTGAACTGCATATTAGCAGCCTGTTAGATTCCACCTTAGTTAACAGTTTATGGTTTCGAATACCATCGTGGCAAAAGGGGGATTCGAACGTAGGTATGCAAACTGCAAACTTTCAGGAGGCAGATGATTGCCTTGCCGTATCGAAGCAAAATACGCACATTCCACCATGTCTTCTGAAAGTGAAACAGACACGCTAACCAAGTTTATTCATGCAAAAATTAGTTAATTTTTAAGACTCCAAACTGTTTTGCAGTTCATAAACTCCAAAAATTATTTTTTTTTGCTTTTTTGTTTCAATTTTCGTCGAGATTTTTCAGAAAACTGCCGTAATTTTCGGCAGTTTTCTGAAAAATCCATAAATTCAAAATTATTCAAAAAAAAAAAAAAAAAAAAATAGACATTCGTACGAGACCAAAATGCTCCACTATGAGATGAATATGTACATAAATATTTGTTCGCTAATTCCCCCATTTCTTTGCTTTGCTTCGAGTACACGTTGATATATTATCAATGGTATCGCCTTAGATGGCGAACAGATTGACTGTGAAGTAGCTGTTATGTATTCAGATATTCTATAGAAATGTATTAGGTAAATATCACCCATGAAACGTTTGTAAAGTGCATTTAAGTAGCGTAGATGGTATAAGGATTATAAAATGCTAAAGTAACTTTTAGTTTCGTAGCGAATCTTTATTGAAACGACCACAAACCTTCAATGCATTAATCCCAAATACTCCTGTTTTATTTTATTTCTCGCTAAATGCTTGGTTTCGAGATTATGCTGCAGCATTTAATTGCCAGATTATCTTTTCTGAGCAACGCTAAATGAGTTTGTAAACAAGTTGAAGTGTAATCCGTTTAATTATTCTAATTAATTAACAAAGAAATTGACTGATGGACAAAAGACGAAAGTCTACTTTAAATCAGGATAATGGCAGAAATGAAATTTGCTAAAAACTAATTGAAATCACCAAGCCAACCAACACAAAACGAAATAAAAGAGGCTGCAATTTTAGTGATGCAGTTAAAACCATGCTTACTTATTTAATTAGTTTTATTTCAATTTAAAGAACAAACCTATTCAGTCTACCTTTTGCATTAAAATACATCTCATATAAAAGAAAAGTATAAAAATAAATATTTAAAATTAGTGACTTTTTAATTGGTTAGGTAAGCACAGAGGAACTTGTGGCATGTTGCGACATGTGTACAGTGATAAACATGTCGCACCTACATGTTCATCACTATTTTCACCTAAATGAAGTTGATTTGTTGTTGTTTATTACCGAGTAATAGCATCTTTTAATTCTTAATTCTTATTTATTTATTTTTTTCCGGACACATCCACGCCATTCTTTATTTTATTCATTTTTTAGTTCTTGAGATTTTATTTCTTTCTGCTCGTTATTCTCTTTTTGTTTATCCTCTCCTAGTTCTACCGCTTCTTCTCATGCTTTTTACTCGCAAAGATGACGTAAAGAACGCGAAGGCGTCACATTTCCCTAAATCCGAAGTTCCTCAAGGTACTCCCCGTAAAGCTACAGACCGCTTTCGCCTGGCTTGAGGCCATCCTGCCCGTTCTCAATCACTGTGGATGTCGTAGAAAACAAGGCGGTTTCTTTCCAATGCATCTTACGTAGGCGGACGCTTAACTCCACCCTCTGGAGTACGGGGAGTTAGCGGACAATCGTGTAGGCCGGTCGTTACACCTACAGGTGACACTGCTGTTGGGTGAGCACGCACCCGTACGCATGGGTGTCGACTTATGTCACTAGGTCGTGTGCTTCAATTGCCGTGTGAGTTTCTTTTCCTAGATTCTTATTGCTGTTTAGTGCGGTCACGTGCTAACATGAGCGTCAAGGGCGAGAGAGATGAAGGTTAGTAAACAGGCAGAGCGGATATGTAATTCACCAAGCAAACACGTATATGTCTGTAAATACAGAGAGCATATGTATCTGCGTAACAACAAAACAACTTTTTTTTTTCTTTTCTGAATATCAGCAAATTTCTAAGTGTTATACACCTGTTTTATGATTAAAATAAGAAGCATTCAACGTTACTGGAACTATGTCACGCCTACTAACGAACTGTAACACGTTAATGGCTGTTACTTTTTAATATATACAGAGCACTTTATAACCCGTATACAAGTTTAAGTAAACATTTAATATTATTATTAATCAACTAATTGATATCAAAATTATCGGACAATCGGCATCAATTTAGCCTCTGTAGCAACTAATCCTTCTAAAGCAACTAATCCTTCGTGAGAAGTACAACGAGCTCCCGCTTCCCTCTAAGTTACTTTATATGTGGGGGCAGAGGACTTTCTTTCTTTGACTGATGTCTAAGTAAATAACGTATATTAAGATATATTTGAGAAAAGAGTACTATACTTCCCCTCTCGTCTATCGAGTACTGTTCCAAGTTTTTTTTTTTTTTTTTTCGCGATGACCTTACTTGACTCACTACAGTATAACGCGGTATGTGTTTAGCATAGAAAGTTATCATGCAGCAAAATCAAGCTCTAGCTGTCACTGTTGTATGTGCAGTAGAGGCTAACTGCTAGAAACAACACCGAGTCTAAATATGATTCACATAATGGTGATTCTTAATGGTAATTGTGCCTCCCCCTCCCTCCACCCACCCACCCACACACACACACACACACACCATGTCAAAATATTCTGAATATTCAATTAAATAAAAAAAGTGTTTTAATTTTTTGGATTATAATATAAATTTAAATACAAACTTGGATCTTCGGGATATGTACAATATGTCATAACCACTTAGACCATACATCAGGAGTCTTCAACCTTTCAGACAGTGGGGGCCTCATTAAAAATTTCAATGAAGCCCACGGGCCACTAAGCTATACTGCGGTATTTAGAATTGTAAGATGCTTTCCAGATTCACAAGGAACGCTGTGCATTTGATACTTTACATAAAATCCTATAAAAATAAACAGACTCAGCTTTAAGAGCGTAGGTAGGAGTCGGGTTCATGATAAGTAAATGCAATCAATACTTCAAAAAAAGATAATTTAATGAAGAAGGCATTCATTTTTTACAATGTCAATGGGCAACTTGGCAATGTTTTTTTTTTGACCAGCTTGTCGATGTTGGCATCGATGTTGGAAGTCGCTATGCGCAGAGTATTCTCGAGATGTTGGCCGTAATCTGAGTTCTTGTCTTGGACTTCACATGCTTCATTCTAGAGAAGAACTGCTCACGTAAGTATGTGCTTCCTAACAAAGCGTACATCTTCAAAGCATCTCGGCGGAGAATGCGTCCTCAGAAATGTAGTCTTTGTAAAATGTAAGCAAGGGCACATTGAATATTTTTTCTCTCAAAGAAGAGTTGTTTTAGAGTTCAAGCAGCTCCATTTGTACTGAGCCTGGCATTTTGGCAGCATTGGCATTGAAAATAAATCTAAAGGAGACTGTTGGTTACGAAAATCACTAAATCTCTCTTCGAACTCACTTCGCAACACGGCTAATTTTGTAGCGTATTCATCAAGAGACGAACAGTTGGACTCAGCGAGAAACTAAAAATGAGTTAAGTCTTTTTTTTTGCGAGTTGTGCCTCCCAAAGTTTGAGCTTGGCCACAAAAACTTTGAAGTGATCAAACAGAGTGTGCACCAGTTGATCTTTGGATTGTAGGCGCGTGTTTAGGTCATTAATATGCAACGAAATGTCGGTCACAAAGGCATAGTCTGTCATCCACTTCAGATCGTTAAATTCCGCAATCGGATTCCCCTTGGTTTGCATGAGCTGCTGTATTTCGCTCCTTAAGCCAAAGACTCTTTTAAGAACCTTCCCTCTGCTCAACCATCGCACATCACTATAATAAACCACATCGCCGTAATCCGCTTTACACTCTTGGGTCAAACACTCTTGGAATTTACATTTACGATGATTCAATCCTCTTATATATGCCCTAATAATGTTGACGACAGTCACAATAACTTCAATGACATTCTCAAATCCAATAGTTTTCGAGCACAAATTCTCCTGGTGGATTAAACAGTGGTAATGGACGAAATCTTTCCTTCTAGTTCCGGTTCTTTCCTTAGCAGGGCAACAAACCCTTCGTTCTTTCACACCATAGCAGGAGCACCATCAGTTATCACACCCTCGAGGCTGGTTAAGCTGAGGTGAAACGCTGGAGCGTTTTCTTGGCGGCTTCAAGAAAATCAGTGCCTTTCGTCGTTCCCTTCATTGGTACGAGCGCTAGCAGTTCTTCAGTCACATTGAATTGTTCAATGCTACGGACAAAAATAGCCAGTTGTGCTGTATCCTTCACATCTGTGCTCTCATCTAAAGCAAGAAAACGGACGTCCGTAAATTCGGACGTCCGTTTTTTCAAAGTTCCTTCAATGTCATTGGCAAGTTCTTCGACACATCGTGCTACAGTTCCCCAGACAAACTTAGTTTTTCAAACACTTCCTTATTATTTCCCCAGCACGATGAGACATTCTTTCACAAACTCGCCGTCCAAGAAGGCTTTTGATTTTTTAGCAATTTTTTCAGTTATTACATAACTTACTTTGACGCACGCTTTACGTATCCTGCTGGTATTTTAAATCAATTTGGAGACGGTTCACTTTGTCCACACGAAGCCTCCCTTGAAGGTGATCGAAATTGGACACTTGCTTTGTCTCATAGTGTCGTTTTATATTGTATTCTTTTGATATTGACACTGACTCACGACAAATTAAACACACTAACTTATCGTCGATCGGCACAAAAAAGTACAAATCGGTCCACTTTTCATTAAAAACCCGACAAGAATCACTTGATTTACGCTTTTTTTACTCGTAGACGCCGTAGTGATGGCAGGTGAACCCAAAAAATTATTCAAAATGGTTATTATCCACTGAATATGTCTCACACTAATGAAAAAAGGTCTGGCAATATAAAACCACAATAGACTATGGCTGACACGACGAACCTGCGTGCGTTTATGCACGAATATCACACTGTTCACGACTGACTTTGGATGAGATCCTCTTGTATTTATGTGAAAATAACGAAGTATCGAGAACCTTCGAGATGTATCTGGAAGGCACTAGACAGTGCACTCGAACGAACTACTGCTTCAGCCTTCAATCTACCTGCGACGTTAGTACTAGTACTTAAGTACTGCTTGGCGCGGGTAGATGCCTGAAGAAGCAAGTCTATTTAATATTTATTTTTATAGGATTTTATGTAAAGTATCAAATGCACAGCTTTCCTTTTTAATCTGGAAAGCATCTTACAATTCTAAATACCGCAGTATAGCTTAGTGGCCCGCGGGCTTCCCTGAAATTATTTTTTATTTAATCGCATTTTAATGTTAAGTAGTTATTTTTTCAAAATGGCCGGCGGGCCACGGCAAAGAGCTCCGCGGGCCACAGGTTGCCCGCGGGCCATGCGAAGATGCTATTGCGGCATAAATTAGCCACTGGAACTCCTATTATCCCCCTCCCCTCTTTCAACATTGTAACCCGTCTTAGGAAGAGGTTAACGGGCAAATTAAATAAGAGTGAATTATTTTTTATTCCATATTTGATGCAGAAAATTAATCATTTTCCAAGGGAGTATGACATTTAGATAAGAGATAATATATGCAGGATGCGTGTTTGGTTGCAATTAAAAAAAAAGTTGGTTCTCATCGCTTCACATTCCATGCGGTTCAGTAATACGAATCGATAGACGCAATTAATTCTGTATCGGAGAGAAGTCTTCAAACAGAAATCGAGCATTGCAGCTTAATGAGACACACATGAGCCAAACTTCTCAAAACTGTCATACGAAATACGAGGAATAAAAAAATCGGCTTTTTTTTTTAATTAGCTTATGACGATTTTATGTCCACCAACAGTACGATGGTTCCTTATAACGTATGCTTTCTAAATTTAGAGATATCCATATTCAATGGTTGTCCTCGAGTAGTGTGTCTTTGTGACGCTTTACAACAGCATCTGGAGTTTTCAGTGGGAAAGACATAAGTCTATGTGGCCACGTGCCATGCCTTAACAGGCATGGCACGTGGCCTGTCTGTTTTGTAAGATGAAAGATCTTGAGTTTCCGAGAGAAAAAGCCTTCCAGACCAATACGAGATTGGTTAAATCATCTTCGTTTGAAAAGCCTCTTGTAAACGTTCTTTGCTTCTAAGATGGAATTCGGGTTTTTCCAACCGAAGTGCATAGTCGTTATCGACTGAGCTACGAATACTACGTTGTACAGGCTAGATTGCATGGTTTGAATGGTTAAAGGCAGTCGAGGCAACTAAATTTCACAGTGTTATTTTAATTTATTATTTATTTTTTTTTTAGTTGTTACTCTTGCGTCTCCATCTTCCATTGGATTTCAATTCAGGCTTTTTTTTTTTTCTCCTACAACTTAACTTTACTTCCAATTGCATACAAAATTTTCTCTGCAGCACGGAAGATTACCTGCCAGAACGAACAACACCAGATCCATAGAATTGCTGTTATGTCACAGTACTCAAAAATGAAAAAAATCACAGTTTTGATACCATAACCAAAGCTTCCAAAAGACCTTAAATCTTTAATGGGAGAATAATTCTCTAACGTACTGTGAAACTAGATTAATTACCCCCCTTTATAGTGTGGAGATACATGTGGGGAACCTGGAAGTGGTTCTACCATCCCAATATAACAATCACCAAGCAAACGAAACCAACTTCGATTTTAAAGTTAATTCTTCGGGATTAAGTAGATAGCCATATACACATACACAGCTTGGAAAGAAGTCAATGACAGCATAGTGTGAAGAACAAACAGCCATTACGCCCAACTTAATAAGATGTAGGGCCCTTTCGCTGCGATGACTGCAGCAATCCTACAGAGCATACTTTCTACATGAGTACGATAGCGATCAATGGGAATTTTGGACCATTCTTCACGTAGGCATGTAATGAAGTCCTGGACTTTCAGGGTCTATGGAGACCAGTCAAGTGCGGTGACGTTCTTGTCTACAAGCCACGCAGTTACAACAGAAGCCTTATGACAAGATGCACTGTCTTGATGAAAGAGACAATGGTCAGTTTCGTAAAAACGCCATTGTCCAGAATGTTCAGATACCTCTTGGAGTTCAATGTTCGTGGCACCAGAAACAGAAGTGCGAGGTCAAACCAGGAAAAACAAGACCATACCATCACACCGCCAGATCCGAATTTCATAGTTCGGGGTTACGCACTCTGGTAAGAGGCATTCACTGGGCATCTGCCACACTCATCCATCTGATCGGTAGAGGGGTGTAGCACGAATCGTCGCTCTATAAGACAGCTTTCCAAGCTTCAAAGTCCCACTGCACACACTTTTTGCACCACTGTATGTTGGTTCAGGTAATGTGGGGCTTGCGTATTGTGGTCTTACCATGGAAACTCACGTTGTGAGCCTCGGTTCTGAATACTTTGGTGCAGATTCGTGGTCCAGTCAGTGCACGCAACTCCACTTTCAACATATCGTCCACTTCGAGCAACACTTGCAGTTGAATCCCTGCGCTTCCATCTCAGTATGGTATCACCGATTATTGACTTGCGATGGCCCAATTTGTGAACAATTTGCTGAACAGATAGTCCTGTAACATGGCATTCTAACAACCCCTCTTTCAAACTCCATCAGTTCCCTTTTCTGACCAATTTTCGCTTAACAAAAACTGAAGTGTTTCACCTTTTTTTTTTTTTTTTTTTAAATTAAGAGGAGAGGGGTGGGATAAACGATTTGTGTACCGTCTTGAAGTTTATTTGTTCGTTTTTTCTGAGAAAAAAATTGTCTACCGTTCTTATCATAAATACTTTTTCTATATTTTCATTCATCAAGAACATGATACTGAAAAGATAATCTATTTCTTCTTTTTCTAACAATAAAACATCATCCTCTATCCCACTCTGTAGAAACGAACTATAAAGGCGCAGTTTATAACATGCTATTCGCTGCAATGCTGATTATTAGACACTGTTACCTTTACATTAATGTGTGACATTACAAACTAACGAAACGACGAAAGCAAACATGAATAAAAAAAAAGGTACGAAGATCTCTCAAAGGCGCATTTTAAATAAGGATTTGCTTGCTAATCCTACAAGACTGGTCGTTATTTTATTTTGTTTTTCCCCTTCGCGGTTGGTCACAGAATTAAATTAGCAGGAATTCATGGGTGTCTTGTTGGCTTTGGTTTGTAGCCACTTCTGAACTGCTATGGTCAACATGCACGCTGTGCAAGACATGTGATTACAGCAGTTTAGTCCGCCAATTTCACACACTACGAAACCACCCATGGAGTAGATCCGTCGGCGGCAGGTGATTTCGCTAGCACAATGTTATGAATACAGACATCCTTAGCAGAACGAATAGAGACCAAGAAGATTAGGAGACAGTTCGGAGATGATGCCTAAGAGAAAGGTCAGTAAAAGATCGCGTGTGTTTTACTGAATTATTCCAGCTTTGAAAGCTGGTATTTCGTCGGTATTTTTTTAAACTTTTCTTAGGAATAGCTCATCTCACACCTGAAAAACAAGTCTTTTGAACTGCCTACAAAATTTTCACGGTTCTCAAAAGGGTTTCAGAAATTTCAGGATAGATAATACTTGCATGTGAAGATCGATACAATACTGGATAGAAACCTTACATTTAGGTAAGGTTTACATTTAATTCTTTAATTAGAAATTTGCAGAATATTTTAAAGCTCAATATTCACGATTTAAACATCATTTTTATTCATTCCAATTTTTAAAAGCGTTTGTATTATTAAGACTTACCCATATTTTATTTAGAATTTAGAATTATTTAAGGATGATAAAAATTACCACACGTAATAATCAATAGGACGAAGTAAGTTGCCATAATACTTCCGACAACTTTCGAAAAGTAATCATAAGTGAATAGAACTTCGATACGAGTTGCCTTGGTATTACCTTACTTAAAACATCTTCGTTTCCTGAGCCTTTGATTCCAATTAACGGCTTTTGTTAATTGCTTTTCAAGCAAGTTAAAAAAAAAAAAGCAATTATCTGTATGTTACTTACGTCACCTTCAACACGAGTTGCCTTGGTATTTCCCAACTTGAATTTCTATGCATGGCTTGAGCTGTTATTCCGACTCAATTAAAACAAGGAAGATCTATAAAGTAGAAACTCAGAACACAGAATAGAACTTCAAAACATTTCATAATGAAAAAAAAACTAAAAAAACGAGCATTTAATATATTCGCGTATACACAACAATTCCCTTGTTGTAAATTTGCACGTGGATTACTAATGAGAGTAAATGAACCGAAGATGTGCCCTGCTGTTTAAATCTAGTAAAGTTTAAGACAACGAACTCCATTCGCTGTTCTTATCAGGCAAAAGTTTTATGACTGGGAGTCAATGAGATTGTCCGCCAGCAGAAATACGTCGTTAAGAAGGGCGGTGAGTCTGCAATCACATTTGGTCCATTCACATGATTTTTATCCTTACTCATTAAAATTTAGGTTAAAAATTCGTTTTAAAAAGAGTAAATTAATTTTTACTTGTGCGCAAATATTTTTTAAAGTAAAAATGTCCTTTGATAACAAATTTCAAACGAACTCTTCATACGTTCATATTTTTTCTAACCACATTTAGCAAGGGATAAATGTTGGTTTTAAAACATGTGACAGGAAGGGAACATCATCTTAAAGCTATAACAAATTGTCTCTTTACGTGTTATCTTAGAAAAGAAGTGGAGTTCTTAGTAACTCAGAAATGGGAGGGTCTCCAGCTATTAGACAATTTTTTTTCACGAAATGCTTCAGTTGTGAGGTAAGAAAACAATCTATCATGGTTCGTCTATGTAGCGTGTCTCCTAGTAATGAGAAAACAAAAACTGATTACAGACGCAGTGATGGAGCGCGTGGATCACGACACGTGTCTTTCAGTACCCGCTCTGCGTGCTCTCGTTCATACTCGTTAACACCGAAGACAGAGAGACGTCATTCACTCTTCATCCCCATGGGTAGCCCTGTCGGACCTTTCGGTCCTTAGCTCGGTGGTGTCTCGTATGGGTGGGATTGGATATATATATAGAGAGAAGCGAAATTCTTATATAACTTCTTATTCTTTAAGGAAAAGAAACAAAAATGTTTGTCCTTAGGAAGCTACACTCTACAGGTGCTACTGATGCTTTTTCTAAGAAGCACCTTTATGTGGTGACGTCATTAGGGAGACGAACTTTGGAAACAACTGTTCAAAATAATTTCAAAATAAACTTTAGATAATTTCCTGACAAATATTTGATATTAACTACGTTACTAGGGCTTAAAATGTGGAAAATAAATTACTTTATTCAGTTCTGATAAGCATTTTGTGAGAGGAGAAAAGGAACTCTTAATACATCCACTACCCCACCTCACTATCTCATTTACGTTTGAACTTTATTGTAATTATCAACGTACGAAGCGATTATTCATCATTCACTCAATAATAGTTTGAAATAAATAAAGATGTCTTCTAGAAATAACGAGAAAATTGCGTGTCTGTTCCTTTTTTTTTTTTTTTGTGCGTCTTCTTTTTTACTGTTCAAATTACATTCACCCATCAACCAATTGGATGTATTCAGCCACGAGATGTGACGTAACTATATATTATCGCTTTCATCATATTGTTTGAAATCGCGTTCGTAGAAACCATAAAATTGTGCTCGTGTTTTAATTATTGGATATATATGCCCATAAACACGTTCTTTCAAAGTGATAAGCGCCATGAACGTGACTGGAAGTAATTTATTAACGGTTTGAGAACAGTGTTAATCAACTACTGAAGGAAGAGTCATTTTTTACTCGCTGACCAGCGTGCTATTACCAGTCACGCCTTTAAGTTTTCCCTGTTCAAAGTAATTTGGATTTTCGAAAGGAATGCAAACAGTACATGTAACTTTTACTAGTTTGATGTAAACAGTGAGGAATGCTCATTTAGGATATCAAAGAATCAATTAGATACAGTTCGTATTTAAGACCCATGCACTAAATCAGATTCAAGAATGCGCGCGCTGTTTCTTTCTCTTTCAATGCGCTAAACATAAATGAATGTAGAAAACAAGGAAGTAAACATCAGTTGTCAACAGAAAGTTATGGCAAACATCGGGTTTAGGGTCAAAGATCACTCGTTTTGTATGTATATATAACAGCGTTGAAACAGATGACGTCATCTTCTGTTGAGCCTCACGTAGCCATGACGAATTAACAATACATTTCCTATCACTTCATAATGATTTGTGAGTGATCACACTCCGCGCGGAGATAGATGGACACTATAAATATTTAAAAGAGGCGCATTACATTCATAGCTTTAAGTAGAGCACTGACCCGTCTGCATAATGATGCCATACCATATGCTAATTGAATACTCGGTGTTGGTGGTTTCGCCTTGTTGAACAGACCACAGCCAAGAACGATTTTTTTTTATTTATTTTTTTTTTTATTGACTTCGTAAATACCTGTGAAGAACAACTGATTGCCACTTACCACACCTTTCTCCATTAAGATATCGTTTTCTATGCATGAGAAAGAAATTTTATGAGATTTTCTTCGTAGGTGACAGGTACAGTCCATGTAGTACAAATTAGGTATTCTAGTTGCTAAACTGGAGAAATCATTCACTGATAGGCGTGGGCTGCAGCATGCCCAAGGTAAGCCAGTTGTCACCAACAAAGTTCACCTATGCATACAAGGGCAAAGGACATAATTAGGTTCGGCGTCGATCCGACTGTTCCCCTACCCACGCAGGTTGTCGGACAACACGCGATAAGAATTGATGGATAACTGTAGTGGACAAGCATTTAGATCACGGATCCTGTCCTCACTGTTCCGAAAGCCCTGAATAAATGTATTTTCTATACTCTGTAATAACAATAATTGCCTTCATTGAAGCAATTTCAGAGAGGATAGGCTCATCCCACCTTCCCCAATTTTGTATATTCTTCATCCTTTCGGAGACAATTACAGGCTGCTTTTAACCTGGTGGTAATAAATTGCCCCCCAAAGAAATGCACTTCCATTGACAAGGTAGTCTTTGTTGTTATTTGGCTTAACGATGTATTTTATAACGTTGATCTTGTTAATCGCTATTTGTTAAACTGAAAAAATTTATTTTTCGAAAATTGTTAGCTAATAATAATTTATCACAAAAGCGCACATCATTTATTAATAAACCTACAGTTTTGTGTTTTCCTCCGTGAGGTTATATTATATTTTCTACTATGTTATTCTGTTGCCTCATATGTGTGAAATTTGTTATTTTAAGCCTTTAAATATCTGGAATTTAAATTATTATCGCCTGTTGTGAAACTAACGTCTCGCTTATCAGAGGACTGATGGTGCTTAAAAAAAAAGTTCCATGTTTATAGTGTAGAGCAGGGTTTCCAGACAAGGTAAACAATAATAAAAAATGTAATGAAAAAAAAATTCTTAGCTCCCGCCCACGGTACTAATCTATTCTATATATATATAAAAAGATAAGCCGAAATTTGAAACGTTTTTTGTCTCTTCATTGTTTTAAAATGTCCAACAATGTGTTTGCCTTCATGGGACAAACACATTGTTGTCTCATGTCTCGAGTCATCAGAATAAAGGAGAACCGGCTTACCAGCCCGGACTCGGGGGGGGGGGGTTTGGAGGGCTCTTCCAGGGGGAGAAGAGCTCCTAGCAAAGCCCCCAACATCTTTTCATTAGTGAGTGGGAGTCACATAAAAAAAAATAATAATTCCTTCGCTCTCAAGTGTTAGCTGGGCGGTTTATCCTATCTTTCCTTCACATTTAATCCAGGCTTAGGACTAGCAGGAAATTTCTTTAGTGAAAATGACGTTGGCTTCTTTCACTGTTGCAAGAATGTGATATTAACGAGGATTGTACTCTTCTGTCATTTATATGTTGGCTTGCAGTTTACCGTTTGAACTTTTCATTGTGCATGAAACATCTCAACTCTGTTTTCATAATGTAATCTGCTTCGAGTCCGCGCGGTTAGCCTAGTGGTTATGCGCTTCGCAACCATATGCCTGAGGAAGGAGTGTCCTAGATTCGATTCCCGTCGATGACGGGAGGAGCTTAAGGATTTTCATCAGCCAAAGCCAAATTAGCCGGTCTTGGGCGTGGATAGCAGGGTTTTTCCCCAGTTTATCTGGGGTTTTTCATCCCGCAAGCAGGCAAAATGGCTCGGTGAACACAAACACACACACACACACACACGGATTACAGTCATGAACATCGCCCTTAATGGATGTAGCAGAGGGGTGAAGAACTGGCTGCATTAATACGCCAGTAATCCCTCATTAGGAGGGGACTCAACCCGTCCTAGACGGATGAGAAGGATAGGAATCTTCTTCGAAATTTCCTAAATTTTTTTCTAAGATGTTTATCCAGTTCGGTAGTGGCTTTCTTTCGTTTCTTGTCCTCTAGATGCATTTTTTCTTCTGTCGTAAGTTACTGTATAGGCAATTATATTCAGCGTCTTCTCGGAAGATCTTGATGAGAGGCTATATCTAAAGAAAAATGTACTGAAGGATAGCGGCAACTTGGAATATTTGCTAAAGGAAGCACAGTTAAGGGCTGATTGGTTGCTAATTCAAACTTCATTACTACCATTTGTGGATTATGCTCTAGTGAACAATTACTCATCAGACTGAGGAGCGTATAAGAAATAACCTTTTCTCCTTCTAATGAAATTCTGAGAACTTGTTTAGGCTGTATTGAGAAGATTAGATAGATTTATATAATAAACTGACCCATCTACATCGTATTGTTACTTTGGTTAATTGTTGTGGTATGAGCCACAGCGCGCGTCTGTATCAGACCATATTGTTTAGTATTTTTGCAGAGGTTAAAGAGGAGAAAAATTCTGATTTTCGAGGATCTTGTATCGCGCATGTGTCAGCCAGCAACAAATGTTCATTAGAACGAAATTTGCTAATCTACATCTAAATAATAATCTAAATTATTATAAACATTTCAATTTTGCGTAATTTATTTACTCATTAGATTAATAAAATTTAAGAAGAAAATCTAAATTACTTGATATTTGTGAAATATCAGAAAACAAATCTAAGAAATTACTAATTCTCAATTTTTAAATAATTAATAGAATGAGATTTAAAAAGAAGACATGGTGTTAGATATTGTGGATGTTCTAAAAACATCTTAACTATTATAAAGAGCCAAGAGGCTATTTTTTTTATTTTTTTTTCCGGCAGCGTATATTAATTTAAGGGGATAATAAATCCCTCATTATATTTTAAAGCCGGATACGAAACTCGGAGATCAAAATAAGAGTTTCATGCCGAAGAACTATCGGCGAGTCCAAGCGTAAGTCAACACCTGGGTAGTACAACACTAGGACAACTCGAAGCAAAGGTGGAGCAAGATCCATCACTATCCTTAATTTTTAAATAATGAGGGTTATTATCCCCTTAACTTTACATCTTAACTATATTTCGAGAAACAAAAAAGGGTTCTCAAGTTTTTATGATGATTCCGAACATGGAATATTGTTTAGACCATAAGATATTAGAAACATGGATAAGTTAAAAGTTGAGAGTCAAGATGATTTACTAACATTGAATTTAATTATCTACAAGCTGAACCTGTAAAGGAGTGCGAAGAGAGATTGTTTCGAACAATAGTAATACAAGATAGGAAGGAAGAAGGGAAAAAAGTTATGAGATGCCATTTCGGATAATTAGCGGTCTCGGAGCCATCAGAACTCGCCAAACATCTACCAATTAACAATAACAAAAAAACACCACTTAATGCATCTGAGATTTCTCTGTATACACACACACACACACACACACACACACACACACACACACACACACACACACACACACACACACACACACACGCATTAAGTTGAATGTATCAATCATTTAACAGCACTAATCTACATCACCGCATAAGTTCATCTGTGGGGCCTTATCACTTACGATGCTAATTGAAAACATTAATTAGCGCTCAATTAATAAGCCAGCGTGTATTGACACAGTGCGTAGGGTGCTTACATTGCTTAATGAATGGTTTATTTAATGAGAGGTGGGAATATCAAACGATGCCAATATGAACACGAGTCCTATCTAACCCTAAATGTGTGTGTGTCTCTCTCTCTAAGCCTTTGGAACTCTGATCACGTAATGACCCATGATAACGGTAGATAAGCGCGTATGGCAACATCAGACTTCATCAAGTCGGCGATGCAAAACAACAAAGGCAGAAGAGACCAGGAGGATGATCAGTGACCCAAAAAGAGTAATTACGTACAGCTCGAGATGTGGTTTGAAATTAAAGTGACAGATACTCCTCCAACATGACACGAGGCCAAACCTAACGAACCCCTTTCGCTGCAACAAACTGGTTCCCGTCACTAAACTCTGCACATCCAATCAAAGGTTAATTATTAATCAGCAAAGGAAATTAATATTTTTTTTTTTTTTACAAGGGCGATAAGGTGTGATGGAAGCGAAGTTCAAGTAACAACTTCAATTAACTTTCTAGTTACGGTAGGGTTACTCAAAGCTCCGAAGAAATGAGTAATATTATAGTTTATTATATGTTTATAAATATTCATAAACATTCAGGATGTAGGATATTATTTTCTATTTGTCAACACTTTACCGAATATATTTACATATTTTTGTAAATACACTACTCTGCCATCAAATTTCGGATCATTCAAATGAAATATAATTAGCCTTTAATTGAGATAATCAAAATCAAATGCAGAAACAGTTTCAGCTCATTGAAGAATAAGTCGAAACTGAAAATCAACTCCGAATCAGGAATTACATATTCTCTGTTGTGATTATTCGTTCGTTTTTCCCTTTGATTATCCATTCTAGTAATATCTTCTAAATTTATTAGGTAACTATGTCATTTACTAAAGAAAAACAGCATTGTGCCTAATACCAAATAAAATATAAACAGTTTATTGTCATGGTCACTGTTTTTGTTTTTAATTGTTGAAAATGGACTCGATAATAATTAACTCGTGACAAAACTTAACTTCTTTGGCTTGAAAGAAAAATTAAAACTTCAAGTACGCATCGCCTCTCGAATGATCAAGTGACAACTTTCGTAAATGTCGTGAACTATTCAAAAAGGGAAACAACTTTCAGATGCATATAAAAATAAGGTCAACACGGCTCTCTCTCAAAAGCGAGGCACTCATTAAAAAAAGCATGTCTTGTTTAATATTCCTTAGCATCCTCATCTATTTCAATCAGTGAAATTTTCGATATCATTCTCAAGCAGCGTAACTGAATAACGGGTTTTGCTAACAATGCAATTCGTGAAACATAATCAATTAATTAAATAATCAATTACGTGAAATATAAAGTTCCTGAAGACACCCATTCCTTTTGGGATCTATTCCAAATGCCTACATTCATCGCTCAGAGACTATCCAGTGCAAATAATTTCCAGTGACGTGTTGGGGCCACAGTTTCCATGCTTCTTATTAGGTTTAGTTTCAGTTGATGGCCAATAATTATTAAATTTTCTCGCTCACCACCACCAAGTGATATTTGACTGACATGGCGACCACCCACTGATTGTTATACGTAGCCACACAAGTTTGGGTGTCGTCATGGTAACAATAATTGATTGCATCCTCATTAACCCGTGACCCACAGATTTCTGTCGTAGGAGCCTAGTGGCAGGATACAAATGGCTGACAGAAACCATATCTAAACTGTAGTTGTGATTCTCCTTATGGAAGAAAAAGAAAATTGTCTGTGCAGAAATATGCATGGGTTAAAAAAATAATAATAAATGAATAATCTTTAAATATTTTCTTTGGTGCGAGGATTATTTTTAAATATTATAAAATCGGAAATTTTACAATTGTTTCGTTAGAATAAAATTGAAACAATGCGTTCTAATAGTTCATTTTTAACAATTGAAAGTTGAATTAACAATTTGAGCACACTACAACTCATTGTTATTTTAATCCAGTAGCTCTGATAATGGTTTTGATGCTTTATAAATTGTTGAATACGTCTGTCAGCTGTCTATTGTTGAATAAATATCGAAGCTAGCTGTGGAAATAGTTTATATTTGGTGAACTGAATCGTTGGCGAGTATTGTCTTAGAGACAGGCGGAATGGATTGTAACTTTCTTGCCCAAACCAGTTTTGAGAACTGTTTCTAAAGAAGATTTCCATGTAGAGTATTGCGTAAAAAAATGTGAAGTCTAAACACGTTTCAAACCAACTAAACAAATTATAAGCAGCGACAAATCTTCAATAAGCACTTTATGTCACCTTTCGTTCGATTATTACTCAGATTAAGTAATATTTTAAAACTCGCTGAAGGTAAGGCGCTCACACGAAGGGGAGGGTCACTAATTCCAAGTTATGTTCTTCGTATTAAACTGGTTATGTGTATTCGTAGACTTTTGTATGCATGCTGCAGCATAACTGCATTTGGTTTGTTAATTAAAGCTTTTTAAAATATGATCCGGTTTGTCTTTTCCAGTTTTTACCATTGATTTAAAATGAATTAGGCCAAAGATTATCGGAGGTCGAACTATAACACGTCTTGTGTTTCAAAATTGATAACGTGTCTGTCTGAGGAGTGATTGGCATGCTAAAAGAACATGCATGTCCGTCCACTAAGATAAGACTGGCCAGGCGTCCAAAAAAAAAACGGGAAAAAAAGAAGAAAAACCTGACAAATCACTCAGAGAGAAGAATATTTCCTTATTTCGTACTGCTAAGCAAGGATAATTGAACTCCAGACTGAATTATGACTAAGAAAGGCGTGCCGGACAAACACATTCCGATAGATTCGTCATTATTTGGGTGACTATTTCATAACGATGACGTCACTAACCGACTTCATTCATAACTTGCCATACAGGGAGGTGTTGTGAATCGCTAATGACAAAAAAAAAAGACATCGGGCGGGTTAGTAGGGATTCCCTGTATGGCAATCGTATTCACGGCAGGAAGTCTTTTTCAAACCTGGTTTCTTGTGGAAAGGATCGTTCACGTCTTCGTTGGCGTGTTCTAGGCGTACAGCAAGCCACGAGCACGGGTCACTGCGTGGGCCGGAAGGTCACATCCCGTGCGGTGTTCTAGCCTTGGGTCACAACTGCAAGAATACTGCTAGAGAGAGAGAGAGAGAGAAGGGCGGAGTGCGGACACGTGGACCGACTCTGTTCTGTACAACACAACACTGTACTTGAGTTACTGCGCTGTCTGTTCCGGCGACTGCCCATGAGATTCATGTGTCAGCGATTTCGTCTAGGGTCAAGTACCATCCGCCCTCCTCGCAAAGAAACTGGTGTTGGGGGAAAGCATTCGGTGAATGCGGCGATCAATCATTCACCATTCAACTGTCAGAGAAGTTATCGTGCAAGTGCTTGTTTTCTGCTACTTTTTTGCAACACACGCTTTGCCCTTTGTGTGGACAACAAGAAATATCCGATCGTTCACACACCGAAATGCCCGGAAGGCTTGGTCAGATAGCGGGCTAAACGCGCATAATTACTAACCAGTTTGTTAAGTTTCAGTAACTCGCAATATAACTCATTACGTTCGCATAAATTTTATCTCCACACCCACTGTGATAATGGGAAAGAAATCATCGGGTACTTTTCTTCTGATGATCTCGATGACCTTATAGGTTAAAGTATCAACCCCGAACGTTTTCCATGTACAGTATGAACATAGCCTTGATCTGAACTTGATTAATGGACGAGTCAAACGAATCCCCCTGAGAAGGGCTTGTTAGCTACTGTGTTGTTTCTTACGTACGAACATGTATTAACGTAATATTTCAACTTTGAGAGTGGACATTTTGAACAAGGTCAATAACCATTCAATATACCAAGGTTGAAAAGCATTTCATATTTTTGATACGCGACAGCTTTTGAAGCAAAATGAAGGTAATGGTTCAGGATCTAAGATTTGTCTCCGCTTACTACCATATTGAAGTTGCTTCTGCTGTAGAAGCAGTTCTTACTGCATCTGCCAATGTTCTGAAGCTATTCTTAGCGTCATATGTTGCTACGAAGCTGTACTTACTGCATCTACAGTTGTTTTAAAGCTATTCTTAGCATCTTCTGTTGCTATGAAGCTGTACTTACTTCATCGGTAGTTGTTTTGAAGCTATTCTTAGCATCTTCTGCTGTTGTTTTTGATCCTTTTAATTGCAGAAATTTAAATCTTCATGAAGAGATTTGCAACTCGAATAATATAAAAGTATGGGTAAATTTAAACAGCGTAATCATGCGCCAATAAGACACAAAAACAGAAATCAAGTAAACGTACACATATACATTTCTGGGAGAAAGCAGAAATAAAATAAATTCTAAAAAAAAACAACATTCAAGAAATAGAAGATAGAAATTCTCTACTTTTTGTGATCAAGATATAATTATTGCTATCATCTTATTCAAATAACTCAGCTAGTTTGTAGTAATCCCATAACTATTGCTGTTATTGAAGGGACTGAAGCGACCGGTAAAACTGTCAAAGAATTTTCTTTTTTTAGCGGGGGGGGGAGCTATTTTGACAGAAACTATGCATTTATATTTCATGTGAAATCTATAAAAATACTGCGTTGCTGAAAGAAAGTTTTGTTTTAGAAGTACTTTCGCAATTACAACATTCCACTATGCAAGAAGTGCAAAGGTCAACTATAACCACATTTCCGTTTTGCCAGACAAGGCAGTAATACAGAATAATACGTTCGCTGAATTCATGATTTGCCATAAAGATGAATTTTAATGATTTGTGTCTGTAGAGTTTGGTTGTATGTGCGCGCGTGTGGCGCCGCTAAGGAGTTGCCCTCTGATTTACGTGGCTGTTCGCTATAGTAGATTAAACAGATAGTAGATACAACGGCAAGATATCCGACACGAAAAAAAGATGAACCTGCTGTAGGCACTTGTCAGGTTTTCTAATCGGAGGTTGGTAAAGAGATATCGAGCTGGTCTCAAGAAAAAAAAAAAAAAAATCGATGATCTGATAAAAGGTAGCCTATTTCTCAGAAAATTAAATCATCGAGGAATGAGAATTCTAGTCTATTATGGGAAGGTCTTAGAAACGGTTTAACTTAAGCAGTACCTAAGGGTCAAAACTGAAAACAAATGTGTATGCGTAAAGTCACACCCATCAGCTGTGTACAACGTATTGATTGTGTTGCGAGTTAATAAATTCGGGGCATTTTTCAATTATATGTTTGCAAGTAGTAATTTTTACGTTTAGTTTTAGTGCGTCTCTTTGTCAACTATGCTATGCATCATTCATAATTACAGTATTTCGTTCCCTTCTATTTAAAATTAAACCATAAGTCTGATCGGTCTTATTTCGAACTTTTTTGTATCATGCTATTCAGAATGGAGCTGTTTGATCCATTAGAAGTGCCAGAGAGCTTTTGAGTTTACGATAAAACTGATAAAAACGAAATATTGAAGTGAATTTTTCATCTTTGCTTCATACGTCATATGTACACTACTCATTTATAAACATGTCATTCGAGTAACGAATAATTTCTAGCAACGCAACAGACTGTCTACTATTTATTTTTCGTTAAAAACATCGGGTGAAAACAATTCCCTATACATTTCGTTACGAATTCAACCTCCTATTTAAAGTACTTACAGATGCACAACCATCAGCCAATTACTGGATATCATAATTATAATTTACGTATTCTGTGCATGGGAGATTCTTTCATTTTCAAAAGGTATGTCATTCGGGCATGTGCCGCTGTGAATACTGAATATGACAGGGCAGGATAAAGGAGATGGTAAAAGTAGTTTGGGAGAAATGTCACATCAAAAGGAAAAAATCTCACCATCAGAGAGTGAAAAGGAAGGAAAAGTTATCTATTTTTTCATCAAGGTGTAATGAGGTGGTGGCAATTAAATCCCCTAAGACATCTTTTAACGGCCCCCTTAAAACAACATCACGTAGCCTAGATAGACCAGTTCCTGGCAAAGAAAACATTCGAAAGATAAGCGATCTGAACGGATTGCCAAAGATTGATTATAGGACAGGGCGTCAGTGCTGTCGCACTGTCCATTTGATGGAAGAGAGAACAACATCCAGGTTGGTTTAAATCTCCTCGAGCCATTATTCCATCTAGTAGGAGGACACCCTCGACTACCAATATATTGCAAGAAAGAAGTCGATAGTGGGAAAAAAAAAAGCGAACTTCGAAGTACATTTTAAGAAGGCATTACTTCCCATAATGCATAGCATAGAAACTTAATCTTATTTCATTGAGGGGAATGCTATCCCCCAAAATTCTATTTAGAAAAGCGCCATCTCGCCGAAAGGACGTAGCAACTGGAGATAAGAACGCAGATAAGATCATTCCCTACTTGAAAGCGGACATGGTAGCTGTGTTATCTGAAGTCCAAATCTCGTTCTTGGGGGTAGTGTAATTCCAGGGGAGCTACTGAAGGAGAGTCGTTCATGATTAAGAAGTAGTGTGTCAGAATTGGAACTTGCCACTTTTCGTTACCGTACTTTCATTCACATTTTACAATTGCATTTGTTAAGAAGTACCAAATTTTATTGCCAACATTCGACTCAAAAAGCAACAAAAATGCACGAACATTCTGTATGTTGTAATAAAAAGGAAAACAGAGCCTGTCTGTCTGTTTGTATCTAAAATATTGATTCCTGGGGACAAAAGTTTGGGTTTAGATATAACCAACAGTCTTCCTAGAGATAAATGGAGAAAGCGTATATCCACTGGTGGAAGATCCAAAAATAGAAATTTATAGAGAACAAATAATACTAAATACAATGAAGTGAATAATTTCCAAATTTTAAGTGATTAAACAGAAATTGAATCTGGAGCTCCATTGGTTATTTGGATAATACATAAGACAATACCGATTTTTTTACATGTTGGGTGACCTTGCAATGAAGAATTTTAAAAGCTTTGATGTAGAAACGATGTCTAATGACAACGAACAAGCGTCATTTCCATAAATTGGATGCAAATGCGATATCAGCTCCATTATTGTACACCCCTAAAGACCTCACCTTGTCAGTAATTATCTTGTAATCGGCATGTTATACAATGTAAAGCTGTCAACTGACGCCAGAACATATCTCTGCTCTTCACTCAGGTTGCATATTGCGTGACAGTTAAGCACTCTTCCTCTTCGATATCCGCAGGTCGTGTACAGCAGACTGGGACACTCTACGGTCTCCACGTTTTCATTACCAGGTAGAAGAAGGTCCGTTGATGTTCTTTCTTTTGTATCCGTATTTAATAATGTTTACGTTAAGCATGTTACAGGAAGGGTGAAAGGGCCGGCGTTAAGGGTTTAAATCTCTACCTTTCCAGTAACTACGTCAGGTGAGGAAGGAGGTGTGGCAGTCATAAGTCTTATGTAGCTTGGGGCCGTACAAGGAGTTGACCCCATTAACGAAGGGCCAGCGGCCCTGACTTTGTTGCACTCTTGTAATATTCGGTGGGAACGGAGACTTAAAAGTACAGTAAAGGGAAAGCAGAGTGGTTTAGAGCACAATAAGCTTAAAAGACATTAAAAGTGCACCACCAGGAAAAAAGTTAGGGACATCTTATAACAGTCATCATTGAAATACTTGTAGATAAGGACTAAGGAAGTTGAGGCTGCCGAAGGTTGTCGACATAATTACACCGAGGAAGGCAACATGAACTGGTTTGTCATGTCATTGCTTTATTTCACCCCCCCCTCCCTGTCTATTTCTGGTGTAGCTGAAAGCGAGCACTAAGTGGTGCCTTCTCTCATTGCAATTTGGCCATCCACAAGGAAGTAATATTAGAAACAGTGTTCTAGACGTACGTGGGTGCTATAGAAAAACAGGAAAATTAATCGGTATAACTTTCGAAATATCATTCTGAATAGGACACAAAATTAAACCACTTCTCAAGAAATAGATCTGTTTTTAAAGTGGTGCGTCAAGAAGTAGAATATGATTTTGGAGTTTCCTCAAGATTTGACATCTACCTCATCGTCTTCTACATCAATAACAAATAATAGAGGAAGATTTGATGGGCACGTTTTAAAAAAAATGGAAAGTATAAGTGAAAGAATAGTTATTGTAGGTAAAGGTTAAATGCTCTCGTTTAGATCAGAGAGAAATGGAATGATTAGATCATGGAAGATAACTGACGTTTTGATTAACAGTTGAATCGAAATGCTTTAGATCAAGTAAAACAGAAGAAATCAACAAAATAAACTGAGTTGCTAGAAATAAGACTGTGCAAGTGCATCTGAAATTGAAATTTCACTGCACATATTGAACACTCTCTAACAGATACGATAAACTCTTCAGCGGGTTGAAAATTGAACTCACGCCAACATATACATATTTTGATCTCTTCTGGTGAATATCGAGTAGAATAGTTGCATGAAAGATTAATGATCGTCATCAGCTGACACATCAGAAGGTAGCATGGATCACTTAGTTAACTCAAATCATTGCAATGGTTCAAGAATGCTTAAATACTGATTCTCTTATACTGTTCTAAACGTGAACTGAAAAAATCAACGAAGGTCATAAGCCTAATATAGACCTTTTAGTAAAATTAACATTTCGAATTATGCGGTACTTGTGTTTTAAATTTTCTTAGATATTTATTCTCTTTTAAGTAGTTACTCAGCCATTAATATGACGTATCCCAAGAAACTTTCAATTAAGTTTCTTGCATTTCAATTATTTGTGCTTTGTCTGGGCCTAGAACACTTTCCATTTAGCCACACGCATTCTTATCAACGACAATAATGCGTTCCATCCCACCACAATCACAACTGGAAAGCTCATACCCATAGCGCACATGTCCGCATTCCGAAGAAACAATTGCAATAAAAAAGACCAATATTACGAAAACTATGGTTCATTAGCCATTTTGCATGGATATCGTGACGCTAACTACAACACAGATATGTTGGGTCTGAAATATATCTCGTTGTCACTCCAGGTTACGACCACCCTTTGCAAATGTAATACCGTGACCAGTTGCAGAGTTTAACCTTAGTTCGTGAGAACCACTACACGACTACAAGAGACGTGCCTGTGTGCGTAAAAACCCCGCGTGTTTGAAATATTACAGTATCAGCCGTGAGCAGAAGAGGTAGTGTGATTCAGGAGAGGTGAGTCCATTCAAAGGGGAAGATTTTTCCCTTTGTACAAATATCCGAACGTTTATCTGCGTCCTCATAATGAGAGTTGTGTCGTGGCTTAATAAGTGTAACGAATACCCTGTAAAGGAATCGTGTTTCAAATGCGTGTAATTGTGCCAAGATACAAATATATGAGTTTCACTTTTCTTTTTAGAGGGACACGATGCTTTCAGAGGATATATATATTCTGCATGTATCGATTTCTTAGAAGAAAACAGTAAACTTCATTGTCGGTATCGTAGAAGAGTTCCTTATGAAGATGATGTTCTTATGTGATAGAAAGCCTGTTTACCAAAATACGAATTCCTTCTGACTTAACTAGGCGGAACTATCAGATATGCAACAGATTTAACAAACAGAATTAACAAACAGATAAACACATCTGTTTGTTAATTTAAAAGTTTAAATTGCAGATATTTTGAGTTTTTTTTTTTTGCTTTTGGTCGGACTGCTAATGCTCACAAACTGCGACCTTTACAAGATTTATCAAGTGTGGCTTGTTTCTATTTCGTGACAACGCCCAGCTATACACAGTCAATCTGGTTCGTCGCTGGGGTGTGAAATCCATCGTATCCCTGCTCATATAGGGGCCATCTATCGATAAATGTCAAGTGGTGGGATATTGTGAGACCATAAAAATCACAAAACACTTCCTTGTTTCTGGTGTGAACATCAACGGAAATGACATGATGCTAAACCATGCTGTGCAGTGTCGCCACCTGCCAGAAAACTTCTGAAAACATGTTAAGGATTCGTCTATCTTTTGTGTATTCTGATGGTATAAAAGAAGTTGACCAAAGCTGTTCGATTTAGCTTCGTATATTTAACTGTTGTTATCTAAAAGAAACATTGGAATTATTCTCGAAAACCATTAAAACATTTACTAGTGTCAAATTCTAATTTAATTTCTCCAGTTTAAATAAATATCAAATTTTCAATAAACTTGAGAGAAGATGCCATCACAGTTTAACAATCCAAGAGCAGCTCTAAAAATCGCACGTATAGCGATGTTTGGAATACAGCCAGTGCAACAAAGGTTATAAATCCAGTGTTGTAGAGTGCATGTGTTCTCCAGCTGGATGGCCTGTTTTTCACGCAAAACAAGCGGACAATTTTCCAAGAGGAGAACTTCTGCATATATAAGAATGATTTAAATCCAGGATTTTCCAACCAAAAAGCAAAAATGCTGCAACATCTACTTACAATCGTGCTATAGAGGTGCGCGTATAGAGAAACGGAAACTGACAAAAATATCTCTAACATATACTTATAAATTTTGAGAAACGTGAATCTAGAGAGAGAGAGATGGTACTTTTCAGTAAACTCATTACATAATAAATACATGTTGCCAGATAAAACAAAGAACCGAGAGATTAAATGCGCGACATCTGTTTCTCTGAATTACAACAATCCATAACAACTCTACAATTGTGACGTCATAAGTGGTTTATTTAATTATGCTTGAAAATGCATTGTTAAAACTGGAGAATATTTGCTGAAGGTAATTTACAAATTAACTCCAGTAAATATTCGGCAATTTACCCCCTTAAGAACAAGGTGCTGTGACATACAAACAAGACTATAAAGATAGTTAATAACGATATACGGATGCTGCATATACAGTAGAGATTTTACGCACGTTCAACATCAGACGTCCTTGGCTGGTGCCAGAATCCCGACAGGAAGTGACAGCTACCAGGAGTTGTGGCGGGACTTCATTGTCTTGAAAGCACGGGTTACGTGTTTATCGTACTGGTATGGTTGTTAGATTTTTCCGAGTGGGAAGGTAATGTTGATCCCTTTCACTGTGAAGCGAATGTTCCGCAGAGACTTACTTTTTAAATTAAGTAATAAATATTTGTCGTGAAAATGAATTTAAGTGTCGAAATACTTTCTTTATTGCAGTTTTCACAACGAGGGGAAATCTCCCTAAAGGACAAACAAATATGCTTTGTCGAATCACGACTCTAATGAAGTTTCGCTTTGTGTTGAGTTCACTTCTTCGCAGAAACCATTTAAGACGAATTTGTACTTGTCAGGTACTGCGTTGTAGAAATGAACTTCAAAGCGTGGAAATGCGAGTAGCTAAAGACTATGACAGATGTGTTTTCGTTGCTGGGAGACAAATTTCTTCGTAAATTACTCTTTCATGGTATAATTCTGCGGCAAAATTGAATCTATCTAGAACTGCCATTAGTTAGTGATTAACTAATCACTACAATGAAAAGCATGATGTGGTCATCCATTCAGGATGGTATCTTTCATTGCAGTGGTAACAGAGGCAACTTTGCGCTAAACGCCTTCTATTTATTTAGTATACCAAGGCAGCTTAGATTATAAATGCTACTGTATTTGTTAGTCAAATGAGTGTGTTCTTTGACTGGTTTGTTTTGAAGAAGAAACTATTCTGTTCCTTACGAAACCAAATAATTCATTCAGTTGAAAATCAGAGACATTGGCTTCTTAGACCCATAATGTCAAAAAAAAAAAAAAAGTCAAATTTCTTCAAATTTCACGTTTCTTCAGATATAAGCGTGCTCTAAGACTGTTAAATACGATCATGTCAGATGAATATTCTATGATAAGAAGTCATCGGCGATGCTCTTGTTGCCATGGAGATTAAACCAGACTAAAAAAAAAAAAAATCTTGGTTTTATTGCGACAGTAAATATATTTGTTATTCCTTAAAGACAATGGTATTCGTTCTTCTGTTGCTTATAATTACATGGTAGGCGTGCTATCAATGTCATATTTGATACGTCATCTTAGGAAGTGAAGACTTCGCAAATATTACCATGAAAAATCCATTAAGCCAACGCACCAACTAAATAGCAATGGAATACGTATTTACATAAACTAAGAGTAAAAAAAATAGATCCATGTCTTTATAGAGTAGCCCTAATGCAACATATCGGGGCTAATATCAATATCACGTTCAACCTTTCTATAGCATATTGTAGATCGTAATGTCAGCTCATGACTGGATTTTCAATTACGCAAAAAAAAACAAAAAAACTGTCGTCCTATTGTAAAGATGCTTCATAAAGTAAAGTCATATTCGCCAAGGCCATTTCAAATAAACCTTTTTATATTAGCAACACCGGTTTTGAGGCGGTTGGTTCGTTAAAAAGTTGGTTCGTCTCAACATAATGCTGTTCGTGCTTACTTTATTAACACCAAATTAACCGGATGAACATTTAAATGATGATTTAAATCAATGTGCAAAGAATGATCATTCGAATAACCCTTTTTGTTACCTTCTTAACGTAATGGTTAAGGAGCAAGAATTTTCGGCTATGGGGGTCTTTCACATTCAAGTTAATTTTCTGAAGCTTTTCAGATGAGGCATGTAAATATTTTTCTATTAGGGAGGATTTAAATTATAACCATTCATTTATAAATATTTAAGGAAGCTAGAGATACAAATTTATTCATTTCATTTGCAAATGTGCAGCTGGAATCATTGTTATATTTATTCGCGGATTCATTTTAATCCGATCCGCCATTTTGTTGTTCTGGTTCTCTTATCAACTGGCTTCATTGTTGGTTGGTGTCAGACGGTTGAAAGATAGCACAAGGGGGAACACCTCACTTGAATCCCGTCACGGCTAATGCCATGTATAAAGACAATATTAATGGACTACTATTGTCAACAAGATGCTAGTTGTAGTTTCCGGCAAGCACCATTACTGCCATCAGGCTAATGTTCTCTATGAGCGCAGTCTTCATTACTGCAACCTACAACAGTAATCAAAAGGCAGCGTTCCTTGACATAACGAGCTACAGGAGGCAGAGACCACGTGCAGAAAAGGTTAATAAGACGGGTGTGGGCGCAGGAAGGTGGGAGTTAACGCCATGGAATGAACGTTGACAGCTCCTTTTATTTGGTATTGTTGCCATTTTTTGCTACTTTTTTTTACATTCTTATTTGTCCTTCGTCTCACGTGGTCCACTGCTAAATCATTTGTTTGCCTTGTGCAGTGAGGTACAAAGGTTATGCACCAGGCAGCACCTTTCATGTTATTCCAACATATTACATGTCAATAGAAGACAGTTTACGTCCTTTCAACTCACCTACTAAGAATAAAATAAATATCTGATTGTCTCGGAGCTTGGATGACTGCCGCAGCACACGAATCTGAAATATAATCTACGTAAAGAATTCAGACTTGTTTTAAACCACGTGGTCACAATACAATATATGAATGCAATATGGACTTGCCTTTTTAATAAAGATTTAGATGGTTAATACAAAGTTTATGGCACTTTATAGTGAAATGAGAGGTGAATGTGATTTGTTTTCAAATTAACCAACGCCGGAAGTGAATGGTAAGTTTTTATTTATTTATTTCCGGCAGTGATCATTCACGTGATCAGTTAGACTGACAAGATCGGAAAGTGACCAACAGTCTAACGAAAAAAATAATTGGAAAAATCGGACCAATATTCTCACTAATGTTTACTAGCCGGTTTCCTTTAGCAGAAGCAGTGATATCGTCTCTAACACAGAGATCCATTATTAATGATATGGTCTTGAAATACTTGAATGTATGAGACGTTCTGTGTGAGACGCTAATTCATCTTCAGCTGTAAAGCCCTTTTCGTCTACATCAGTCGCTTAAGATTTGGTTTGTGGTCTTCATGTTCTCGTGCGTGTAGGCATTCAGCTGTTTGCAGTGCTGTTCGAAATCTACGTAGTTCAAAGACTCACTTCAAATATAATCTGCTAGTGGCGAAACATATCCAACAAATTTTATACCAATACGATGATGGCAATTTCATTATGAACAGGATGGTTGATTTATTGCTTCCTGAAAGTAGTTTGGAAAGATGCTTTAAAAAACGTCTAAATACATCAATCTAATAAGCAAGTGTAATGCTCTAAGAAGAGAGCATATCGAGTTCCATAACAGTTTGAACCAAGAATAAATGCACTCCAAGACATGCAAAAAAAACTTCGCATCATTAAATGCATAGGAATATCGACATGGCTGGGTTAAATATCAATAACCAGTGTATAGAGGAATATGATAAAACAGGATGAAACCGATAAGTTGAGTGTCATGAATCCTTCAGCAATTGCTCTCTAGTATTGTGGATGATTAAAGAAGGGAATTTACAGTTTTTCCGATGGTGTAAAAATTAGGAAGACATAAGAAAACACACTCTCTCTCTCTCTCTTTAGAATGGCTTGAATAATTAAGAGTAAGAAAGGGAAGAATAGATGCCAGCTTAGTATCGTTTTAGTGTAGAGATTTTAATTCTGGACAGGGGTTAATGCAAGTTATGTGTCATATTAGAAACATTATGCTTCAGATGACTTCAGAACTACGAAATCGAAGTGTGTAGTAGTGTTTCCTATAAGTAGTTGAAGTTCGGGAAGATTATTGCAAAACTCTAAATAAAGAAAACACAAACAACAACTGCTATGTTGAGAAGGGTTAATGAAGCCATTAGTAACACTGAATAATATTGAAATAACATAAACTAGACTACTCTCATTGATATTCTAGATAGAATAGTGTACGTCATGCAAAACAGAATGTTGAAGATCATATCAAGGAGTTTCGAAAAAGTCACAATCTTCCATCTTTTGAATACGGAATGTCTTTTAGGTTATTCATGGGTGAAACTAGATAAACTGCATAATGAATGCGCCCTCAGACTAAACCACATCGCAACACAATATTGGCAGGACCCCGTGAGGAACGACATTCCCGATAAAGGTGAGCCACAAGTTAGGAGTTCAGGTGGCGAAGGCTCACGAAAAACACTTTTCTCATCGAAGGTTATGGTTAGAAACGGATGATGTGGTGTCAGGTAGGTCGGGTAGATACCAAAAGAGTGGGAAAAGGTGCGATGATCCGACGAGTTCGGTTTCTTGTGCACCACATAGAATGAATCGCTACGCATAAAGCCAAACGACACGTGTAGCTGCCCTTGCCCCACATGGTTTGGTTTTCGTGTTTAGGCAGACAGAGGTGGTATCACGATACGAAGTAAGTATTTATGGTCACACTTAGAATCCCTGTTACGAATTGGAAAAGTATTCTGGAACATGTCAGATTATTATAACTAATTTATTCTCCCCCATTGAGAGAATGTGGGATACCGTGCACACATGGCTACAGATCCAAATTAACTCATTACACTTCTAAGAGAATTAGTGTCGCGACCGAAAGAGACAAAATGGATGGAAAACTTGTCATTTGTAAGTATATTGTGGGCGGGCTAAAGTTTAAGTAATTCAAATAATCTGGAAACTCTGTTTTAGGTACCAAACATCGCCGAGGACACACATTTTTCTTCAGGTGAATGAGTGGAATTTGTTGCTCTGCCGAAGAACACTGAAGATGGATGACAGAGGTGGTATCACGATACGAAGTAGGTATTTACGGTCACAATTAGAATCCTTGTATGGAAGAATGGACTAACCGAGATGCGTTCATGAAGGTATCCAATCAATAATAATCTCTAAATTTCGCAATTGTGGTGTTTTTGAATCTGTAGATGGCGAAATTTGCATCACTGGCTTCTATACCAAGAATGACTCACTCCTACATGACTCACAGTACAAGTACGGGCGAGGTTTTTTTATTCTTTATCAATTCTCATAACACCCTTGGATTGAAAGGCAGCGTCGTAAATATTGTGGATGCTCCAAGGAATGCCGTTTTGCAGGATATCTTACAAGCAGTGCAGATGAGAATTAGTCAGCTGCTACTTCCGTATTTGTGTTGAGAATGTGCAATTTCCACTGTCGCTCTAATGCTGCAATGGGCGTAAAAGTTATGGATCAGTCTCAAAATGACTTTCCGATTACCACACACACACACACACATCTTTCGCCATATTTCAAACAACTAATCTGATGTTGTTTCACAATACAGACTTTTCGCAGTGCTAGGTCATTAGCCCAAACTTGATCTCGCAGTATATCTACTTGAGTTCATTTCTTAATATTACATCGAAATTTAGTATATTTTAATATAAATCCAATATAAATTAATTTTCATTTGAGAAAGTAAACGTATCAATTTTAAAAATTTTAACTTTGTCACTAAATACTTAGTTGTATTCCGAATCTTACTGAATTAAATTTTACATAAGAGCCAACGATATATCGGTGACTGATTCCACTTAGTGAACATAACCAAAAACTACATAAAATAAAACTGAAACAACTAAAATTGCCTGATAGCAATATTTGACGGTAGATACCATATCACAATACTTTTTGGTATCTGATTTTGTGCACCTCATACACTACAGCATTTAATAGAATCTTTTTCGAAATATTTGAATTATTATTAACATTCTATTTGAGAGGATTATAAATAATTCTTCTTTGTTTGACGCCAGTGCTTTTTTGAAATGAGTAAAAGATATCCTAGTTGTCAGCGCGGTTAGCCTAGTGGCCTTGCGCTTCGCAACCATATGCCTGGGGGGAGGGGTGTCCTAGGTTCGATCTTCCCCAGCCATAGCCAAGTTAGCCAGATTTGAGCGTGGACAGCAGGGTTTTCCCCCCAGTTTATCCTGGGGTTTTTCATCCCGCAAAGCAGGCAAACCAGCTTTGAGATCTCAACACTACGGACATAGGACACACCGGGGCGTAGGGCTGACTACCTTATCCTGTGAACGCTTTGAGGTCCGATGATTAATAAACCCTCGTCATTGCAAGGTAAATGAGATATCCTAGTTATCTTCAACGCTATAAAGTAGGCTTCCACTGTTATAAAAGTTGCTTGGAAAAAACTAAAAAACAAAAAAAAAACTACAACATAATCAAATTTTTAAGTCAATATTGAAACGTAAATGTTCTGATACAGTTCCTTTTCAGTTCCTACACGTTGAAGAATAACTGTGAAAAGTGATCATAAAATTCATGATCATTTCACTGATCATGAATATATGATCAGTGAAATGATCATATATTCATGATCCTATGTCAGTGATAAAAACAGATAAAGAAACCGTTCTCTCCGTATCTGCCAAGATGTTTTATTTAAATCCTCATGCAACTATACGAGACACCTGGAATGAAAAAAAAAAAAAAAAAAAAGATGGAAGGGTGCAACGAACGCTTAACCCTGTCTGTTAAAACCAACCGCGGGTTGCATCGTAAGCGATCTTGATTCCAAGAATGATAACAGAATGAATTACCTAAAAAAAAAATAAATAAATAAAAGAAGACCACATTTTCAGTTCCCATAAATGAAACGGTGACTGCGTAATATATTACAAGAAGAAATTGCTAGCAAAGGAGTTGTTGAAAGTTTAGTGTTGTAGGGAGAGGCCACAAACAAAATTCGTAAAGCTCTCGGTAATAAACAGCAGGCTAAATCAACAGACAGAATTTAATTTGCATAAATCAACGGTAAACGCTTAAAGTCATTTCTCTTACTTCCCATCCTTTCGACCTCTTTACTGACAATCTAATTCAACTATCCGTCAGGTCAGTTAGGAAGGGCAAACTAACCTGGCCTCATCACACCCTACTTGTAGAAACAGTGCCTGGAAAGTACGGCGCTTTCTGTATGGGAGCAGCATAATAAGGCCAAGCTTGTCACATACAATTCAGTGCAACTTAAATCAAGGAAACAGGTTTCTTCTTAAAGAACTCGAGTGCTTCTATGACTACTAACATCTTCTCGCATCCATTTACGTCAACAAACAGATTTCTGTTACTTTCCCCCAAAATGCGCTTCATCGAGATGTTACTCCTTATGGATAACACAAACGCAACTCTCTACTTTCATTTCAACATATGTTTACAATGAAATATCTGTGGTTTATTCAAAAAACAAGTTTTTTCTAAAAACAACACAAACCTGTATTACCTAAACTGTTAAAGATTAAAGAAATATGGATGTTGACCAAATGTACAATGTAAAAAAAACAGATTTTTTTTAAGTTTCTACTTCTTCCTCTTATGTTTGCAGGCATTTAAATAGGTAAAGGTTATTGACATGAGCGAGCGAACGTGAAGAAACCGAGGAAGAACCGAAAAATGAATATACACTACTATAGCAGTCATCATTCTTGCATGCAGAATGCTTTGCTATCGTTTATCTAAATTATTAAGCTATACTAAATTAATTAGCAAGTTATCTGTAACGATATTTGTTCATTTATATTATATATACGAGATCTTTTGCGCCAACAGTGAGCTTAAGTACTGCTTATTTTCTAACTTTTATTAAGTAACTCGACCACCTGGTATACGCGGCAAGATCCAATTGTTTCCATGGCAGCAGTGGTAACAATACGCCATGTCTGCTGTAACTAGAAACGCACACTGATTGTTGTGACACCTGGTATACAGAAACAGGAATCGCACTTATCACAAAAACACGGCACATACATACATACATACAAGGCTCTTCCAGCACACGTAACCAGCAAATAAACGTCGACAACACCATCAGATGATAGGTGAGTACCACTTCGATCACAGATATCATTTAATGGTTTGACAAACGTAATTTACTTGTTTACCAACTTGGTTTAGGTGTGCACTACATGCGAGATTGTTGTTCAAAACTGGGTAAGGATGACGTGGATGCATAACGCTATATCTGTCTCATACAAGCAACGCAACAATGGCATGCATTTTTATGATAATCATGTACAGAGAGGTTCTTTGTGTGTGTGCATAAGTAAACAGTACTTTCTCGTAGTGAATTAAGTAACTTTTCGAGGTTATATAATAGAATTTAATGTATATTTCCTCCATTATACTTTTAGTAATGACAGCCGAGTGTGTGTCCTTTGGAAAATGCATATGAAAGATACGTATTTTTCACATGCTCATGAACTGTAGGATCTATGTATACAACGCATAAATAATGCTCAGTTCTGCACTAAAAATGCAAATAACGTTTATAAGGGATTTTCAAACCGAACTTGAGTTAGCTGGGCTCATGTGGAGATAGAAAGGTTCCCCTCTGGGTTTCGCCTGTGTTTTTCATTCAGCAATCAAAGATAACAAACAAACCAGCCAGATGAATAAACGCAGTTAAGAGCCATAATATACTTGCCGAAGCAACTAAGGCCATGAGGCATTAATTCTAAATAACATTCCCTGTAATACTACCATTACAGATTATATCTTTAGATAATTGTATATCGTAAAGATGATAGGAACCCGCTTTGTTAAATGGTGACAAATTTCGAGTAATAGTCTTCGAAACCTAGTCACAAATTATAAACGATCATTATTCATAAAAATCAAATATTATCAAAACATAATATTTTTAGAACTGAAAATGTATACGTCACATCACACTAAAATGATGATTTTTCAAGTTAGTAAAAGTCTGCTTGATTCAGTAAGATTTCACTGGAACGGTATGATCATGTTAATCACGTCTCCCTAAATGAGATACTTCAGTATTAAGATCTCTAACAGAATCAGCTGGCAAATCTTTGGTATTTGATTATGATATTTAGTAATCTAATTATTAATTAATTTAATACAGTTAATTAACACTGAGCAACAATGAATTTCCGGCATACATAGGAGATAACAGCACCATTAGCTGCGTCTTTGATGATCTGAAGTAGAAGAATTGAGTATGCAGAATTTTTATACTCGTATTAGGTTGATTATTTAATATATCGATATGTATTTATTTTTTTTTATCCTGGTTTGAGGACACAAATATGGAAATGTTTCTACTTTTTATTCGGCGAAGTTAATACAGTATCAATAGTTTAACTGGGCTTGATTTTCTTCCGCTAAAGAACAGCGATTGCAGTTTACATCTACTCATCAGTACTTACTTTATCTGTAGCTATTCAATCATATTGATGCAGTTTTTTCTTACTTACTATTTGAATTGATAATACCATCATTCTTTATTTCATAGCATTACTCAAACAGAAACCATGCAACAAAAAAAAAAAAAAAAAAAAAAAAAAAATCAAGATTTGGATAACTCAACTCGATCTGTCTAAATTTCAAGCATGTTTGCTAATTCAGCAAAATGACTTCAGTCTCAGAGCTAGCTGATTTCGAAAGATAAATGATGATTGGGTACTGTCTTGCAAAGACCCCGAGGGTATGTTCGATGATTGTTTGGAACCACTGTGCGCGATGTGATTGGGTGCTGACAGGTTGGCAGACATGGCATTAATCTCCAGAGGGAGGGTCCACTCAGGCAAACGACGCCGAAAGCTGGGACCGCAGCGGTCAATTAGTAAAAACAGACGTGCCAACATCAAAAGTCCTATTTGGTAAGCGAATTGTTTGACCCACTTCGACAAAATAAATTCCGCAGACACTGTGTGTGAATTAGTAGGATTCACTTAAATAATAGAAATATGCAAACTAACATTGCATAAAAAAAACGAGGCTTTGAAATGGTGAGTTTAGCCATCGGAATTCTTGAGAAATTGATTTTTATTCATCAGGAACTATATGAATCATTTGGCGTCTCGTGCTGCTAAGGATCCTGGAAAAATTATTACCAGGAAATCATTAGTTAGCAGTGGGCAAACAAGGTTACTGTGACATAAAATACTCCATAGGTTATTTCCAGGCGAACAGTTTCGATAACACCCATTTCTAAGAACGATCCATATTAATAGGATTCTGCACATGCCTATTGCAATAACAAATGATTCCTAGAGGATATTGGAATACGCCCATATTCTACGATTGCTGTTTCAAAGAACGAACTGTCATTCTGGGATCGGAAACTTAACTAAAATATCCTTCTACGGAAGCTGTTGTTAAACATTTGTACAATGTGCGACCGATATCTACAAGCCAGGTCAGCATAAATGCTGTTTAACCACATTTAAGAGATCCACAAAACTTACTGTTGCTAATTAAATATGTTGATTCCCTTAAAACAAGTTCACAAACGTAAAACTAGTCTCATAGTTACTTCAGCTGGAAATTCAAACCAATCCAACATTGAAACAATTAAGTATTTGGATTCACATTTTCTCACAGTTACCAGATGGCAACAGTACGCAGAACAATTGACCGTGAATCAATATAAGTGGTAGTTCCTTTAACATAGGCTCGATTTTGAAGGTTACGAAAAGTAACAAGTGCAACATGCATGGACATGTTTGGATAATTGAACATTCAATAGAATATGCGTTTTGTTTACAGGTTTGGTAATTTCAACGGAGCTTCTGACACTCAGAGCTATCGATGATTTCCAAAACTAAGAACAAGTCATCGTGGGTTTAGTAACTAAGCGACAATTCCCAGCAAGTGGTTTATTTCAATGTGTATCAACGGTTACTGAACGTCTAGTGGTACAGAAGATGAGGGCGATAACATTTTTCAAACAGCACAGTTTAGTACAATATTAGTACCAAAGTATGGTGGTTGGCGGTGATGGTGTAGATGATGAAGGTAGTTGCGGTTGGTGGATCGGTGGAGACAGAGAGTTGTTGAATAGGTGTCCTCCCTCGATGAGTCTTTGAACTCGCTGGAGGTGTTACATAATAATAATAAACAGAATTTGAACCACCAACCAGTGTTCCGTTCAAGATATTGTTGAATTCTCTGTGTATGATGCGCTTAATTGCACTGCTGTATTTTGTTCATCGATTGACTGCGTCGTTTACTTCTGATAGGATCAACGATACTAACCTAGAATCACAATTCCATGTGATAAATCATACAGAACAAAAAGAACGAATTAGGATGTACATCTAATTATGGTAACTTCAAATCTCGTTTCAGATATCCATAATGTTATAACCATTGTGAATCGGACCGATGACGCGCTGACACTTCTAACTAGGAAATGGAAGGGTTTTGTTGAAATTATAACAAAAACAACTACTGCTACGAAGTGAAAAATATGCAACTATCTTTGACATATTGACTTTTTGCATGCATGTATTTAGTAGTTCAAAGAATGATGATAATATTTCAATAATAAATTTTATAGCATGCAATTCTTCTCCATTTTAAATTTCATTGCATATTTGTGTAATAAAACATCAAAATATGATAAAGTTGAAGCATTCAGTAGTAGCCAATAAGCATTATTTCATTTTGAAACTAAATTTCACGGAGAATACGAGTTCCATCCCACAAATTGTTTGATGAGAACATTAATTCTTGGAAATGAGAATTTTTTTGATAACTGTTGTAGTCTTAAAAACGCATGCGTGACACTAAAATATTTATAACGGCATTATGAATTTATAGCAGTATCTCAGTAAAGGTTGCAATATGCAAATAATACTACATAATGCTTGTCAGAAAGTCGATATTTTTTTCTGGAATCCACCACAACAGAACTTAAGATGGTTTAATATACGTTTGCAAGTTGTGTATTTGATAAAGCCAAATAAGGTGGAGAACCCCGAAAGGTTTGCTGTAACATGAATCACCTGAAATCGACATAGAAACTTAGGTGGAGCAGTGAGAATCGGACAGCTGCATGAATTCGTATGAAGACTTTATTGCAGTGGGAGGAGATTCCCAATAAACAAGTTAGTTTATGTAATCAACGTGGAAGTGATTAAATCCAGTCTATGATGAGATGTCAGTGGTCCGACTAAGATCTGCAATGGAGACCGATCTCTTTGAGAGCAACTCACTATAAATCTGTTGTTTATTGGCACTCTTATCTGCATCATCGGATCTTTGGTCTGGGTGGAGGCTCTTTTGCAAAACATCAGGATGTCTCCACCTTTAATCTCCTGAAAAAAAAAGGAGGAAGGAAGGTAGATATTATGAAGTGACATAACACTGATAGCTATCTGTGACTTGTGACATTCATTATTCTGCTATTACTATTATTACCGACTACAAGTGTTTCACAACATAACCACTTAAGTTAGACAAATTCTTATGACATCATAACTTAATGAAATAGCAATCCACCAATGAATTTTCTTTGAATTATCAATGCTCATCGTATTCAGTCTATAAACGAAAATATTATTCGGCCCACTAATTTCTTGTTTTTTCTGATAGTCATTTAAGCATTGCACAGGTTAAATACATCACGAGGTGATAGGAAGAATGTGCAAGCTTAGTTAACATTAGCACGTGGTGTGTGAAATCCTTCAAAGTATACTGTATGTCCATAATCTACATACAACAAGATATATTTAAGAATAACTCATTATCTTGTCCTAAAATTACTTATGTAAGCCCATCTGGACGGGCACCAAGAGCTGAAATACAGAAGAGATTATCATTACGTCAAAGGAAAACACCTTCTTAAACCTGAAAATCTAAAAAGGGTTATTAACAAGTATAATAACCAAACGTAGATAAAAACGCAATTTAAAATACTCGTCTAGAACGCAACAAACGACAAAAAAAAAACACTCGATTTTGTTAATAAATTATAACGAACCAAAAACGGTGTTTCAAATCTCAATCCTAAAGATCAAAAACAAATTTAAATCGAGTTGCAGATTTTGTCGAATTATTCAAATATTGTCCGCGTGGTTAGCCTAGTGGCTTTGCGCTTCGCAACCATATGCCTGGGGAAGAAGTGTCCTGGGTTCGATTCCCGTCGCCGACGTGAGGAGCTTAAGGATCTTCCTCAGCTGTAACCAAGTTAGCCAGTCTTGGGCGTGAACAGCAGGGTTTTTTTTCCCTCAGTTAATCTGGGGTTTTTCATCCCGCAAGCAGGCAAACCGGCCCCGTGAACACACACGGATCTACAGCCATAAATACTTAATCCCCCATGAGGGGGCTCAACTCGCCCCAATAGGGACGAGTGAGAAAAGGGAGGAAACTCCATATGAATAAACAAATTCAAATGTTAAATGAATGCATTTTTAAATACGGAGATTACACTTCGTTTATTATAACAGCCAAAATTAAATTAATTTTAATATGTATTATTGGTTTCTACGAGTACGTCCATGATTGTGGCGATAAAGTTCAGTGTCACAAGAGCTGGGCTCAATCCTAAAACTCAGTGAACATATAAATACAGACCGGGAAGGCAAATTCCAAATCCACTAAAACAGAAGGTATTACAACCTATCTCCTCTCTTTCTTTTTTTTTTTATTATGCCCCCCCCCCCCAACGTGCCTCTAGATATTTATAGAAGGATGGAAGAAGAAGAAGAATACGATGACAACCATTTCCCAGCGGCTGTTTTGTTATGAGATGCATCAAACGTCCTGCAATAGTCATTGTAGTTTGAAATCATACTGTTGAGTCTACCACGAATTCAGTACAATCTACGGATAGCATCAGATAGCATATACGAGCTTCATTTAGTAAATAATTACCACTCTAAATAAGGAGTACAATTTGCTGCAGTGTGGAAAATATCTAGCGTCCAGAACGCTCCTTGCAAAATGTTGCAAATGTGGTGAAGACTCCTCCTCAGATTACTTATGATACGTATTATATGATGAAAATGAAATCACACTTCCAAATTTCATCAAAATCAGTCCAGCTGTTGGGAGACATAGAAGCATGGAAACTGGTTAATATTTCTTCATCAATGTATAACTGTATATTTGATTAAAAAGAATAAATTTAAAATTTGGCTTAAACTGGTAAATAGCATCACCAGCAATATCTAATAATTAAAGTATCTGTTTTGAGTATAGCGAAAGAAGAGCCGCTACCGCCACTGAGATGCAATAAAACCAATGAGGAGAAATACCGTACCAATGTCACGAAATAAAGAAAACGAGGATTAAATTATATGTACATACTATAGGATACTCTGATTTTTTTTTCCGCTCATCTATAGTAATGATTTGCTTTAATTTTTTTAAAACTTTATTGCGTCAATAGGAAAGGACATGACAGTTCAACGTCTGATTCATAAATGGAATTCTCATATTTTCTTCCGATGATTTAAACAGTGTTTTCGTATGTGGAGAAATGTATGATAATTCGCTCCTTTACCCATAGATGGCGCTGAGTTTTATCCAGAACGTTTCCTTTTTTTCTTAAATTGTAGAGCAACAGTATAGCTAGTAACAGTACTTGCTGAAGTGCATTTAACTTAACCTACATTTATCAAATAATTTTTTGTTCACTTTCACATTAATTCGCTCCTTTACTTTAAAAAAAAAAATGCAAGTTTATTTAGTTCTTTCGAGAAATCAAGTCATTTTTTCCAAATCTGGTTGAAGTTCCTATTTTACGTGAGAAACGGCTTATTTTCAAATCTTTCTCCTGATAATGTACGTAATTACACCCTATTTGCTCTAACACAGTACTTGCATTCACCTTCACCTTACAGAACCTCACCAAAAAAAAAAAAAAAACATTGGGTGGAAGGAATGAAAATCCAATAGGAGAGAAATTTTTCTTTCCTTCCCAAACTCTCAACTCACGTCTTGTCGCCGGATCTTATCAGCTTTCCCATCACGTTATCTGGAATCATCCTCATTGTTCAATTACCGCACAGGGGCACGTGATCGTAGTGAGAGGGTGGAGGCGTTAAACAGCCCTAGGAGAAGGGGCGGAAACTTGTGTCGGAGATACTCAAGTGCCTTCGTCGTTTGGACGTTTGTAAGCCCACACCCTTCAAATAGGTTTGTCCCTTTCTTCTTAAGGGGGGGGGGGGGGGAAGAAGAAAAGAACGAAATATCTTGTACACACCACTTCCGGTAATGATTTATGGATCTTCGCCGGTGGGCAGTTTGTGCCGTCGGCAACACACATAAAAGCTGTCCTTAGCCTGAGATTCTTTGAATAGATCCATTGGAAACCACCACACCGCTGAGCTTCGGGATTCTGTTAAGTAGGCTAAGAGGGGTTGATTGTCGATTAATTTTCACCACATTATTCAAGTTAGAAAAGCGTCTGGGTTATACAAGTCTTTCATATGAACACGAACTGATCAGACGCATTCATTTAATAAAGTACACACCCTGTATGCAACTCTTTTGTACGTTCTCCATCACCAATTATCTTGGCACTAAACATGGAATCTAATCACATTCTTCAGGAACACACACATTCGTAGGGAAGTAGTCGATGTGTGTGTGTGGCGAGTGCTCTTTGATTGAAAATCCAGTGAGTAAGATTCTCATGCGTAAAAACTTTTACTAGCCTAATTCAAGAGGAATGCTTGATGACTTGAACATTTTAAGTTAAATGACAAGATCGGTGATTAATCCCCCCCCCCTTGCGGCCTGTTCTAGTTCGAAATCAGCGAAGAGAAACCGAGATCAAAAGTACTAACAATCTCTTAAGTGAATATGTTGAGTGGTGTCAGTTGACTTTTATATTTTGACAATGTCAACAAAGAATATTTTTATATAAATGGAATTATTATACTGTCTGAAATCTTTCTTCTTGTTATCGTTTAATTCTTGTCATCAATCTTAATTAGCCCTTCACAGTCCTCTAATGTTTTGAAATTCCATGAACGTCTTATCTTCAGTTAAACAACCATAGTCGATGTCGGAATCCAAACACTTATTATAAATTTACTGAATCTTTATATGTAAACCTAACCGGAAGTTAATGGAAAAACATTTCTCACACGATCTTCTACTTTTTTAAGGAGCAAAAACTGCTGTTCTATTTGCACCTGCACGCTGCGAGCGAAAGTGAAAATGTACTCGAAGATAGCGCGAGATGCTGAGGAATGTATAGGTCAATAGAGTTTACCATCTTCCAGCCGGCTACTAAAGTAAAGAGAATATGTGTTATTCATAACCACGTGCTAATGCTCATGACTCAGGATGTAGCTATTCTTCATGTGTTTATCTCTCTCTCTCTCATTCATCTACATTGCAGACATGAAAGGATGAACCTAACGAGACAACCCTTGTTACCATTCGCACGATGAAGGTGATCAGGATGAAGTCTACAGGGGAGATGATAACGTTAAGTCACCCTGCTGTCTCAGAAAACTCTTGATGAGTTTCAGGCGTCTTCTCTGTAGTATACGAAGGATGAAAGAACCTTGCGGTTCCACTAATTTTTAGCTTAGCAGCTACTCGTTACTGCGGCTAGCGTGGCCAAAGGCGTTTTATTTATAACACGCAGTGGGAAACAATCAACCCAGCTTATGTCGTCAACAGCTTATAAAATGGCTTCGTAAATTAGTCCTAGCCACAGCACCTTAACAACCTACCCCAGGAGTGCGCTATGTTTACAACATCCTTCTTTCATTTGGACTTACTCCTAAGAAAAACTTAAAAAGAATTAAGAGTCGACCTCGAATTCTTATATAGGTGGTCAAAGCCTGATAGTCTTGTGTATGGAGAAATTGCACGTGAAATAGATAGCATTTCCTTCTACTCCACAAAATTTCAACAAGAACAAAGCTACAAAATCACACACAATAATAATAATAAATAAATAAAATAAAATCAATTTTAAAAAGATTAATGTATATAACAGATAAAAGACACACATAAAAGACGTAAAAAATTCATAATTCAATGGATAATATGGATTTACTTGTAGCTATATCACTTTATTAATCATAATATGCATCATAAACATGAAATAGGTGCTGAATATGTAATTACTCATGTGTGATGTCGCTAACTGTATTATCAAGTAGCATATTAGCTTAAGGAATAATGTCGTACTGGATAATACATTTAGAGACATCAGCGCTGTATTTCACGTGAGGGGATTGTCTGTTACCTTTTAGTATTTAATTAAAAAAACGGGGGGGTATGAATTATTTTCGTCTGTTTGAGAACTTTCCGAGTCACTCCAGGGTATCAAATAAACATTGTTTGTGTTTGACTACGTTATATTAGCGCCTTTACTAGAAACTTAATGGAGACAAAATTAAGGACTCTCCTAAATGCTTGAGCATGGCAAAAGCCTGTTAACCACTAGCGATGTTTGGGCAAGTGGGCGGTGCTACTCAAATAAAAGAGCTCTCCAGTTACACAAAAACTGCCTTTCTGTGTAACCACAGCTCTTTTTTCCCAACCACTAAACACGAAATGCATAATGCAGTTCTAGAAATACAATACAGGAAGTGGGGGTGGTTGAAAGGAGAGAAAGAACAACATATCCCATTGTGGATTAAATGCTTCCAGTAGTTATCCTTGGTCCTTGAATCAAAAACTTACCCTTGCTGAAGAACGTGGCCATGGGAGTGGGAGTCTTCAATATTTCTCCCACGAAAGCAGTACTGACATGCTTACACAAAATCTACCTTGGTTATTGCGTAATAATACAATGTACATATGCGAATATATGTATAAATTAGCATTGCTGCATGCGTAAGGTTGCAGAACCTATCAGCAACTGATGCAATTATAATATCAATTAAATCGTTCTATCGAGAAAATACATAAAAACTGATAGTGAATTTCCTGAATTTGTTTTTTTGATTGATCTATATCTTTTAATTTTTAGAAAAGTAATAGTTATTGAAGACTAAATAGCATATCTGGAAAACAAAGAAAAAAAAAGTAGAAATATTATATCAGCAATGCGAGAAAATCATTATCCATGATTAAATACAGGGGTTTGGAACTTTGATTGGGTTAAGAAAACTATAACACGAAAAAAAAAAAAAAAATAGTTAGCCCTCGAATGAATTTTACTGAAAAAAAAAACCCAAAATGCATCGTGTCATTTGCAAATATTTTAAATTGTTTTAATGCTGTGTGTGTTTATCACGTAAATATTCGAAACATCCACGCTAACGTAGAATTCGGACCACCTATATTTCGGTTGCAAAGCAACGACGCAATTCGTTCGGCCACGTGCTTTTAAAGTCATTTTTAGTTAACTTGAACTTTTAGTTAACTTTTAAAAAATTAATTGATTCTTAAATTGGATATTTGATCCAAAATTTCAGGCTCCAAAGTTTCGAAACTTTCACTAAAACTTTTAAATAAACTTAATGAATAACAAACTAGGTTGCTTTCAGCGCTGGATCCAATAAAGAAGAATACTGAGCAGAATGCTTGGAGTATTGAATGAGAAAATAAACTTCGGGTGCTCATGAAGGAGGACAAAATTTTTTTTGGGGTTAAGAGAACTTCATCTTACCCGATGGGTAGACCAAACAAGGAACAAAAAAGAAAGGGATGCTGAGGTACAAAATGTCGGAACGATCTTAAGTCGGAAGCTCTATAAAGGTCATCCTGCAGTCACTTTTGGACTGTTCAGGTTGTTCACTTGAATAATTTTAAGTAGCTCCTTTGGGTATCTTGATCTCACGAGTTCAACAACGTTTGCTACTAATCTTCCTGTATAATTTGTAAGGGAAACACGATCTCGATATTGTAACACCGTCTACAAGAAAAGGGTGGTCGGCATTCTCCAAGATTCTGCGCCGAGATAAAGATGAAGGAAAAATCATTTGAATAGCGATGTGGTGTTTAGCTGAGCGTGCAGAAGGGCGTCTCATATGTTACGATGTATAGGCAACCACTTGAGCAGGTCTGCTTTGCCGATTTCTTTGTTTGGGAGGCATCACACGTCCGTTGGTGCTAACAAGCTATACTATAAGCCCGCGGTCTCATTATCATTCATCTCAACCGTTGACCCAGCGATAGGCCATCAATGGATAACATCAAATGTGACTTCTTTCGTTAGGTGCCAGGAATTTACGATAGCTCTCAGCAGTGCGCGCAGGAATACAATGCTTAAGGTTACCAATGCCATCGAATGTATTAACGTCTGACAGTCTCTCACTGATACCGAAGGAGGTGAAGGGGGAGATTAAAAGAAAAGAGGAAAAAAAAAATTAAATTAATGGCTCCGCGACCAATCATATTTCAAACCTTTGACAAGGAAATCGAAACTTGTTAGTTGATTTATCATTCCGTCGTTGGTACCCGGAGTTTTGTGCACCCTTTCATTAAGCTCGTTTCAGGTCGAGAAGTGGACGCGTCTGTCAGCCCCCTCCGGTAATTACTGCTAATGGCTGGCCGGGACAGTGGTTGCGGACAAGTGGCCGGGTGGAGTGTACCCTTGAGGGAACACCGTGCTGCAGGCTAACTGATAACGCATGGTCCGAGGAGTTTGGCTTAGCGCCACAGCCGAAACCGATATGTGCTTGTTAGAGCAGAAAATAAGGCCGACAAGTTGGCTTAATAAGCCAGTCATGCAACAGGGAGGCGTCAGTGTTACACCCAGAGCGTGACAGTTTTTCTCAGGCATGCAGAGGGAGGAGTCGTTGCTACCACAGGAACGCTTCGACAAACGCCACAGGCGACGTGATATTAGCTGATATGTAGTGGGGGCCGTTACCGATAGCTCCTCTACTGATTCCTGATCCCTCGTGCGTAAACTACATGGGTGGACGCCTTTACGCCCGCCAGCTCTTCATATCAGCGCTGTTTTCGTACGAATCAGTCTTAGCGAACTATCTTGATGAATAGTTCGACGGAAAGAAGGGGGGGGGGGGAAGACAACGGGGGCGTGTACACTTCGACACAGAGACTTGTGAAATGCATATGCTAATTATATGTGTAGCGTTAAAAACAACAACAACAATAAAAAAAAGGCCATATCACATTGTTTTGCGATAGGCCCAAGGCAGGTCAGTGAAAATAGTATTGAAACGTTGCATAACTAGCAACCACTTGATTATGCTCATTTAGTATTTAGGAAATAACATTAACGAATGCCCCAGTTTATTGTAAGGCGTGCAAATTGTTCATCAGAAACAGTTGAATACCTCCTTCAGGCGCACAAATTATAATCGTAATAAGCTTTTTATATCAGCTTCATTTTGCTCCTCTTTTTTTTTTAATAAGAAGAATATACTACTGAAATATGTGCACTACTTTTAAAATAAAAGTGAATTCGAAAATTAAACGCTTATTTCCGCTATATACGTAAAGTAACTATTTGTACTTAATTCTAGATAATAAAAGTCTATATAATAAGTTTGGTCTATCTGTCTGTCTTGTTGGTTAAGACGATGGTGACATTCTTTACCAAACAGTAAATGTCTTCCAATTTAAGTAATCAATGAATGTTTCTGTTGTATCCCGAGATACAATAGAAATGCACACAAAACACAAATGACACTTGACAATATCTTATTATGACGGTCATGCAATAGCAACCGCTGAACTGCATCATCCATCCATCCGGTATTCCAGTATCACGAGCATCGCGACGTATAAAGGCTATCCCGCTAATATTTTCAAGCACTACTTCAGTAAGCACGTTAATAAATCTTAAAAATGAGAAGTGATATTCACCGCCAGATATTAACAGAAAAAAACACAACTGTCTTTAAATCATGAATTGCAAATCACAATACTACATTAAGTTGAACGGACGGAGAGACCTGTGAATTATAAAGTTATAAAAATCATTTATAAATGTACCACATTTATTTTAAAATATTCTTAATATACACCCTCTGTCCAAAAAGAAACCGACCTTTTCGAAAATAGAAGAACCTAGTGGCGCCACCTGTTGTATCTTTTTGTTGTCGAAAGCGGCAACCTTCATTAGTGTTGTGTCAACTGTTTATGACATTTGTTTCATTAGAAGCCGAGTTATAGTGCCAAGAGTGACAGTGTCTTTTGACGAACGGTCGGAAAATGAGTTTCAAACAGAGGACTGCGATTGACTTTTGCGTTCAACTTGGTAAAAGTTTTACCGAAACGCATCAAATGCTTCAAAAACCATACGATGATGAATGCTTATCCCGTACTCAAGTTTACGAGTGGTTTAAGCGATTTCCAAGTGGTCGTGAGACTCTTGAGGCCTACGAAAAGCCATGCCGTCCAAAAACTGGACTGAGCGAAGTTGACATCCAAAAAGTGCGCGATTTTATCAAAGAAACCCGAAATCCCGTTTTGGAATCCCCAATTCATCTTCAGAATCGAAGATGAATTGGGGATTCCAAAATCAACTGTGCACAACATTTTGACCAGAGTTTGGGCCTTCGTAAATTGAATTCGCGATTTGTTCACCAAAAGTTGACCGACGACCAAAAAATGTATCGAATTGAACACTGCAAGGACCTCATTAAAACCGCTCTTAAGGACTCGAACTTCCTTGAAACGATCGTTACTTGTGACGAAACGTGGTGTTTTAAGGATGAGTCAGAAACGAACTCCAGAGTGCTGAGTGGAGATCACCAGGAAGGGGGCATCCTAAAAAAAAAAAAAAAAAAGTCGCTTGGAGAAATCAAAAGTAAAGACAATGCTGATTTATTTCTACGATTCCAAGGGCATTATCCACAAAGAATTCGTTTCGCCCTGCCAAAAACGGTCAAACGTGAGTTTTATCTCGAAGTTTCGAAGCGATTGATAGCGAGAATTGGCGTACGGCATGAAAATCGTGACGACCGACCGTTCGTCAAAACACACTGCCTCCAACTCGGCTACTAATGAAACAAATGTCATAAACAGTTGACACAACACTAATGAAGGTTGCCGCTTTCGACAACAAAAAGATACAACAGGTGGCGCCGCTAGTTTCTTATATTTTCGAAAAGTTCGGTTTATTTTTGGACAGAGGATGTAGAACACGCAACTGCGTACAAAATCATGTCAAGACTTGTCGAAACGATCGCTTCCAGAGCTCGAAATTGCTCTCACAGAAGAGTGGGGAAATATCCCACAAGAACTGTTTGATTATCTTATCCGGTCCATGCAATCAAGATGTACCGCTGTTTTGGCTGTTAATGGAGACCATACGTCCTATTAAAAATTAAGAAAAGCGTTTTTGACTATTCTTGTTAAAATTATTTCACGTTAAAATGTATAATTTGTTAAATTTGTAATAAATATCGATTATTTAAACAATGTCTCATCAATTATACCCTATCCATAAGTAAGAAATATTTATTCACGTATGAAGTACCCAACAGTTATAATTATTTACAGAAATTTATAATTATCCGACAGAAACTGAAATATCCAATAATTGTTTTGAGCAGTGTATATTGGTGCAGGAGAGCCACTGTGCAGACTAAGGGCTAACAGTAGCTCTATTGTTAGATCAAACAAACAGCGTTACTATTAGACCTTAGTAAACAGCAATCTGAATTACTTAAATAAAAGAGCCAGTAGGCTCTTTTATTTAATGTTACTTCGGCGATGTAGCATTATTTAAATTAAGAGGATATTAAATCCCACATTATTTCAAAGCCGAATAAGAAACTCTAAGATCAAAATCAAAGAGTTTCATGCCGAATATAGTAAGCTATAGAAGTTTCGGCGAATTATAGCGTAAGCTAAAGCACGTTGTTCAACACTAGGGCAACTCGTTGCAAAGGTGGTAAACCTCGATATTACCTAGTCTACCTACTCACTGATGAGACCTCAATAGAGGCTGAAAGCGGTCTGGGTAGTTTACCTTCCACCATAACGTAAAACATCAAACATCTCCTAGGAGATGTGTTTTACATTATGGGTAATACTAAGAATAGTGATCAGAACTTTATCCACCTTTGCAACGAGTTGCCCTAGCGTTGAACTATGTGCTTTAGCTTACGCTACAGTCCGCTGAAACTTTTATAGTTTGCTATATTCGGCATGAAGCTCTTTGATTCCGATCTTTTGGTTTCTTATTCGGTTTTGAAATAATGTGGGATTTAATATCCCCTTAATTTAAGCAATCTGAATGTCCATCGTCCCTAAAACCAATGTGAAATTCATCTTCGGAAGTGAGAGACCTCCATCTTGTTTACTGGCGACCTGAAGTGGATTGAAAAGGGTCACTTGGAGGCATATGAAATAAAAAAAACTAAGTGAAATTGAACTCAACGAAAGATCATTATTTACTATGAATCGGAGTAAAAATGGTCCCTAGTATTTCAGTATGTTCAGATGTAGACTTAGACTTTTAACTTAGCCGGTCATGACACAAGGAAAGAGTGAGATGCTTAGTTACATTTCAATTGTATTTCCGTAATTTCGCTAAGATTATACGAATATTCTGTGTAGAAGTCATACTATCAAAATGAAAACAATACTTTCATTCACAACCTGGTAGTTTGTACGCTACGAGTCAGGAAGAGTCAAATTGTTTTACGCTTGTAAGTACTATTGTATATCGTGAACATATTTTTTATTTCTTTAGCTGTTTGCTATATAAAGTTTTCTAATTGCAAATAAAAAAAAATTCATTCAGCTGCTTATGCTGTTCGATGGTCTATAAGTTTAGAATATCAGCGCCTAAAGCAATGTCCATGCAGTGGAAAAATGGCTGCTACCTTTTAAAACTTAGTTTTAATATTTCAAAAGTCATTGTGTGCGTGCGTGTGTGTGTGTGTGCGCGCGCTTCTTTTGGTTCAAAGCCTAATCCAGTGGAATCTGAGTGATTAAACATTTGTGGTGCGTCCAATCGGCATGAATAATCAACTGAGCCAAACAGAACCTTCATGCAAGTTTCTTACAGAAGAATAAACGCTTGCTTTAGGAGCAACTTCTAGATACATTTTGTTTGTTGCAATCTTCAAATGATTGACGGTTGACATATAATTTTAATCTCTCTACCAGAAGGCAGTTAAAACATCGGGTTACGAAGGTTAATGCAATTCAGTAATATCACGTCCATCTCACACGTAACCAACTACTGTGTTTAATATTTGTCCACCCACGCAGGGACACTTGAAATAACGTGCTTGCAGTATTACAATTGAAGCGATGGAAATTTTTTTTTTAGCAGATTCAACGAATTTTTTTCCTCGATGACAACCTTCCAATCAATGTACGTTGTTCCCCAGAAATGATATTTGTGATGTCATGATTAAAGATATATTAGTCATACGCCAATTACATATCTCAAATGTAATTGGGATGTGACAAGGGAGGAAATATTGTTCTTGTAAAAGAAATTAGAATAGTTTGAATTCCAAGAGTTCGTTGAATACAGCGTAGGCAGAAGATGCACACGTTTAATCAACTGGTCAATGAAACAGTTCAATTCTTGCATTAGCCAAAAGGTATGCTAACATATTTTCCACTTTTCATTAGCCTTCAGGAGTTAATACTCCTGAATTCATAAAGAAGCAGAAGATGAGTGACTATGATGAAGAACAAACTGCGAATCAGATACGATTTCAATGCTGTATTATGGAAATTGTACTTGTAGTGCTCAGTGGGTATAGTGAAGTTTCCTAGAGTTATTTTAACGTGTATTACGATATAAGGTTCTCTCTCTAAATAGGTTAGCCTATAGCCATGTGAAATAGGCTATAGGCTAACCTATTTAGTGTTTTAATACCCATCGTTTTACTGATTTAAATCAGATTATGAACATGGTATTTCAAGCAGAACACTCTTTAAAGGGCGATTTGAATACTGTATCCAATACTCTCATAGAGTACTCATAAACGTAATCCAAATACTGAATTCAACACAATTCTTTGGGTTAATTTATTTATTTTTGAGTGTTATGGGAAAATGTTCTACGAATCGACAATGAACCAAGTTCAGGTGAAGCAGGTTGATCTTTACTATATAATGTTTTTTCTTTTCTTTCTTTTTGTTCGCGTATGGTTTTAAAAATGAAAAAAAAAAAAATCTTAATAGTTACAGAAATCTGCGAACTGGCTGAGTAGTGCACAGCAATTTCACGTATGTGGGAAGCAGATTATTAGCGAAAATTGACTGGGGAGTGGGGGGAAACTGTCATCCATACTGAAAAAAAGGGGAAAGGAGCACAGAATCCGACAGCCAAATGTACAATATACTGTATAGACAAAACTAAACATAGTTATTAGTTATTGGATTCATTAAAAATCTTTAATTAAAATGTCCAACTTTATTATAGTTACTTACTATAGGTGGATTACAAAATAAATAAATAAATAAATAAATAATAATAATAATAAATAAATAATAATAATAATAAATAAATAATAATAATAATAAATAAATAAAATAAAATGTTTGCGCTTTTTAACACTAATAAGTGTGGGCGTGCATGTGTTTATTTCTTTATAATTTCAAGCAATGTTATGGGCGCCTAGGTCTTTTGATTGTTCGGGTTTATATATATAAATTACTTTAAAAGTTATTTTTATATATTTTCGATATATTCCAATATATTTTAATATATATTGGACTACGTGGAAATTTTACCTACACTGAATACCCTAAACTACTGCAACATGGGCTATTGTAAATGATCTGGTATTGCTTTCTGAGGATTCTGTCTCAACACCGCTTTTCTACAGCTGCCTTGCCAATTAATATCTACAAAAATAACCCAATCGCTACCCTTATTAATAAACTCCAATTTTCGGAATCCCCTATAACCTCCACTAATAAACAATTCCCCATCTGTATGATAGCCCAGTGGCGCACCCAGGATTTAATCTTGGAGGGGGCCGAGTACTCATGATTTAACTTTTTTTTTGGGGGGGAGGCCGAGTTGAGTAGATGATTTGAGAATACGCATTACATACGAGCTATGACTGAGCATCTGCAGTGATCGCCAATTCATTATACCCAAGATCTCTGGCCCGGCTCAGGCAAACAAAGTATCGTCTGAGCACTACTTCGTTCGTCTTGCGTTCATTGTGAACGCAAGGCGAACGAAGACCGTGATTAACGAGAGTCAGAGGGTATTCCCACTCTATTTGACCGCTAATTCGTAAGTAGTATAGAAATAGAAGACACGACACAACATAAATAAAATAAAAAAGAATTTTAATTAGGAAAATATTTTTGAAAATGTTTCTAGTCTTTTTTCTTTTTCTTTTCAAAGGGTGATATCACGTGATTCCCGTGGTTGGCAAGTTTAAAGTTAAGATGATCCGTAGGCTTCCTCCTCTAGAAACTAAGCATGGTGTTTTCCCACACCACTTCAGTATTTCAATAAGTTGGATGATGGGTTCACATCGTAAGAAGAGAATTATTTACATAAAAAAAGCACGAATAACAAATACTTCCATAACAACAAAAATAAGGGATAGGCCCAATACATAATCCTGAAGCTCAACAACCTAAAACCGTTTAGGCGTGCACGAAGAACTTTGTACTACAGCACTCTGAAAATAGTGCTTTAAACCAGAAGAAGCCTACAGTTCGAAATAAAAGCCTTGCATATACAAAAACAAATAAAAACATTTGTACCAAGGCCTAAACCAATTAATTTATAAACAATGTATTTTATTGATGTGTACATTGTTATTAGCAACTATATGTTGTTGTTCCCGATTGACGATTGTTTGTTCGGTATCTTCTCTTTAAGTTAATCATCAGCTCAGATTATTATCCATCATATGAATCATCCATCAAGATTTTTTTTTTAAAGTAATTTTTTTTGGGGGGGTTACGATTCGTTGTCACATATGTCTATCTTGGCTCGTCTATCGAACAGGAATCAGAAGAAACTCCAAAAGGTGGAGCCACCATCCAGATACTACACGATGGCGACTGATTAAGTAGCGCTGATAATATGGTTAATATGCAAACACAACAACGCGATTTAATGCTAATATTGCTAATCTGATAGAATACAATGATTTTAGTTAATTTTTATTATACTTAAATTATTGATTTGATGTATTGAATTTAGCATAGTTTATAAAATTAGCTTAGCTTTACTATATACTTTATCAATAGAATAATTTCAGCATATTCAATTTTGACACAGCTGTAAATTCCATTTCAGCACCTTTGATCATTGTTTACGGAAGTTTACGTGTGCACTCCAATCCAGAAAAGACATTCATCTATGCAAGATAAATGTTCCGAGATTGTCTGTAAGCAACCCAGCGAATAGTAACAAATAAACATAAAGGAACGATAACATTCCCAATTATTTGTGAGAACTTGCTTGGAAATATTTCCAACGCGTCTCATTCAATTTTTTGAATCATAGACTTAATTATTAGTTTTTGGATAGATTCGTATGTGTGTGTGTGTGTGTGTGTGGTGGGGGGGGGTTAGAGAGAGCGAATATAGCCTCAACATCTTTTCTGTGTTCGTCCCACCGGCTTATACTGCATAATCCCAATTATAGACATGATAGAATGATATTCTATGCCATAGTAGCTTCAGGCTTTATTACTAAAGAAGCCTGGATAACGTGTAATCTGTAGTTTCCACAAAATTTATTTCTATGCTACGTCTTGTTGGCAAGAAAAAATGTAATGTAAATTTGCTTTTATGCACAGCATTGTTACTTCAAACGATACTGAGTGGTAACAATGCTACTCACAACAAATAAAAACAAAAATAAATGATCCCATTGTTATAAATGTAAATGAAATGTTTACTATTTGTAGTGACAATGATGATGGCCTCAATTTCACGTGTATTAACTTTCTGGAAATTAAAAAAAAAAAATTGAAATACGAAGTTCTACAATGATAGGAAGATTAAAGAGAGAAAAGTAGACGTAATAAAATCACGAAAAGCTGGGAAGAATACAAACAGATGCCACACTTTTTTTTTTTTTTTGATTTCTTATATTTTCACAGACTCATTAAGACTAAAAGATTGTGATCAGAGGTACACATTTGGAAGTATATACACTTAAAAGAGCGAGACGTGGGTTGTAAAACATAAACTTGCGCACATGTTTGCGAAATCATTAAATTCACTTCTTGCATTTACAGCGTGCACTAACTAGACAGATTGGGACCGGGGTGGTCTTATTGCACCTGTCGAGATGTAATTCAATCGCCACAACAGCGCCGTTGTCATGCCGACTCCCACTCCCTAAGACTTCACACACCTCCACCCTTGTGTTCCTGTTCCCGATGTAACGGTTGTCAGTTCCTCCGCTTCAAATTACCGCGAGCAGCATGACGACTGGTATGGCACGATATTCGGAGGTGTGCGAGAAAAAACACGCACTTACGAAAGCTCTGCGTGTGTGTGTATGTGTGTGTGTGTGTGCAGGGGGGGGGAGCATTAGCGCGTGGCGAACGCCGAATTCTATGAATGACGTTAACGAGAGAGGTTACGGTGATATTAGCGAGACGAAAGTGAAATAATTGTATGCGAAAACAATTATACGGAAAAGCGGCACGTAAGAATGGCCTAAAAGCAAGTAAAACGACTCGATGATATCACGTGATTGCGAGCTAAGAAGCCGCCCTGTATGTGTGTGTGTTGTATTGGAGGATTCGCATGTGAAGCCACGTAATAAGGGTTAACAAACTTCAAGTTTATAACAACATTTATTAAACACCATCTAAAGCATCCCATTTGACTCATATTTAATTTAACCACGAACTAGGGAACCATGAAATGCAGTCATGGTTCACCAGGAACCACAATGTAGCATATGTTGTTTAACCGAGAAATGTTGTATATCGGAGACAGCTGGTCTTAGACAGGAAACAGTTCTAGGTTAAATAGTTCATCCAAAACCCTATTCATTCTATGAAATCTTGCTTTGAAGAAGGATATATATTGTTTGTATTGGTCGTATATATACACATGTATAACTGCATATACCAATCTATATTTCTTTATTGTTTTTCGGGCCATTTCTTTATCTTGCCACTTAACTAATGAAAGTTTGCCAGTTTCGTTCTTGACAATGTAACCTGCTACATTATAGAAGCAATCTCAACTTCCTTGGGTTCCCATGGAAACAGAAATTATAACGCCAAAGCCAGTCAATTAATAACCAAAGCTAACTATTAACATCCATAGATAAATTGAAATACTAGTATTAATTAGATTTGATTCAGCAGTACGAACCCATCACTGTAAATATCCTTTCTCTCAAATGACTTACTCTTTTTTTTTTTTTTTCCTGTGTTATCGGATTCGTCCGCTTATCCAGAATTGTCTTTCGATATAGTGTTACGTTAACATCACATGTCAAAAACATCTAAAACACACCCAGCCTGAAGCGACATCTGATATCGCTATCCAGCCCTGTTATTAAATGCCATCGGCGCGATTCTGGAAATTCCAATGCAACCCGAGATCGAATATGCTGATAAATTAGTTGGAATTTCTCACTGTTTTCTCATTGTATGCATTGTGATACTACTTTCCGAATTCAATTGACTTATCATTGGTTAATGCACGAAAAGTTATCTTGCATTTGTTTTCCTCAGTTTTCCTTTAACACATTTATTCACCATAGATTATAACAAACTGCAATCAACACCGGAGTAATTCCCTATTTCCTTCCTTGACCTTATTAGCAGGGAGCCTACTTAGCAACCCGGAGTTTCTCATGCATTTGCGAAACCAACTCAGTTCATCAATCTCCGGTGATTAATGACGGATTCATTTCTGTTATCGGATGACCTTTTTGACCCGCCTGATTATATATGCAAATAGGTATGTTAAATAAAGGTTACCACCACCTTTTATCTTGCTGTGACAGACCAGCTAGTAATGGTGTAGAGAAAAATTGATTTTTATCCTATAACTCAAATACAAGCATTTTTTTTTTCTTTTGGGTAATTTTTTTCCCTTTAGTTTTCAGTCAAGATAATAATTTGTCAAAGAATTTTCGTATAGGAGTTACCTGTAGCTGACTATAATGAAAGGCTTCTTATGACGTGACCCAACTTTGGTTTTCTGTGCTTTTTCCCAGGCTGATAACTAACTACATTAGTTGTTTTCATAAAAGTAATTCATATGGTTCAGTTATTATTAGCTGCAATCTTATCAGTATTGAATAAATGAACTGAAATGATGACAGACGATAAAACTTTAATTATTGAGTCATGTTTCCCATTGTTTTTACTGACGCGATGATACATCATTGTTGTTTTTTAAATGATTATCTGAAATTTAATTGTCAAGTTTACAAGAATCATCGTCTGTATTATGAAATTTCATTGTTTGGCCTTAAATAATACTCTGTAATGTTACTGTTGAGTTTATAACAATCACCGAGAGCTTTTGTTTCCTTGGCGTTATTATTTAGTGTTATTATAATAATTTTATAAAGTCAAAGTACGCAATTTATTACCTTTGTGTATTTTGACTTTCTACAGTTTTATAGACACAATGTAATAAACAAATGTTTTAATCTAAGCTCGTTTCTTGATATTAAATTAACCGGACAGACACTGAGTGAACCACTCAGCAGCACTGCTCCGCGAAACTAGAACTTTCGCTATGAGGACATACAGACAGTAACGGAATGTGTGCTGTGCGCGGGGCTTTGTCACGAAGATATCATTCTGCTACATCCCGAGGCGGTAATTATGTCCTGTAAAATATATTAAACTAGCTAATTTCGTGACCTAGTGTAGCAGTAATAATTAAAGAGCCCAAAGGAGCCGCGAAGCAGTTTTCCCGTTCGTCATCAGGGTCAGTGTACGGAAGGCAGACGATGCTGCTATTTCCATGTTACTGGGGAGTCGTGTCCGTGACACACGAGAGCTGACATTAAAAGGTGTCCTACACGGGAGAGTTGACATCCACGTGCATTGACGTCCGCGATCACCCGAGACAGTTTCAAATTTGACTGTCGAGCTGTGTCTTTAGCAAGATAACAAATGTATCATTACATGAAATTACGTAATAAATAATCCATGATTTGAGGTTTGACGACACTGTCCGACAGTAATTCAGCTGAAGAGAGCGCGTTATTGTGCAGCAACGCATCTTAATGCCATCACCTAGGTAGACGAAGTCCATAACATGTGATGATTGCGTATATTTTCCATGGACGCATCACTTCGTGTGGAAGATCGTATCGTTCGAATTCTATAAGAAACGATAGTAAAAAAAATCTGTTATGCTTTCATTAAGCGATGGTAATTGATGTCCCCCGTTGTAGTGAAAATAACAGACTTCAACCGCAAGAAATATCGATGTCAAGTTGAGGCATGCATTTCGAAATGGTTTCTGAATTGTTTATTAAAAGTTCTTAAAGCGAATTATTTTTCAACTTTGAGAAGCAGTTTTACTTTTTATGCTTTACTTTTTAAGTTTTGTTTTTAAGCCGTTACTTTTTTTTACAGTTACTTTTTAAGCAGTTTTACTTTTTAAGTTTTAGGGAAAGAAAAATCACAAAGTGTCCATATCTGGTAACGTTACAGTAGTGTTGTTGCTGTGCAAGCTCCAAAGATTCAAATTAAATCGGGGGAGAGGGGGTGAATGAACAACAATGAATATGATTTAAAAAGTTCAGTTCCCTGATTTAAAATCAGTTAAACATTAAATCGGGAAACTGAACTTTTTAAATCATTAATAACTTTTAGTATCTGATAGCAAGCTTTGATCTAATACAGTAATGTTTACCTCGTTCAGAAAACAGACCAAAATTAAAGATTTCCTTAAATAATTTTAATCAATTTTTACTTCTATATTTATCTGGAATTTCTAACATCTATTAGTTTAAGCACAAAGCAATTTATAAAATAGTAATTATTTCTTATTTTACGATTCAAGAAACTTAAATAGTACTCGCTAAATATATATTCCAAGTATATACAAATTGAAGAGCACAGGAACATCAAAAGAATGTCTACCGTTGTTTCCTTGACTATAGCAAGGCTTTAGACTCTGTAGCTCATGTGGAAACTGCGGAATGTGTTAAGAACAATGGGAGTGCCGGAGCATTTCATTATCATTCTTTATTATGAACAAGAAGCTGCTGTCCGAACAGATCTTGGAGTAACTGAGTATTTCACAAAAGGTAAAGGGGTGCGACAAGGATGTATTTTATCTCCGTACCCGTTTAACTTGTACAGCGAATACATTTTAAGGATGGCAGGGCTGGAAGAGTATTCAGTTGGAATTAAAATTGGTGGAAAAAATATTAATAATTTGAGGTGTGCAGATGATACCACCTTGCTAGCAGAATACAAAGAAGATTTGGAGAAACTTATTATGAAAGTTAAAGAAGAAAGTGCTAAATATGGTCTTAAACTTAACCTCAAAAAGACAAAAGTTATGGCAACATGTGAACTTAATAATTTTGAAATAGATTGGGAGAAAATGGAAGCAGTTAACAATTTTTCGCTCCTAGGATCTCGAATTGATAAAGATGGTTATTGTACTGAAGACGTTAAAGAATGTTATTACTCAGAAAGAAAGCAATGACAAATTTAAGCAAGATCTTTAAAGATTTAGCCTCGCAACAAAAATCAGAATCGTGAAAGCAATGGTATTCCCTGCGGTACTGTATGGATGTGAAAACTGGACCCTGAGAAAGAGTGAAAGAAGAAAGATAGATGCATTTGAATTATGGGTTTGGAGACGCTTACTAAGAATACCATGGACTGCAAAGCAAACCAATAAATCAGTGATAGACAGAATAAAGCCAGATTGCTCCCTCGAAGCTATGATCATCAAGCAAAATTTGTCATACTTCGAACATATTATGCGAGCAAATGACAGTCTAGAGAAGATGACGATGCTTGCTAAAATTGATGGAAGCAGGAGAAGAGGAAGACTAAGAATTAGATGGGTGGATGGAGTTAAAGAAGCAACTGGAAGCCGCCTGGAAATTCTGAAAGATATGGCCAGGGACAGACCTGAATGGAGATTGCATGTTCATAGGATTACTAGGAGTCGAAAACGACTCGATGGAACATAACTATAACAATATACAAATTGAATATACTTGTAAATTTACAAATTTACTTATTGCCTTGTGTTTTATCCCCTATTGCCTAAAAACTAATTTTTAGGTACTATATTATGAAGCCAGATCTATGCATATATAGTGTGTGTGTGTGTGTGTGTGTGTGTGTGTGTAAAGTTCCCAATAACTTCCACAGTTGAGTCGGTTTCCACAATACACTTCGGATGGAAAGACTCAGGTTCAAATCCCGTTTAGGGCGCGAAAAACCTGTATCAGGGACTTCTCGAATGAAGGTGTGTTAGCCTTTCTCATACGGAGGTGGCAGAGTTTTTTCATCCCGTCAAACCGGCTGGGATAACACACGCAATTTACACACAAAAATATACTTGTAGGCAATCCAACAATACCTTGGACTGCGTGTGTGTGCTAAGGACTCGTTTGGAGAAGAATATATAAAATTCCCTCCCTGAGTTTTGTTTCATTTCAAAATAGGTCACCTACATGACAAGAGTAAACAAGGTTCCCAGTAACTATTACTTATAAGTTAATAGAACTGTTCGTCTTAAAACAAAGAAGATTCAAACAATAATTTATTTAGGAAATATCGGACCATCACTCTTGACCTCACACATATTAATTATTTAAAAAAGGTATGTAGCCTTGCAGTCTTATTAAAAAAAAATAACCAAAATAGCCTTTTGATTAAGTGCAATATTTCTGGAAAGTAGGCATGTATTGAGAATTTTAATGTGGATTAAGGGGTTACGAGGAAAGTCTATTCCCTTAATGAACATGACACACAAATATTAATCGTGATGTTTCTAATGTATTGCCTAATGAGAACGTGTCCATTAAAAGAAAGAAATTATTTCGCATACTCTATTGAAGGTTTGTCAGTGAAAAAAAAAATCAGAAATAGGTCGAAATTAAATATTTTTCTTATTATTTTTATTTCTTTATCATGTGTCAGTCATTTGTACTTGCCAGGTAATAATTTAGACTACTGCACTTCGATTTCAGTCTTATGTTTGCCCTTAAGTTGCGTACCTTTCCAGTTCCTTGGTAATGGGGTGTCAAATCGGAAATTCTGATTGCCCAACGAATCATTCAACGCTAATGGAAATCATTAAGTCTAATTGTGTGTTTTCGTGGATTTTCATGGTCTTACGTCTATATTTAATAAGTGACAGATTTCTCACTAAAAAAAAAAAAAACTTTTCTTTTTCTTTTAAAATGAATCCGCAGTGATTCAAACAAATGAAAAGCAAGAAAATGCTTTTAGAAGTTGCATTTTTTTCGCTTAATATTTTCCCGAAAGATAAGTGAACATTCGTTTTTTCCAAGGATAATATTCCCACACGATAATTGTTTTATATTAAGGAAACTATCTTTTGAAATATCCTTATGATTCTAAATAATTTCATCGACAAAGTATAACAGCGAATGATTTAAATAATGAATCCGATACTTTTCTCTTTCCTTATCCAAATAACACCGGATTTTAGTTTAATTATTTTACTTATTTGGTTTCTTCTTCCTAATCTTCTGTAAGGACTATATATAAATAGTGACTAGTGGTTTTGTTCTGTAGTCGGCAACGATGATACTCGTTTTAGTTCGAAAGACAAGTCAGAATTCTCTTTAAGACGCCGGGAATATTTGTAACATTTATAAAGAATTTTCAACTGTGAATTTCAGTAGCCAATCTCATGAGATTGGAACGGAGTTTTTCCTTCGGCACTTTTTTTTTGCGTTCGATTTTCATGGCCCAAAAATATCGCACCAACGGATATTTATTTCATTAGTTTTCCCCGTGCATGAAGAATGTCAAAGACCCTTCTTCCCCAGCAATTGAAGCTCTGTTGAACCAGAGTTTGTACCCGCACATTTACCAGGAAACAAAAGGATTTCGACAGTTCAAAAGACAGTACATGTAGACGTTTCTTTTAGATGAGAGCATAAAAAAAATAAACGCGATTGTTGCAACATGCTCTTCTATGATTCATTATTGACAATTTGGCTCGCAGGCAACAAGTCAGCTAAACAGAATTCCTTTGTCCCCTCACATACAAAAAAAGATGTCGGCATCAACTGAAGTCATCCACTAACCCCTTTTCACATCGTCAACATCGGTTTGTCGTGTCCGAACTGCTTTCCCCCTCCCCACCAATTTATCGTCTGCTGCGACAGAAATTTCTTCTCATACACGCAGTCTATCTGTCTGTTGTTAGATGTCACTCGATATGATCTTATAGGACTCAACACTTCAATGTTTCTCAAGCATGGACATAAGGAGGGATTTCGTTTATACGATGTCATCCAACCAATGTTTTGCGGTCATGTGCCGAAAACAAATATGAAAAATGTATTTAAAATTCATGTTTCATTTGTATATTCCAAAATGCTCACAATCAGTGGCGGCCGGTGAAAATTTTAAGTGGGAGTGCTGCATGTACAAAATAAAAAAGAAAAAAATTATTTTTTACCTAATCGGTAACCAATTTATTAATAAATAAATTGGCATATTAAAAATTGCTTTATTAAAAATATCTCACCCTCGTCACGAACCAACATCAATAATAAAAGTTTCGTATCTCACAGAAATAACGCGCGCAAGCGTACGATACACTGCCCAAACGAGCAGTGTCGGATTCACTTGTAACGTGCAATGAAAGCGCAAACGATTATCGGCGAGTCTAGCTGCAATTGGCCGAATGTGATAATTCCGATACTGCGTTAGATCTCAGTGCATTTCTTTCGTAATCTAAAGCGTTAATCGAACAATTCCAATTATTAACTATTCAATCAATCTCTAAACATAAGCTGTAGACGTTAACATGTTGTACTGCATTTATATAATGTTGTAAGCATTGTTATTATTTATAAACACAAACAAAATTTAATTTTTTCATTTTTTCCTTGGGGGTGCTGCACTGTCGCAGTGCTTATGTACGAGCCGCCACTGCTCACAATACTATAATATTATGAGTAATTTTGAATATACAAAAACTATTTGATTAATTGTCAGATCCATTGCATATTTTTATAGAAAACAGGATGGTTATTCTCAGAGGAATGAACACATCGCATCCTTGACTTGTTTTAAGGACTCAACAGACATTTAACTGTGATAATTTTAAAGGATGCCAGGAAAGGATTGCATTTTTAAAATCGTTCATTGTCGTCATTTTGTTCAAAATAAGATACTCTAACCTACTTAGAGAGGTAACCTGCTAAGATGATTATCAGAATTCAAAAATGATAAAACTGTGCATTTCTATACGAACAGCATAAGTTTCTTTTCCCGTCTCTCGTTGGTCTTCTAATTATGATGTTCCCTGCAAGTCCCTATCTGAAGGTGAAGCTATTATTAGATAAATCTGAGCCTAAGCAACCCTGTGAATGACATAAGTGCCATCTACTGAATGCTTTGCGAGGTCTACAGAATTTTCTTTCCATTTATGCACCTGCACACAGTTGTCAAGGGAGAATAGAAGGAGGGGGGAGAAGAGCGAGGAGAGGAAGCCAGCACGTGTCACACAAGTATTCCTTACTTCCACCGTCTGACGGTTCACGTGTTAGCTTAGGAACGCTGTTAAAACCGCACGTCATTTCTACTCCTGCACTAACAAACGCTGTCGGCAAAAAAAAAAGGGGGGGGGAAACACGTCATTGCACCATCTCTTGTCTTCAGGAAGGGAGATATACACATAAGAAATTCCGAACGCGTTTCAAATTAGTCGAGATACAAGCTTGTGGTAAATGATCTTATTCCTTCGTTCGTTTTCTTTCAATGCCGTGTTCTCACGTAATTATATGCCCACAGACCATGAAAAGATTGCATGACATCCTGGTATTGGGCTGTCGCTTTGAGTAGTGTCACCGGGAACGTAGCTTTCTGACTATGCCATGCACAATCAATTAATTGGCACAACTAGAGGGGAGGATAAGGTTCTCCCCCTCCCCTCTCTGATGGTCCATGGACTTGAAGCATTCTCTCTAGAAGCGAAATTCCAGTTCAGAATGCTGGAATATCTGTACCATATATAACTTCATAAAAAATAAAAAGGTATTTTTAAGTCCTGATCAAATAAATTATTGACATACGTATTTAACTGACCCTGGTCGAGATGCTCGCTGGTTAATAATCTGGGGGGGGGGGAGTTAAGTAGACGATTTGAGAATACACACTACGCATCGCATACGACCAAAATGAATTTTAACTAGGAAAAGATTTTTTTGGAAATTTTTCTAGTGTTTTTTTCCTTTTTCTTTGGGGGTCAGGGCCCCTTGCCTCCCCTCTGGGTGCTCCAGTGGTTTATATCATTGCTGTTTGGATTCGTTTCACATTAGATTTTAATCTTATCATTGAAGTACATTTCGTACACAACATTTTACATGCCTCTATTTATATACAGTTTAATAATTAATTTATTATTCTGTAGCATATTTCCTTGCACAATTTTAGATGTTGAAGTCTAGAGTAATGCCTTTGCTCTATTAAAATAGAGCAAAGGCATTACTGGAACTCTATTAAGAATTTTAATGTTAAAAATATTAAAGTGATTTTAGTTGGATTGCGTCCGTTTTTTTTTTTTTTTTTTTCATATTCATTACAGTTGGAACGGTTTTGTTTATGCCATGCGCTAATTATCACCACGGTTTTCCATCCTTATTAAAAAACATAACATTGTAGCTCTGTTTATTATTATTACTACTATTATTATGGCTTAATTTCATCTAAACTGCATTTATTTACATACGCTGACACAATTAACTACAGAATGATTTTAAGGAGGAAGTGTTTGTGCCTGATACAGAAACAAATTCATCTCGAAATAATAAAAAAAAAAAGAAGAACCAGTTTCTTGAAGATTTAATTATCCTTTTAACGAAAATAGTCACATAACGAAGAAAATTTCGAATTAATCCACCCGGTTACAACACCCTCATTAAATCTCAATCATTTCTCATAATGCAGCAATTAACATTCGAAGAAAAACTTTTCAAATCCTCATAATGGGAATTTCGTTCTTTAATTGCGCACTAGCCCACCCAAAGAAAATAGACTGAGAAGTCTCGATCATGTATCCTGGGAAAGTGACCCCCGTGCTATCCCAGGAGACTTCAGGGGAGGGGGCTGTGTAAAGCAGTCTACATGTGCATATGAAACTATGATAAATAAAAACTGCTGTTCCTAGATCAAAAAAAAAAAAGTACTCAAAAAAAGATTAGCCCTCAGAAATAATCAACTTGTCATATTTACGACTATAGTTAGCATAATATATTATTAATAAACCAAAACAATGAATTAACTGCATAACTAGCTCTAACTTATTTAATCATAAAATATTTAGAATCTTCAGGTATAATCTACGACCCTTTCATGCATCTAGAGGGCGCATTCACGAATGTATCAGAATCTAGAACCTTAGCGAAGTCAGATAATCTCTAATAAAGTCATCTTATTGAGAGTATTATTAGAAATGACTTCTCTAATATATTCCTGTTACCTGCAGCTAAACCGTTTCAGTCACTAATCTGTTTGTACTAGAGATCCTAATTCCCCCTAGCTTAAAATGTAAGCCCAAGACATAATTGCTCCATTTATCTGATTGAAGTAAGAAGGATCATCGAACTATCATTAAATATGAGTTTCTCTCTGTTAATGGCCACTATTTTCTCCATTAAACTACGTCCAGTTGTTTTTTTACCATCACTTGCGTGTTGAGCAAGCGGTAAAGTAATTACAAGACAATCAAATAGAATAATCAAAGCTTGTTAAAATCAGCATCCTTATAGGATTTTTTTTTCTCCAAGTTCCATCGGTGCGTGATTGCCAGAGAGACCGATAAACAACATCGATGAAAGTCTATAAATGTTAGTTTTTTTATTTTTTATTTTGAAGAAACAAAAACTTCGCACTAGCATCTTATTATATTGAGTATAAATGTTGCTAATCTAATATCTGCATTCGTGTTAGATTGATTAAAAATCGTCTAAAAGAAAATATGTGAACGATAGTTCTGATCTTCATTTGTTGTTTCGGTGCTTCAGAGGACTCGACAACATGACTTCTGAAACAGGGAATTGCTTAACATCTTTTATAATTCAATCCTGTTTCAGAATCTCGTTGGAGGATTTGTAATGAGATGTAAGAAACATCAGTCTTACTGATAAAACACGTTCTTTAGCATACAGTCTTCCTTCATTTGTGACATTAACCTGTTTACTTGCATGTCCAGGTAAACGAAGTAGAGCTTTACTGGATAAAATGTGTTTTTCTTTTCTTTCTGTTTAGTTTATTCAGAGAGAGCGAGAGAGAGGGGGGGGGGGCTATTTTTGATATTACGAGCTCATCCGACCCTCAACCTGTATATCTTCCCTTAGCGGCCGTAGAATATTTAAATTAAATATCTAGTCAATATCGACAAACATTTATTTACAGTTTAACTTGGAAACTAATCAAAGCGAAAGTTTTTAATATGGACACACAATTATCAAAACTAATCACGCTGAACAATGCAATTTTATAACAAACTCAAGTTTTGAAATGGACTTCTCTTCACTTCTACTCTCCCTAAAGGAGAGGTACTATCTATAATAGTGTCGTCTAGTCGATCGGTGGGAGGAGGAGAAATGATCACACTTCGTATCTTGGGCAGTTGCTATTTTGCTTGTCATTAATATGCAGTTATTCTTCATGTCATCTAACCTGCTATCTTGTCAGAGGGCAAGTAGGGTGAAGATAACGATCAGGTAGTGATACTCCCTTATAAAAAAAAAGAAGGAGGAACATAAGTAAAATAAAGCCACTCACGAAAAGGGATCTCTTTTTGAAATTGTCTGCACCACGTTCATTTTTTTCCAAGCTCTTTCCCAAAGTATTTTTCCAAAAAATGTGCTGATCATTTATAAAAACTCTTTATATTTGCAGCTTTAAGATAAAAAAAAAATATTATTGTTGATTTTAATTAAAATTTATGTTTAAGACCATAATAAAAGCGATTGGTCGCATCATGGTCTTAAACTCATGAGCCTTACGGAGCTCTGAAAATTCATCCAGCGAAGGCTTTCGTGAAGATCCAAAGATCCATACATTAAGACGGATTCGAACCCACACCCTATGCAGTAAATAAGACGTTACAAAAAAACATTATCATTGAAATACCTAATTTACAGGAGCTCCTTTTTGTGTGCCAACATTATCACGCTAGCCATGAATATACGTTTGAATTTTTTTATTCCTAGCGGGGTTGAGAGGGCGAGTAAAACTAAGTGAAAGACATATCATTGAAGCAAATAAGGCTTGAACGGGGTGTTTAATATTACTACTTGCTAACGTCAGCGTAGTATAATTCTACCATTTACCTGCAACAGGAGCGACATGTCATTACTATAATAACAGGTTTTCCAAGTGTCCGAATCTGGACTTGAACTTAGTTAAATAAACAAAAAAACAATACGTTTTCTACTTATATAAGGGGTGGACACAGTTAACAGCCAAAGACTGATACTGTGGGATAAGAGAAATGTAAGGAGACACGAGAAAGTGCAAAGATCGAAAGAGATAAATTGCTACAAAATCTACCCAGCGGCCACTTGTAAAGTTTGTGACAACCCCTCTGGCTCAAGGATGCGTTTCAAGCTGTCATACTGTCGACATCAATTCTGGTAGGGGGAATGGCGAGTACTGCGTCATGCGTCGTTTAATACGATGCGTCTGGCGTTGTGTCATGTTGAAACAAGAAATGAGAGATTGGCTACACTTTTTCTGTTCTCCACCTAATCTCGAAACCAGTATAAATCTTTTCTTCTTACTCTGCTTCTTACTATCTGAGACGTTTATTATGCTAAGAGGTTCGTCTAGAAGGAACGATAAAATGATACGATAGGACGTTTATTGTTGCGTATAATATTAAAAAAAAAAAAAATTGTGCCTGTTTTAATATAAACATTTATTTTTTTTTAAAGTTATAAAAAAGTTGCGTCAATTCCTTCTAATCAATAACTCACTTTTTACGACTGTCAAGTAGGCGTATATTCTGTATATTGTTAATAATATCAAAATGATTTTCATTACAGCTGCTTAACAATATCTAGAATAAAAATATTCTGTACATTGTTAATAATATACAGAAGATTCTCGTTTTGCCTATTTAACGATATACAGAATAGCAATATTTTGTATACTGTTAACAATAAACAGGGTGGTATATATTCTTCTGTACATTGCTAATATATATATATATATATATATATATATATATATATATATATATATATATATATACTGTATATATATACTGAAGATTCTCATTACTGCTGCTCAACAATATTCAGATTTAAGTTAACAATGAGCATTATATGCTTGATTAACAATAAGCAGTCCTAAAATAAACTCTGTTTTTTTTGTTTTTTTTTGTGTGTGATAATCTTTAGGATGTGGTTAACAATACAGAATACCTGCTTAACATTAAACAGTCCTAAAAATAGGCTAATGATTACAAAGAACCCAGACATCTTTGTTCATAACTATTCTGTAGAAACAATATGTTCACATTAAGACAGTTATTTCCTGTTTTTGATATTATCGACAACATAAATATCGTAACTTAGCATAATGAATACCTTCGTAAAAAGCAAAGCAGAAAGAAAAGGATTTATACTGGTTTCGAGATTAGTTGGAGCACGGAAAAAGAGTGGCCAATATCTTATTGGCGAGTGTAATGATCTGAGTCAATCCTGTGATGCAGAGTACACGTGGGTAGTCGAAAAGTTCTCCGCCTAACAATGAAAAAACGAATTTATAATTTCAAAATTATTTTTATTTTCAACATTACCCCCCTTAACATTTATTCCAGCGATGCTCTAACGCCATCATCCCTTCTCTGTATTGGTTCTCAGTAAGATCTGCAAAATACTCCTCTACAGCAATCACCTCTTGATTCGAAGAAAAAGGCGGACCAGCGAGGAAGAGTTTTAGTTTTGGGAAGAGATAGAAGTCAGAGGGAGCCAAATCAGAGTAATAGAGTGGATGTTCCAACAATTCATAGTGCAGATCCCTTAATTTTCCTATTGCCAAAATATCTTTGTGGGCAGATGCATTGTCCTGATGAAAGATGATTTTTTTTTTCTTCTGCAAACCGGGTCTTTTCTCACGAATTTTTTCGTCTAGTCTGGTTAAAAGATCGGAATAATATTTCCCGGTTATTGTTTTACCCTTTTCAAGATAATTAATAAACAAAATGCCTTTAGCATCCCAAAACACCGATGCCATGACCTCGTCTTCTTTGGCGCTGAACAACCGGCTTCTGTCCACTGTTTTGACTGCTGTTGGGATTCTGGTGTGTAATGGTGAATCCAAGTCTCATCCGTAGTAATTAATCGACGCACAAAATCAGTTTTGTTCTTGTTAAAACGCTCCAAGCACTGTTCAGAGATTTTCATGCGAGTGCGTTTTTGATCTGCGCGGCACCCATCTTGCGCAAAGTTTTCTCAATTGCAATTCTTCATGCAAAATATATCCTACACGTTCATTTAAAATGCTTATATAGTCTCAGCAATTTCACGCACTTTGACTCGCCGGCCATTGAATATCATATCGTGCACTTGATCAATGATTTCTGGTGTTGGTACACTGTTTGGACGTCCGTCACGTGGATCATCTTCAAATTAAACTCGGCAGTCCATTTCTTAATTGTCGAAAAAAAAAGGAGAAGAGTGTCCATAAACTTTTGTGAGCTTTAAATGAATTTCTTTTGGCGTTAAACCTTCTTTTACAAAGAATTTTTATAACCGCACGATACTCAATTTTACCCATTTCAAGGGATACAGACAACACTTTTACTTCAGACAGCTGTACAAAAAAAAAAAAAAAAAAAAAAAAACGATGCTTATGACAGATGTCCCAACTTACAAAAACAAAATGTTACCGATAGTGTTTCCATTTATGGTTGAGGCCGAGAACTACTCAGATCACCCACTTATTATTATTTTGTCTTAAAATATCCAGGTTTTGACTTAAGTTCAACAGGAAAAACTAATGAATATTTTCTTCGGTATTCCTTCAACTATTAACATAATGGATTAAGAAATAAATGCGACATTGCTTATAATAACATGAGTGTGTGTTCACTTAATACTAACACATCAAGCACCGTACATCACACTACACGGAATTCTATGACATAAGAAAGCAAAGAAGGCGAATAATAATGCAGAGTCTTAAGCGGAAGTCGGCTACAGAGTTCCGGATCAGCACTAGACTGACAATTTGGCTAATGATGATGATGAAAAATAGCAGTGAGACTTCTTTTCTTCCTGTGGGACTTAGTATTCTGACGTGTTTAAGAGGTCAAAGGTTACAGGTTTCTTCTTCCTTTGCAACGATTCATTTCCAGACTGTTCCTTAGGTTTGGCGACGATAACTAAAACCTGCCTGTAGGACCGGATGTTCTTGATACCACCCAGAAATAAGCAATGGAAATTGCTTTTTCGGTTTTGGTGTTCCTACTGCAGATGCGGTTTAGCGCACTCGTAGTTTTGGCTGTTAGGAAAAAGTCAGTGGATTTCTACAGAAAGCAGTGCTGGCCAGTTACTAAACAAATAAATTTTATCTGGAAATTATGACGATTAGATAGCATGCACTGCAATGATATTTTAGGAAAACATTTCGAACAGTTACGCTGTAGCTTGAAATGTTTCACATTTCTGAAACAGCTGATTATTGTATTACATTTCGCAGGAGACGTGACGTCACAATGCTAATCGTTACTTGCTGAAGAGGAATTGACAATTATTTGCTCAATGAAACTCTCATTACCATAAGAATAAAAATCAATAAATATTCCATGTATTTTATGTTGGTTGGAACTCTTAGTATGCAAATGGTAAACTAAATGTGTATAAATAGACAAGAAAATACACGAGGCTAATACAATTACACCAAATACGTCACTTTATGTCAGTCCTTTGCAAACTTCATGAATTCTGTTCCAAAAGAGTGGTATCTATTTCCTTTTTTTTTTTTTTGAATAATTTGATCTCTGGGGATTATTATGGGTTCAGTTATTCTGCGGACGGCTGAGGATAAGATGGGAATCAAGCTCTGATAAAATAATGGTATGTTAGCAACTTCAAACATAAATAAGCACTGTTGCATTGCTAATTTATGTTTGAAGTCTTATAGTCCCAACCGAATGAGTCACGGTGGTACCATCCCTTGGAAAAACGAGAAACCAGCGTTCCATCCTATTGATATTCCCATTGACTGTAATGAGCTTTGGGATCGATCTCCATTTCGTGGAAATAATTAATAAATTCTGTTTCTTCTGAATTGTTCCGAGGTTTCTGATCTCTTGGAGCTATTGCAACGAATCTCAGTGAAGATATTGATTAGTGTTTTGGCCACAGGTTTCAGTTCTCATGCATATTGACGATGCTTTTTTAAGATTTTTCGCTGCAGGGCGAAATAGTTGGCTTTGTCGATGTGGTAGCAAAGCTACTGAAGAGAAGTTTTCATCACCTAGTAGCCAAAGGCCAAAACACCCAATTATCTTCCTTTTAAATAAAAATTTCTGCCGATTTAAATGGCAAAGTGCCTCCGAGATGACCTTAATTACTCAATAAAGGCCAAATTGTTGATCCCTGGAGTAATACGGGAAGAACTCGAGCGAGTGTTCCTTGTCATCATTTCACATGCGCCGCATTTCTTCTTTGTAACGTCCAGCTGAAGGTCATCATCGAACAGATGAGGTAATTGTTGGCTTTATTGTGAACTGTCGCGGCGTATCAAAGTGCATGGCAGTTGCTCGAGGCATTTAACTGCACTATCCAACAGACACGGTTTTTCTCTTCTTTTGCCTTAAATCAAAATTTGAAAAGGTCACTTTTTTGACAAATTACCGCTTAACGTGGCATGTGACTGTTAAGTTCCGGCCGTTTAGTCCCGTGTTTCGTCAGACACGCCTTACTGCTTAGCTCACTTAATGATCATTATTAGCAGCGTCGAACTTTTCGATAACTCCGCCCCCTTGATTGGTTCCCTTCGTCAGTGTATGCGGTCAGTGTATCCCAGTTAACAACAATTTTGAATCCAAGCCGCTGTTTTTGTAGCTGGTCGGCATTTTTTTTAGCACCACTGTGTTCAACCTCTCCACTTTGGCGAGATTCCGCCTAGTGGCAGAGGCGGGGCTCATTACTCTACATGAACCATTATACTCATGATAAAAAAAAAAAAAATTTAAAAAAAAGTGATAAGCCTACCCTCTCCCCACAACTACACTATATAGATTTCCCGAAATTCTGTTCTCAACTCATTAGACTTAATAACAGATTTTCTCTTAGCAATTTCCAAACTGTATTATTCAGCCAATGGAAATTTATCTCTTCTATGGCATGGCCTGACCTGCATTGCGAAATCTTACGTGCAGTGGCCAGGTACGGCAATTTGAGCGTCAAGATAACGTGACGGAGGACTTCTTTACGCTAACAACATTAGTGTGGGGGGAAGATTGGGAGTATTCTTCCTCAAGGAAAAGGCTGACACATACCTGGTTAAGCATAGCTGAATTTCGTGATAACACTGATAACTTTAATAGGCAAATGGCTTAAGGACTCCTTTCGGAGTGGCCATTGTGAGAATTTCCAGTCATTTTTTGCTCACAGTTTCAGATTTAAATGAAAGTCACATCGATGTCATTAATATTGTATTGCTCTATCGACATATAGTAGTAGAGAAATCACCAAAGTCACCTTTTTTTTTATCTGAATTTTAGCATTAAAATTCAGATAAAATGCTACATTAAAATTCTTTTATTGTAGCTATATATCTGTGAAAATATGAGGTCATGTATAAAGATTCGAACGGAACTACTGCAATCACTGACCATCCAATGTTTTTCTAAGGGCAAGATTGGTTCTCTGTTTCAGAACCTAGGTACAGAATCAGTTCAATAAGTTCCAAAAATAATTTTTTCTCACGATATGAATCAGCAAAGCCGTGCGTATTTAATATGCAAAATATTCTAGCAGTCTTTGCAGAAAGATACATCATACCTAATTACTCATTAGCTTTGTGCGAAAAAAAACCCCATCAGTGTCTGTTTTATTTTCGCACAAAGCAAATTATCTTTCATATTTTGAATCTCTTCTATAGTTCCAAAAAGAGCTGATAATTTTCTTGTAGTTGTGCATCCTTTTTCAAAGAAAACAAAGCATTAAAAAAGCATCTTCTCTTATCTATTTTTTCTCATATATTTTCTTCTTTATATACTTACGATTGCTGTGATACTTCTCAGATTCTATGCACGCATAGAGAGCTCATAAAGATCCCATTTTTTCTAGGATCATCCTCGATTCTCATAACCAATGACAATACTGTTTGAAGAGCTTCGTTTACATTGTGTTTCGGATGTGAGAAGAGAAAGAATGTCTGTGGTAGCTTCGCCTTCCACGCTAAAAAAAAATCCCCTCCATCTTTCACTCCTCTCTATGTGTGCTATGAGTTTTGTTTGTGTTTTCTTGAGATGGGCATGACGTCAGGCTTTCATGAGGGCACATCTCTTTTAGTGAGTGCGCGAAAAGTGTTTAGACTGACTTTGAACATATCTGAATAGTCCATTTCATTTTAAGAATGCAGCCTATTTTGCGATTTGTGGCCTCAGTCCGCGTCCGACTTAGACCACAATTTTTTTAAAAAAATAAACGAATGAAATAGGCATTATTTTCGGGTGTAAAATACATTTAGAACTACTTTAGTAACAAAAATATTTACTGCATTATTATTATAGAGTTACGATGGTTATGTTCGTTATAGGAATATTTCGCTGCCATGTAAATGAATACCATTTGTAGTTAAGACCAAAAGACGTAATTGAAGAAACAATGGTATTTTGCAACAGCAATTGTTCAAAATTCTCCAATTGTTATATCAATTATAAAATTTTGTTGGAGAATTAATTACGTATTGTTTCCTAATATAGTTATTAGGTTAATGATTAAAACCTGCAATATATTTGTTTCTTTGGTAAATAATTTCCGGAGAAACTACATAGACTAGCACTCACTGATATGTTTCTTAGTGTACTATTAGTTTTTGAAGGAAAAGAATTAGTTTTAATTTGTTTAAAATTTTAATTTAAAAAGCAGAGAACTGATGGTGTATTTATATTGCTTTTGCTATTATTTCAACAGTCTAACACATCCTTATTTCTATGGATGCCATCGTGGCAGGTGATCTGGCAGTAACATTTCCCCCACCGTTAATCAAAGATCCCGACCAATACGAGTTTTAATAAAGGGCTAAAAGACGTTTTGCATCAACCCCAACCCGACAAACAATCCAAGCTGTCTTATTAGCCTCTACCAAACTACTTGCTCGATCCGTGATGTGAATACAAAATTCTGGGTGTCATGTAAACGCTGTTCACAGTTTGTCGTTGGGCAGCCTCGCCCTTACAGCCGAAGAATGACGATGATATCGGCTGACAGTGTAAAGATGTAGTGCCGCCCGTTACTCATTTCCATTTTATAGCGGCGACTTCAGCAGTAATCTGAATGGCGGCTCGTCCATTAGTATACGAATCACAGAACAAGAGGCTCCCGACATTCTGATCAATGGCGCGCAGTATTGGTATCACAAAACGTGTGACGTTGTAATTGAGCACGTATTAAAGAACACGCTTAAAAATCCCTGCACAGCGCGTGCATAGCTTTTTGGTCTTTGGGACCATTTATTATTAATCATAGAAAGTCGAAAGAAATGAATCCAAACGTCAGTTAACAGTCGATGTGTGACTTCTCAATAAAAGTATACAATGGCGAATAAGTTTAATAATCTGGCTAACAATAACAATCCCATTTGCTGCACTAAATCTAAATAACGATATTTTTTTCAGACTGGGGAGGGAGGAGGAATACTGTGAGACAACCTTGGAAATCTACTGACAATTTATCCACATGCGGCACCCACAAATTGATTATCTTTGGCAACGAAGGCCAATGTACTATATTATTGTGTTATGTTGTCAGCAGGGGCGGCTCGTGCATAGGCACTGTGAAACTAACACCCCCAATTTTCCTCGATATATAAATATATTTATTAATTTATTTATATTTGCTTGTAATATTTATTTTTATCATCGACAATCCTATGCAATTCTCTTATTTTGTATAAAAAATAATAAAAATCCATCTTGTAGCACTTAGGAGGGCGAAGGACGCTGGCAGCACTGTGTTTACCACAGTGTCATACTGCTACGCGCACAAGCATATGCACGTCATAATGAGATGCGCGCTATTAGCGTAATGCGACACTGTCCCTCGCGCAGGTCCACTGTTGTTTATATGCAGTTTGCGCCAGTAGTAGAGTGTTCGTAGTGCTTATCGTGTTTACTCCGTCTCTTTAAATATTTGAACATTACAATTAAAGACATAACGTTTGTTATAGTTTTTATTTTAGAACGTTATTGGGGTTATGATAATGGATTTTATTTTTAAGTAATTTTGAATTATACCAAACCGTATAATTTTATCGATAATAAACAATATTGTTTCATGTTTAATTTTTTTTTAATTGTTACCATAATTTTGATATTTTATCCAACTGCCCACTCAGTCTCCAAAAGTTAAATAGGGCTAAGCGGCCTCGTCTACTCCCTATATATTACGGGAACAAAAAAGGCGTTAGCTGATTTTTTTTTTTTTTTAATCCAAACACGTGTATGTATATTTCGAAAGTTGCAGCACCAGCACGATTTCAAGCCACGAGCTCCACTGGTTGTTAGTAATATAAATATATGAAAGTTCTGGTGCTTTTCTGAGATAGAACAAATCCAACATTTAAAATTTCCTGAAATCCAAAATTTTATACATAAATGTACACAAAAATTAGTTTTATTCAACAAACGTCAGACATACTCTATTATTCAGTAGAAAATTCTACCGTCGTTTCAATAGCTTCTAGTCCTTTATAAACAAATTAATAATTTTATCTCTTGCTTATAAATTACAAATATTGATTTTAGTCAGGTATAAATAAGACTAACATTTTTTTTCTTCATCCGCATATTTAAATATATATATCACCAGTGTCATTTATGTTTAAAATTATATCACATCCCAGTTAAAAATCTGTTCTTAGATCTTGTGATTTTTTAATTTTATGAGTTTTGCTTTACTTCTTTACAATTTAATACAGAATACGAAATTTACCATTGCATTAAATTAATGTGTTTCATCTCCTAATTAAAATCTATATTAATTATTTCTTGAATAAAATTTATAATTGCCAATTTTCTACCATTTTTATAAAGATCTTATCGAAATATTATATTTACTCACCCAGAATCCCCTGTAATCACTTTCTCATAACAATGAAGTTCTGTCAAGCATTTACATATGAAGTGGTGAGGAGCAAATTTTTTATCTGAGTGGTTGTGCTAATTCTGTTAAAATATCATTTAATTTAAATGCTAAAGGAGCCTCCGTAGCCTCAGTCAGTATAGACGAAGCCCTTTTGTCAGAAAAACCTGGGTTCGATTCCCTTCAGTGACGTGAAGAACCTTTATCTGGTCTCTTTCGACTAAAGGTGAGTTAGTCGGTCTCATACGGAGGGAGGGATTTTTTCACCCGGAAACTAAGGTTTTTCATCCTCTAGAACAGGCATACCGGCCCCGTGAACACACATGGATTACCGTCATGAATATGTCCCAACTATACGCCGGCATATAGGGAGGGGGGGGAAGGGTGAACTACCCTGTAAAAATCTCACCAGGAAGACTTTGTAGGCATACTTAGGGAAAACTAAGTACCAAGTAAATGTTAAATATATATTAAACTCTACAAAATCTTGGAAAGAAGTCAACGGACACCCCATGGGCAATGTGCATCGTTATACCGGCTACAAACACGTAACGAATCACGTGTTTGTAGCCGGTATAACTTGGAGGAATTTGATGCTCCCAAGTTAATGCAACTGTGTCTGGATGAAATGGCCGCGAGAAGGGAACTGACGGAGTTTGAAAGAGGGATAGTGATAGAATGCCACGTTGCATTGACAAATTGAACTCTCCCAGATCAATGATATCACACTGAGATGGAAGCGGAGGGAGTCAAATGCAAATACTACCCGCAGTAGACGAACACCACACTCACTGACCGTATGGTGCTACGAAGGATAATATGGAAAAAAACGCCATTCGTCAGCAGACACGTCGAGTGTGGAGTTCCAGGCATCAACTGAAGCACGAATCTGCACAAAAACAATCAGAACCGTGGTTCACCACATGGTTTGCATGGTAGGACCACAGTGTGCAAGCTCCGCGTTACCCGAACCAACGTGCAGCGTTGTCGTCAGTGGTGAAAAGAGCGTGTACAGTGGAAGCTTGGATAGCTATGTCTTGGGGCGATGAATCATTTACTGCTGTGACATTCGCAGAGCGTGTTTTTAGATTAGATTAAATTATGACCAACGCGAATAAGGCTATGAAGCTAGTGAATTATGCCTATTCACTGAATGTGTTCTCCGGTCGATTTGTGTGTTTGAAGGGAAAAAACCTCTTTCGTATGTGACAGCTAATTCGCCATCATTTGCAAATTCCTTGAGTTCTAGATGGGATTCGAACTTAGACATTTACAAATGAAAGGCATAAGGTTGTCTTTATGATGTTTGGAATGCATGATTGTGAGTTAAAGTTGAGCAAGAAGGTTTTTTTTTTTCTGTGTTAAGGTTAATGGGGGAGGAGTGTAAGAGGACAATGTTATTCCGTCCAGGACGCGAACAAATTTCATAAGGACTTTTCAATTGAAAATGAATTTATCTGTCTCATAAGGGGGGGGGGGAAGAGTCCCCACACACAAAAAAATTTTAATTAAAAAATTTTTAAATTTAAAATTTTTTGGAAATTACATCCTATGGGACTTCCTTGAAAATATCATCGTACAAAACATAGTGAATCAGGCCAAAGCCTTTTTTTTAGGAAGTCAGTAGTTCATCGTGATGGTGCAATACCAAGGTCACTCGTGAAAGAAGATGCAACAACAGATAATGTGAGAAAATCGGTCAATTCAGTGACTGAAATTTTATTTCAACGGTGCAAATTTTAGTTTGTTTGTGCCCTCAAAAAAATAAATAAATAAAATAAAATTTAAACCGAAGTTCATATAAAAATCGCTAATGATGTTTTAATCAAATGATTTTCATAATTCATCTAAAAAATGTGTGTATTATTCTATGCCGTAGGAACTTTCAAAATCAAATTTCAAAGGCAAACTCTGTTTCTGCAATTAAAAAACCTCGTTTGTTCATTTTTCGTAACGAATACAGAAAGATATCTTTCATAATTCATTTGCGACATTGAAGTCATCTTACTTGTCTTTACCGTTACTATAAGTAAAGTTTTAAAAACGAGTTTTAAGTGTTTTAAATTTAAAGAGAAACTAAAGTAAACAAATAAAATTAAATTAAAAAAAAAATACCGCAAAAACATCGGGAAAGCGCTAGCTCAGCAGTTACTGAGTCAGCGCTTTCTGCTGTCCCCCCAAAAAGAAAGAGCACGACTTCGCTGCAAGAATAAATCGCTTCCTCTGATTAAATATCTTTGAATTCTGATTAAATATTTTCACCGTGTATAATCAACTAAACATAACTCTTCTTTTGCTCATTATAAAAATATGCGCTTCTTCCACGTCTGCGAAAAGTTCAGAATCAATGAAAACCTGCACGAGATATCGAGTACGTTTGTAATTTAGAATATTTTTTCGGCGCGTCTTTGAACTCACCTCTCCAGAGAAAAATCTACCATTTTGGTAATCAAAAAAGTATTTTGGAATAATAACAGAAAATAGTCTAGACTGAATTGAAATTCTTTCGGTAATTCTATAGATGAATACATGAAAACAAAGAGACTAATCACGCTATCATCATATTAGACAAATATATTTCGCACTACGCGATTATTTATTCTATAGATAATTCTCCATTTTTTTATTCAATTTCACCGAGTTCTAGCTATTTCTAAATGATCAGAATTGATTAAAAAAAAAATTAGATGCAAGAAGCAGCGCTATAATATCATCCACATCTGACAAATTAAACACATATCAACTAAGGGTCGAGAGGACGCATTCCTGGTCTGTCCAGAAACCAGTTTTTGAGTTTTATCTGGTGCAAATGAAAAAAGTGTTTCGCGTTTCTGCAGCACGAATTTTGTAGCTTTAAATCGAGAAAGCATAAAAATGCTAAACAAAAATTATTTAATATTCCGTGCTCCATTCACCAGTAGGATTTATTTAATTTTTATATTATTGTGGCAACAATGTAATAGTACTGAAACATCATGTAAAGGATTAGAGTAACAATGGCACGATTTAATCAGTTAACTATTTTAAATGGTGTTTCATGTTTATGCACTAAATTTTGTCACTAAATAATGTTTTATGAATTTTTTATACAATTTCTTAAAACATAAAATTAAAGATAATATAATTGAGGATATTATAGATCCAGCCATATTTTATAGCCAAATATAAAAATCGAAATGTACATTTACTGAAGAGCTTATGAAAATGTTATCTTCAGTATTAGAGTTGCCTTGGTATGCACTAGGGACACAAGCTCTGCCCAGCAACCTGTATATTTGTCTTTTATTAATGCTTGAACTAGGTTCACTGGCCTGACAGTTGTTTTAAGCTGTTGGTTCTCACTGAGCGAGTAAGTAGTGCATACCAAGGCAACACGGATCCAAAAATTATATTTTCATGACTCTCTGGTAAATTTAAGTATGTTTTTTTATATATTTGGCTATAAAATATAGTGGGATCCATAATAATCTGCATTATAACATCTTAATTATGCCAAATTGAAGCTATTCAGCTGTATATTTTAATAAAAAGTTTAATCTGTTATAATTACACCAAAAAAGAATAAAAATAATAACTTTTCCAAAACATTTACGGCATATTTAACCCAGGATTTTTCATTAGCAAAGCATCACACTACAGTCTGGAAATAAATTGCTGGATTATATTCATGGCGATATTTTGTAGTAATTTCTAAACATGTAAAGAAAGCCATCATACGTATAAGCATGTTCAGCACACGACCACACAAGTATTTCATGCGTCCACCAGCTTTACAGAGTAGCCTCAAGGGAAGACGTGAATTACTTAATTTTTGGAAGAAAACAGGGGAAAGGCTCCATTTTGCTAGCTACGACCAAATACTCCCCTTTAACAGATGGGAACTGTGCATTTATAACAACAAATCACTTCGGCTTACATTTAGTAAATGCATAACTATCACTTATCTTTTAGCATTATTTTTAGATGTGTTCCGAAGGCCTGAGTGTCAGGGACCCCTTACCGACGCCACCCACTGTGATGGAAGAGGGGGAGTGAAGTCGCGATACAGTCGGGTTTTAATAGAGTCATAGGAATCTGATGACCTCTTGACACTTTCACGTCTTTGGGGGGATGGTTGTTTTTTTTAATTCCGCAGTCCCCTTAGCTAAATCGTCGTCATAATTTTCCCGGAGCAATCTTGTTCTATGATATAAGATTTCCAAATTGCCAGCATTTTCTTTCACAGCTGGAGACCACACACACTTCGATATATCAGACCTAGTTTTCTTGCAGTCCATCGGCATTTCCGTTTTTTCCCCTGTAAAATACGATCAAGGAGTGTTCGCTCCAGAGATGCACGTGACTGACTCATACGCAGGAAGGGAGATTTCAATTAGGTTCCTCCACTTTTGAGAGTGCATCTTTAGCTCATAGCCGTTTATATCATCTCCTAGGTGAGTGATGCCAATCCATCTTTAAAAGGTGGCGCTCCAGTAGGTGAAGACGTTGCACGCGGGAAGTGGGTGGAGTGGGCGGATCCCGAATATTCTGAAAGGACGATGCTAGGCACTCCCCACCCGCACAATTACCTTATCTATACAGCTAGGATAGTCTTGTTAAGAGCTGGGTCACGTACAATTTCAGACTCTGTATGGGGGGGAATGCGGGGGGAGGACATGACACGACTCGTCTCGTTTCCTACCATGACTCTCTTCCGTCTATATAGTTCGTTACCGAGAGGTTACGAGTGTTTCACATATATAACTCTAATACCTTTCCCAAATACCAAACACCTCGTGGACTCCCATGTCCTGTGAACTTTGAGGGTGTGAGAATATGCAGGAGCGGTCAGGACTTGGCCGTCTAGCGTGCAGAAACAAAAACATCAAGACAACCGGCATTAATAGTTGATAAATATGGTCATTCTTCACATTTGTGTGTTGTTTTTTTAATAAATTATACAACGACGTTATGCAGTAGGTTACAGTTGCAGGCTGTTAAGAAAATCCTCAGGTTCAATAAATCACGGCAATAATGTCCCTTTTTTTTCTGATCCGGGTTATATCTGATTCAAATGTGTTTACGTGTTTTAAGTTTTTATTCAAATTATTTTATCGAATTTTAAAAATATTTTATAATAAAACAGGAATCTCAGTTAATAATATGGATGATTTTATTCATTTTTTTTATTTTATTTTGCGCATTTCAATCTTGGTGTAGCTCGATAATACAATTATTAGCTTTAACAAGTCATCGTGTATACAATGGTTTAACTAATATGTTAATTCAAATGAGTGCCAAATGAGATTTCTTAAAAATCAAAATAAATGTTTCACAGATTAAACATTTTGTTAAGCGCTTATGAATCTATTGAAGGAATTCAGACAGAACAGTTATGTAAATAATACGAAATATAATCATGAAAAAGTGCTTTTCGCAATAGCATTTTGTATACTGACACTAGTTAATATACCAACAATTGACACTCGAGCCATTTTGGTTGAAGTACAGCACACAGTTGATATATTGTCGTCATCAATGATCAATCCGAGCGTTCGGTAGCCTGCTATAAAAAGCCATCAGGAACAAAAAAAAAAAAAAAAAAGGAATTAGACCGGTTAACTCTATCCTGCCTAAAAATTTCCAAGTTCCTGTGTGATGTTACAACTATTTTCCAGATAAGCGAAAAATACAACTTTTATAGAAGTTATTCGTGTCCTAGACCGGATTCATCCACATCTTTCCATCCGAAGGATAGAGCGAATATTGAATGAGCTACTGATGCTCTTGAGTGAGTCTGTAAGGGAGGGATCGTCAATTAGTAGAATTGCCCTCCTTTGCAGAGCATCAAGAATTTTGTGCGTCATCTGGGAACAGTATTATAAGGTGAACAATTGTGCCATATCCGATGTCCTTGTAAATATGAAGAGCGACCAAACAAGTTTTGAAAACCTTTCTGTGGGAGGTGTAGATATGACTGTGTGTGTGTGTGTGTGTGTAGAAAGAGAGGAAGGGCACGAAGTCTATTGTGGATGGAAAGTGGCAAACTCTATGCTATTATCCGCTAACGTCCAAGTAAAAATGGAATTGCTGTTTCTGGGTTTTTACTATTACTTTGGAGAGGGATTATCCTACTATATTCGCTTTAGTCCTCTCCAAATTAATAGTTTTTTCGTTTATCGGCAAATATTTATTTCACTTTTAAGCAACAGGGAAGATATGGACTGAGTTTCCTAATGTAGGATAACCTCTGGGAGAAGTGGTTGCCAACCTCTCAGTAACAAGGGGTTAATTACAGAGCACACATTTTGAGCCACTTTGGGAATGTTGTTGGCTGAATCGAGATTTTCGCGTGAATGCCGAATGGAGAAGCACCTTTTGGGATGCAATGGTCAGTATTGCTGAAAAAGAGAACGACAACAGCGACTAAACAGTTGCTCGGTATTAGTGTACGAAAAATGAACATACTGTAAGATAAATTCGTCAATTGGTTCGCTTTCAAGTATTAAGCTCATCTGGTTATCAACTTAAAGAATAATTCACGCTGATTTGTAATTTTAACCCAGCTACGGTATTACTAAAGAATTGCTTGTGAAAAAATGCAAGTAATAAACCCAATCTTTTCATTAGTTACAAAATAAAGCCAAATTTGACGTATGTTCTACTTCAGTGTCCTATTTAGAAAACGGATTTAGGGAAAATGAAACTAGAAGTAGAAATAAGACGCAAAAGTTAAAATAGTTATTTTCGGGTGAAGTAGACCATAAAACTGAAGCCTTGGTTCAGGAGAGTATTATATGACATTAGAAATCTTTTGGAGAGAATTAAATAGGCTAATAATGGGGTAAGGTGACTAGAAAATGTGAAAAATAATACCGTGTGTGTGTGTTTGTATATTAGAGTGTGGAAATGATGTGTGGGAGCTTTTAAGTGAGGAATGCAGGCAGCCAGTAATGTCTTAGATGCATATCATACTTCAGTCCTTAATCTACTGTCCTGAATTGTAGGCTTGCGCGTTCTTTCTCGCGTGCGCTTGAAATAAACTAATTTTCGTGTGGCGTCACGATAATGAAACACCAACACATTTATATTGCATCCTTTTAATTAAATTCTTTTTATACCAGTTTTTCCATTTAATAAATCGAAATAACTTCCTTTTGGTAATCACCATTTTGTATACGCTAACTTAGTCTAGGCTGTGCCTGAATGGGACTCGTATATCAACTCCGTTCCATAGTACATAACATCGTTTCTCGAGACACGCGTGCTAATGCATGAAAATTCCATCAGACATGTTTAGCATATGTAATGAGATTCTGTCTAATGCCTTGCTATCTCATTCAGACATTTTAAAATGTTATAAACGATAAAAATTACGGTATCTCCGAAAGACTTGCTCTTTCTGTTTCTCCTCTCCATGCTAAAACGGACTCATTAAAAGAGCACATTAACCACGGTATTGCCGCACGGTTTATAGTCTGATCACATTTGTAACTTGTTAAGTTTCGCGTGTCAAAGCCCTCACTAAAACGAACGTTAATCTAAACGTGTGTGGCTAAGGGGATACACCCAGAAAATATAGAACAAAAAGAAGTTGGTTGTCATTTATCAAATCCAGAAAAGTCAATCACGATCTAATCAATCGATGGTATTTTCAGCTGCTCCAACAACTCTTCGTGATAAAGGAGATCACTTCATCAAGCTGTCATCCAATTAGTTTTGCGTATCAGATTTCTGCTGTTTCCAGACAGATTTCAAATTACAGACTGTTGCTGGAACAGGTAGAATAGCGAGTGAAGTACAGGGAACTTAACGGAAAAGGTACACCCTTGCGCCCATTAAAAAAAAAAAAGACTTCAGATTCGTAGGTCTCAAATTTAGTTTCTCGGTAGGCACAAAAACGACTTCATAAATATCAATAAATTACTTTCAGGATAAAATATTTGACTTGAAAACATTTATGTATTAAGGAATATGTTTCTTTGAAGATAGAATCCTGGTGATAATCTTCTATTGATCGTCATTTAATTAAAAGCTTCGGTGCTCTTATCAATAGGGAATAAAGTACTCGATACATTACTAATCTGTCATCAACATCTTCACCTTATCGTCACCACACGAACACCTCTGAAATTTACATAAGATAGTTTAGTATATGTAATGAGATTCCGTCTAATGCTTTGCTATCTCATTCAAATATTTTAAATCTCAAAAGCAAAACAGCAGTACGAAGAGTTCTACTATTTCAACTGACATATTCAAGAAAATATACCACCTACCAACATTAGGGAGAACAGCCCCCAACGTCTGTATAAGCATTCTCATCTTCCTTCCCTGCATATCTATGCACCACTCAATGGGAACTGCCCTACAAGGCAGATGGTACCGTACCAAATTCTAACTGCTAGTATCTGATTATAGTCTGGTCTAGAACTTGTAACTACACGCATTAGCCAAGTAGACCACTGTATTTAAACCATACACAAAAGAAGAGACAAAAGTTGTAGCTTTTTCTTCATTTGCTCTAATCCTGAGATTTGTTTTAAACACACAAAAGATAACCAGCATTCATTAGTCGTTGAGTCGAAGCAACAGCAAATGATGGAAGCTAATTGGAGCTATCTTCAAGATGGAATAAGACATGCACATTTCATGTTACTTAAAGAAATGATCCAGAACTTTTGTGTGTGTGCGCGTATCTCCTCTGTCACAAGACAGATATACTTTTCGCTCGAGATTATTTGTCTCTTTTTTGTTTTATGTTTACATAACCTATTTTCATAATATTATGCGATAAACGGCAAACAACCTTCGTTCCAATTATTCAAATCTCTCTCTCTCTCTCTCTCTCTCTCTCACACACACACACACACACACACACCAAAAGTGCTTTTAGGGGCTTTGACTTGGGTACTCTCACTGTTTCTCCCTTTTATTTATAATGTTTACATATTATTCAGGGATGGCCATCTCTAGCGTTTTTTCCGTAAGAGATGATCTAAATCACATTCAGTTGAAAACCCCTCATGCGCGTCGTAGACAGGATTTTTTTCAACCAAACGCATGGTTGTTTCTCGCGAGTACGATACTGTGAGGGCCTTTAAGGATACAAATGTGTAAAAACTAGTGCTTTGGATTTAGTTATATGAAATAAATATGCACCGAAATTTTGTTTAGAATTGCTGTATTTTAATAACATATATATATATATATATATATATATATATATATATACATACATACATACATACATACAGTTTATGTGATGAAGAGTGAAACATATACAGTATATTTCACTCGTCAACGCTGCTGTATAAAGAATTTTCTAAGACGTGAGCTGTTAGCAGCAACAGCATTACTAAAAGTACTAGTAACAATGACTTCAATCTAAACGGTCGAGCCACTTTTATCTTTAAGGTGAAACAGTAGCGCCACCTATGCCAGAATACGAAAACTTAGCTCTTCAGCAGCCAATTTATACGAGCTGATAGATTTAGTTTAAGAGAAATTCTACGGATTTTGCAGTACTTCTATCGAAGTTTAACTTATAGATTAAGATAGCAACAAGAACGTTGGTGTTCTCAAAGTTGGCCTTCGCAGCGGTTATCCTTCCCCTTCTGGTGTCACTGGCACCAGTTACAAGCTTTCGACTCGGGATGTGGTGTATGGATCTCGTGTTGAAACGGCTCCCCTCCTACCACTTACACAATCCATGTGAGGGGGGGGGGGGGGAAGGAATGACAGCAGGCCTCCTGTCGTTGGCATTTCTTCTGAACCTGAAGTTTTCTGGTGGCAACAAAAAAGTCCAGATAAACATAAGAAAGTGCAGGTGATGCCTACCTTGTTTGGTTTTGAAGTTCTCGTGTCTCTGTCTGCTATCAATATCTCTCTGCAGGGTGCTACAGAACCTGCAGGGGCCCTTTCGTCGTCTTCTACAAAAGAAATAACCTTTCTGCAGCCCTCTTTCAGCGCCATAATTACAAAATAGCTGAGGTCGAACGACTCCTACGACCTTAGATGACAGGTAATATGCTTTCAGTGACAGAACCAGGGAGCTGGCAAGAAATGAAACAGCGTGTCGGAAGGTACAAAAAACCGTACGCAGCGCACAACGATTGCAATATGGGCTTACAGACACGCCAGGGTGGTCGAAATATTTATCTCCCACTAGCAATCAACAGTTCCAGGATCTCATTTACTTGTCTTCCATTTCATTTCATAGAGAAATAACGAAAAATGTTTGAAATCTTGTATGGGACTCGCTAATAAGATGCTGACGGTTTCACACAAGAAGCAGATGAAAGTTTGCATTTCATACACGAAAGTCAATCCCCGTGATGAATGCTTCTGAAAGTAAATGTTTTTTTTGTTATTTTTCATTTCGAGTCACTTATTTTTTATTTTGGCGTATTTTTTTTTCCCTTTTTTCTTTGAATTTTCTTCTTTTTCAGTTAATATCTATTATTTTCACCATTTAATAGAAACCCGTATTTATTAATATTAGATAGTAGTTCTAAAGCATTATATATCAATAAAAGAAAATTTCTTTTTGTTGGACATGGCACCCACAATATTCATATATGAAAATATCAACGTACTTTATCGAACGGCTATCTTTCTAGCTATTACTGGAGAGCATGCGCAGAAATAGTATAGGCAAAACGAAAATCTGATGTGTTAAAAGTCGTACAAGCACAGAGCACTTTAATATTCATTCGTGATTTTATTCACTTCCAAAAACTATTACATTTACCAACGTGGAGAAAATGGCCGTAAATAGTAAAATAATTCTGTTTGAGTAGGACAGGCGCCACCACGGACGGCATGATATCACTGATATACTTCCATGGCAATGATAGGTATATATTCGTATATACTAGGTTGCAAAGTAGTCGGTGTATATGTCTGCTGTCATCAAAAGGATATCTCAGTAAATGGATTTTTTTTTTCTTATGTGGGTAAGCTACGAACACTGGAGTTCATTATTAGATATATTATGTGCACTTAAGTGTATATAATATACTAGGGGGCTCCTCCCCCTGGCGCCTACGGCGCCCAACCCTTCCCCCGTGTTCCGGACTGGTAGGCCAGTTCTCCCTGAATTCTGATGACTCGAATTTCGAAGACTCGAAAGGGGGGTCCTCCCCCCACGGCGCTTATTGTGCCTAACCCCCCGAGTTCCGGACCGGTAGGCCGGTTCTCCTTGAATTTCGAAGACTCGAAAGGGGGGTTCCTACCCCCCCGGCACCTACGGAGACTAAACCCCAGAGTTCCGGAATGCCGGTTCTCCTTGAATTCTGATGACTCGAATTTTGAAGACTCGAAAGGGGGTTTCCGTCCCCCCCGGTACCTACGGTGCCCAACCCCCCGAGTTCCGGGCCGGTAGGCCGGTTCTCCTTGAATTCTGATGACTCGAATTTTGAAGACTCGAAAGGGGTTCCCCCCCTGGTACCTACGGCGCTCATCACCCCCCCCCCGAGTTCCGGACTGGTAGGCCGTTTCTCTCCTGAGTTTCAAAAGGTTACAAATAACTTGAATATAATATATAATAACTTGAATATATATATATATATAGGGTAGATTTAATACTTGTCAGATAAATAAATCTTTATTATTTTTTGCTTGTAAAAAGATGCTTGTAATTTTGCTTGTTAAAATACAATCTAATATAGCATCCAAAACGGATTTACTTAAAAAAGAAATATGACGCCTTGGGTAAAATGCTAAAACTTTTCTAAGTTTTAGCATTTTAGGAGTATCACGCATTTTTATTCTATGTAAGTACTAAAAACTTTACACACACTGTATAGAATTCGAATTCTATACCATATTTTCAGATGATATAGGATGCGCCTTTTTTTATGGACACTATTGCCTAAAAAATACAATTTAATATGGCAAAAATCTCAAGAAGATAAGTTGAAGGATTCAGACTTATCGTAGTGATGTGGGTGGGTGGGTGGGCGAATGGAAGGAGATGTACGTCAAACTGGTATAGAGGTGGCAATATAGACTGCGACAGATTATTCTAAAAACCATATTGGTTACCTGGATATATGAAATGAAGCTGGAAATATTTAAGATTTTCTAAGGTTTGCTATAAAATATAAATTGATTTATAATATCCTCCTTCTTTTACTTGGATTTGATTACACACCATCAAATATTTATGAGTAAATTTTTATTAAAAAATATGTAATCGTCAATTACCTACGATGATTAATACCCTTGGAGGGTAATGGATGGCAGTGCTGTAGCCAATGAAGTTCTAACTGAGGCGCGGCTATTGCTGTTACCCTCCTGCCATGATCAGAGCTTTAATAGCTCAATAACACCTTATCCCTACACTGTCCTCTACAGATAACGGGAAAGATGAAAAGCATTCTTGCTTCGCCCCTTTAAGCCAGTCCTTATAAGGATTATAAGGATAAATACCTATACTCATCCGACGTTAATTCTTCAGTCGACCGTAAATTTTATTATATTTAAATCAGCACTGTACCTTAATGCAAAACTCAGCTATATACAGTCTGCACTTCTAATCTATGAGTTTGCTTTTTGCTGAGCTTATAGTAATGACGTCAGTGAGCTTGAGAATGGAGCATCGGGTTACAGACAAACTTTGAAGATCTCACTTGAAAGGCACCGGAACACCAACAACAAGGATCTCGTGATACTCAGAAACAAATCATCTGCGATGAAACTAGCAACCTTAGGGATTTCATTTTGTTATTATTAATATTTTCAATAAGAAAAATATACATTTTAAATTCGAACATACATTTACTATAATAGGAAAGGTCTCTTACGTCATAAGCGGGGCGTGTGTTAGAAATCAAACTGAACAATAATAAATTGCGTGGTGTACAACAAGGTTTGTTATTAAATGGTTGAGTTCGTGGGTTGCGTGCTCTACCCCAATGTAACATTATGTTATTTCAGCACCTCTTTGTAGGTTGCAGCTGGAAAAATAGCCGCTGAAACTCCCCTATTGTTTCTACTCTCCTGCTTTAGATAATAAATGACTCTTGGGGAACCCCGAGTTCTTTTAATCATTTTGATAAGGAAAAAAAAAATTAAATGAGGTCCAGAAAGGAAAAAAAAAAATGCTCGCTCACAATGAAAGTACCTGCAAGATACACCGTGCCAGGTTCAAAGAAAAAGAGGAAAACCTTAATAATACAAAAAGGCCGACTCTTTTTCGTGAGGTCGAATCATTTAGGGGAGGTTCCAACTAATTGAAGTTGATAAACTTGGGCGTTGATCAGGGGAAAGGGTAGGGCTTCATTAATAGCATTTTTATGTAATTATCCATCTTTAGAAATGAAACGTCTTCATTTTGTACCAGAAATGCGGAGGTTTTCTTCACTCTTCATTATAAGAAAACAAGTTTGCCAGTTGACTTTCAATAAAGAAGCAAAATTAGAATAAAAATATTGAAAAGTTCAAATAAGGAAATGGTGTTTTCAAATTTAAAACAAGTTAAAGGGTTTAAAATAAATTTATTTAAATCTGATCAATTTAAAATTTATTTAAAAATTACACGAATGGCAATTTATCTAGATATTCATAGAATTTTTTTTAGGTAAACAAAATACGAAAATACTCAGTGTTATATTAACTAGAGCATATCAAAGGGTTATCTTCAATTTTTAAGAAGAATTTCAATATCTAAGTCAGGTCAATGACGTCACGCGGTTTCTGATTGACACCGTCATTTATTTCGTGTCAAAAACATTTGCCAGCAATTTTAGAGTCATTTTTTTATTTCCATCAAATCTGAAACTTCATTTATGCATCCAGCATTCATTGTTATTGTTATTAGGACACAATCTCATGAATAAAGTCATGAATAAATCTCGCAGGTGAATTGCAGTTAATTTGCATTATCATTAATGGCTCTATCTGCTCCACTTTATAATTTCCTCGTATAATGGGGATACGCTGTATAGAAAAAGTTATACTTTCTTGATAGGAATTATAATTTTTATTACTCTTACATAATTATTTATGTATATATGATAACAAACGTACATATCTGGCAATCTCAAGCAATCTTCAGCAAGCATCAAATATCGTTTCAATTTTTTTTGTACTCCTGCGAGTGTCCTCAGTTTAAAGGAATCGCACAAGTTCAACATTCAAATTGTGTGTGATAAGAAACTAGCAAGTTATCAGAGAGCATCACGAATAAAGCAAGGATCCAGGAAAGTTTAAGGAAAGTCAGTTTTATTAATTTTAATACCAATATTTTGCATCCCGTTTTTCATTGGGAGATGTCTAAGCAATAACAGTAAAATGGTATTTGAGTCTTCTGATCATAGCAACGATAATATCGAAAGAAAATAGGTGAATGCGGTTTCTTCTTTTTAATTGCTATTCGTATTCATTAACTTTAAGAAATATATAAAGATTAATAGAATAATCCACAACTGTTCTCGACAAACAAAATAGTAGGCAAATATATTTTTATGTTCGTCGTTATTTGATACAGTATTTTGGTTTTATTAATATAACTAGTAAAATATGCTCGGTAAAATTAATACACGAATAAACTTAGTAAAAATCAGGGTTGGTAGATGATAATCATCGCTCGGTTTAAGATGCCGTTAGGCCTTCATACTAGAAGCATAACGTGACTTTAAAAATATTCTGGTCTCTTAGTTGATATTCTACGCACGGTTCCAGATTATCTAATCCTGCACCCCCTCCGCCCCTCACAGTACTAAATATCCTACAGATGTACTCTTCCTGAGTTCGATTACTACAGAAAATGCAATGGGCTAATATTGTTTACGATGATTATGAGCGCATTCTTCTTCGGTATCATCATGCCACACGCGCACGCACACACACACAGTACTACCATTTCTCATACATTCAGCGCATTTTCTAGGACTTTATTTCTTGGATATGCCTCTGTGTCGCACATATGTTTGAGTCTCCGTAGCTCAGCAGGTATAGACGAAGCCCTTTGGTCGGAAAGACCTGGGTTCGATTCTCTTTCGACAAAAGGTGAGTTAGCCGGTCTCATACTGAGGTAGAGGAGGGGGTTTTCTCCCGCAAAGTCGGGTTTTTTGTCCCCCCAGGCAAACCGGTCCCGTCAACACACGCACGGATTACAGTCAGGATTATTTAAGCCCCAGCCATAGGCCTGATTCGTCAGCTATGCCAGTCCCGAACCCGGATAAAATTGGGCGGGGGGGAGGCGGAACTGCCGTACCTCCCCGTAAAAGGGGCTCACTGCTGTTGTATCATCATACGAAATAAACAAAACCTATATGAATGCCTTTCTCAAATGGCATTTGAACCAATGAATTGAGAAATATTAAGAGCATTCGTCCCGTTAATTTCAGATTTTCATTTAAAATGCATTTAACAATGAAAGAAGTAGAATTTCTCGCCTCGAGCAGTGCATGATCTTATTGCAGCATCGAAAATTAACTTTATCCAATTCATATTAATAATATGGAATATGCTGGATGCTGAAAGTGAACCACAGTTACTGAACAGTCAATACTGTCTTCCTCGTGAATTCCTCCAAACACTTCGTATTACAACCAGATATTTTCCCAGAGAAATATGTATTTCGTTCAAATATGTATTTGAAGAAATATTTGAAAAAGATATTCCATTCAAATATCCTTGCCCAAACAATAATTTTGCTCCTTTGAAAATCTTAACCTTAATCTACGTGACTTTTGAAATTTAAATGGGCACGCAATTCTTTTTCTTGCATTACTTTGGGTACCACAATACTCGGAGGATATTCTGAGTAATGCCGGCAGTCGTTTACCTACCTATCGGGAAGTCATTTACCCTAATGTCAGGATATGCGGGGAGTGGGAGGAGTACAGTCGATTAATTAACATTGAGCTGACTAGCAACCCACCGAAACGATTGTTGCGAAACCAAGCATGCCATTTCCCTGAGTAACAAATGAAACAAAAAAAAAAATAATAATAATAAAATACTAACAAATGGAAGACTTAATAATGCATATACGCGATCTCTGGTTAAGTAGGGTTTTGGGGGGAGGGGGGGATCCAGAAGAAAGAGAAGGAGAAGGATATATATAGGGTGTGGGGAGAGAAGGATTTGACACAGATTACAATATTTTTCTGTTATATTTTCTAAAAATATTATTTCTGTTATAAATTTCTTAATAAATGTGTGCAGAAATTTAAATTTCTGAAGAAATTGCTACAAAAGAAAAAATGTTTTTAGTGAAATTGCAAATAATAAACTAGAATTACATACTAGTGCATTACATCGTAGGCTGAGAGTTGCTGGTTTTCTTTTACGCAATTCTCTTTCTTCTTAAAAAGCCAATCCCGCATTTTCACGTGAACTTTAAGGCCATAAGAAACCAAGTGCGTTGCACGTGAAGCTGACATCAGTTGCTGTCTTAATTAATGACAATCATTAATCACCTTGTATTTTTGGTCAATTAGTGTATGTTATTAATTATTTGATAATTTTTTTGGCCCAAAACTGACGGGTAAAAAACATCCAAAAATGTTCACATGACTTTAATTACTACCTTTGACATTTTTTGGGAAGACTAATTAATGTTTTCCTGTCCTCCCAAATTAACGCTTTAAAAATGTCTGAATCATATTTCCGCTTCAAATATAACTTTCTAACTTTGTGGAAAATTTAAGGAGATTTTTTGTAACTGTTTGTGGCACTGAATTTAGAAAGTTTAAAGAATAACTGAAATTATTTACTAGAAATAAGAACATTTTTTTTTTATTCAGAAACGAATACAACCTGAGTTTTACTCTCAAATTCCTTTCTGGATTGAGGATGATGGTGAAGTCCTGCTTAGTGTCCATTTTTTTGTCTTTCGCTACTTTTTTTTTTTTTCTTGAGAGTCATTTACGTTCCGTCAGTGTACATTTTTTCAAGGACGAACGTACCTTACCTACGATTATCCATCTGTTGTCAGGCATCTTCCGTCCCTGACATTATAATTAAAGATTGGCCAGACGTGGTCCGTGCCACACCACAAGGTCAGGTCCGAACTATGGAAGTGTTTTGTGCAACTTATTGTGAGGGCGCCCTGAGAAGCATCGGTAATGAGAGTGTAGACATTAGGTCTCCACCACCCAATGCTCTTTATGGTGGGGACTAAAGAGAAGTTCACCACTTTTGGTAAATGGTGTTTTGGAGGATGTCAGAACGGTTAAGTTTTGGTCACGAGCGAGGGTGATATATTCTACCTTCCGTCTATCATCGTACTAGTGTTTGCACAGTTGTAATTGCTCCTACTGCGTCGGTATCTCTCCCTCCCCTCCCCCCTCGCTCACACACTACTTTGAGACCTAAGCCCTTAAAAGAAAACACCATTTTCTTATTCTTGGTATTTTTTTGTTTCCCCCCCCCCTTTAGTATGCTCAATGTTAGGGAACGGCTCGTGAATTTGCTCGGTGGAATCGTTAGACTCATCTAATTTGCACTTGAAACAAACAAGTGACTGAGGGGTTTAGGCGGAGCAGGATATTCGGCTTGTTCAGGTGTCAAGGAGAGTAAAATTTCTGGAGCAGAGGTCATGGGGAGGCTTGTGTCCCGATCACAGAATAACTGTAATTGTGTGCAACAAAACATTACTCTTGTGGGGGTAACACCCAGACCGTGGTTTATATAGTTGAGGGCAAGTGAGGGTTACCCACTCCACTGACTTAATGTAAAAGTTATGTTAGTGGAACAATAAAACAGTCTCAGTTTGGATAAAAGATAGCAGATTTAAGAAATACACTCAGTCTGGTAGGAGTTCAACATGTGCAAACGCCTTTCACACCTCATTTCTGAAATTGTTATTTGTGCAAGTGCGTATTCAGAGAAAACTTTTCTGTGTATATTACAATGGAGGATATTATGGATCCAGCCATATTTTATAGCCAAATAAAGAAACAAACTTGAAAAAAAAAAATCGAAAATTTAACTTATGAGACTTTGGCATCTGAGTTGCCTTGTTTGCGTTGTTTAAAAGATGCGTGCTCTGCTTAGGAGCCCGTATGTTAGCCTTTTATTAGTGCCTAAATTAAGTTTCCTGTTTCTAACTAGTTGGGTATCATCGGAGTACTCTGATGAGAACAAACAGGGAATTTTTAAGCAAAATTAATTTTAGTGAAAAGTTGAAAAATCAACAATAAACAAGATATTCTGCTTCTTCGTTTTTCTATAATTTAACGAATTTTTTATTCCCCCTTTTTTACAAATTCTATTTTTTAGTAATTTTATTTCTCCATCATAATATATATAAAACACCACCAATACAAAATATAATTTATTTGTTTAAAATTAATTAAAATCGTTAACAGTGTGGAATGCGGAAATTGTCAGTGTTTACTATGATGAATTGCTTTTTATTTCATTCATTATTTCAAAGCGGGATGGACAAAAAGTACTTTTTTTAAGTTGTTTCCTGATGTAAGCGGCGACATTTTTTTCTCTCTTTTTATAGATTCTGTTAGCTAACTAGATAGACAGCTTCACAACAAACAAAGACGAGTTGTTATATTAAGATTCTATAACATCTTTTAAGAGAACCTAAAATAAATTACACTGGTGGCAGCACATATTGACTAGCATTGCGTAATTCTAATAATGGCAGCTATTCATCAGAGCAGCTCTCTTTACATTGTTGTTTGATGACGTCAGTCTTACAATGGCAGTTTAATCGTCTGTGGCACGAGATCATGGCTATTTCGTGAAGCAGTTACAAAAGACTATTTAAAACGCCATCATTTTATTTCAGAGATGGCTGACATCTCTTGTATCTATTATGAAACCAGTAATTATCCCTTTGAGAAGGATGTCCAACACACCTTGTTTACACAAGATGGGTTTAAGTTCTTTTTTTTATGATTATTTCGTTAATGTATTTGACAATAATTATGACTAGTACTGAGTATCAGATTTTTCATGTAGATATTCGTTTTATTTTCTCATCATAATTAATCATTGCTATTTTAGTAGCATGGAAAGGGAGTAAGGGCATCATAAATTGATATCTTGGAAACATACAAGGTAAAGAGTTTGCTTTTATACTTGCAGTGAGGATACGAAATAAAAACTCGTGTAACGAAGCATTCGTAAGAGGTCCTGATGATAATAATCTATTATGATTTTTCTTTATTAATCTAAGGCCAATTATCAGCATTTTGATGGCTTCAAATGAATTAGAATCGTAGATAACATCTTGATGTTAGTCTAGTAGACAGCTTTCTAGTTTTTTTCCAACTTTTTATTGCACAAGTGCCAAGAAATATTCGTTTCGATTAAGGTCATACCCTCAAGACATTTTAAAAGTCTAGTCTAATAAGTTCGGGTTAAACATGATTTCCGGCCACACACACACCGCCCTTAGCAGTGTACAATTATAAAATACTAGAAAGAAAATTATGAGCGATTGGATATGCTTTCTCTCTGGAAAGAAAACATCTACAATCATTAAAGGGCTAAACCTAAAAATTTATACGTGGTTCATTCCTAGATTCAAGATTTATGTAGCAAATTTTATGTTTATTGGAACTGACAAGGCTTTATTTTTTTAATTTATCGTATGCTCATTATTTCTGAATTTGTAAGTAAAAATACTCTTTGCTATCTTTTTTGTATTAATTTTTGAATATCCATAGATCATATTTGTCATGTTTTTACCAGTGTTGGATTGCCTTAAAGATTCATTAAATTACGATTTAAGAAACAAGAATATCTAGAAAGAGATCAAGAATATCCAAGCTTTCCACCAAGCAGCACATATATGCAGTCAAGGAGTTTTACAAAACAAAAAACTTTCTGAAAAAGAAAAAAAAAAAGCAGTAATTTATCACCTTACTATGCAGATCAAGGTCAAAAAACGAATACTAAAGTATTCACTATTTGGTCATTGTGACGTAAATTGATCTCTTCGCGCGATGTAACAATGAAAAGTCTCGCTGTTGAGGCACATATTAAAATATGCAACGTGTTAAAATTTATGTGCTATATTAAACTTTGTAACATAGTACTTTTCCAGTCGTTCATTCATTTAACTGTTATAAAATATGCAACCATAGAATGCAAGTACCACTAGTTAAATATAAGGAAATCGTGTGTCGGTTTAATAATCTAGAAAACACTTCTTTTCAGAATCAGCGTTGTCGACAGCTGGATTTGTACATGGAATCTATACGAGATCGAAATCCACGAAGATCTAATTATGTAAATGAGGTGATCTGACATTTATATAAAACAGGATGTCAAATCATTGTATTTTCCAACATGAATCGCCCAAATTGTTTTTTAAAATTTTTATAAGTATGGGAAGCATCATTAGATAACAAACATTATAGATTATATCAGGAGTTTAGAAGAATTTTGTGTGCATAAAAGCTACGCTGAGATAGAGAGGGAAGGAATGAGCCTTTTGTTATAGGAAGAGGTGTAATTGTATTATATGGATGGCTGGTTGTGGCAGGGAGAGGAAGGATGGAGCTTAAAATCCGGAACAAGCAGCTACTTCTTTAAATCTTGTTTTAAATGTACAACAATCATACCTACTGATTTTCATATAGATGAGATGGAATAGTTTTAATACGGATATCCCAATACCAAATATATATATATAACACGGTGACATTTTGCGAACTACATCCACGTTTCATTTTAAGTACTTTTAATTGCAGAACGAATTTTTCTGAACTACTCATTTCTAATATTAGTAAAAATTTAGATCAAAAACCAGTTTTTGAAGTAGTTCTATTATATAATTATTTTTTGTCCATCCACAGCTTTTCCGGCTGCTATGTTACATCCATATCTTTCGTATGCATCATATAAGGATATCGCATCTTGAAAAAGCAAACGAATTTTTATTTCATTCAAAATTAATTAATTACATCAAATGAAAACTGTACTTTTATTAAATTCAAAATGCACACTTTTCTGTTAGGCTTTAACTTTTTTTTAATGTAAATCCCCCTACTCCACCCGAGGTTGTGCACCTATCGAAACCAATATATATGCCATAGCAGAATTCCAACGCACAGCCTATTACTTGAAGAGCAGAGATAATATTCGCTATTCACTGGGCAAACAGGCCCGCAATCTTGATATATGATTGTCATTAACCTCAATCAGTCTCGTAACTGCTTGCTTTGAGAGATTAGCTCAAATGCCTTCAGCAACTTTGAGTTCTCAGAGCCTTTGCTGGTTTTCAACACTGCTATTACGAAAACAAATTTGTTTCTTTATAAAGAGCAAAATACCCATTTGTTAAAAAAGAATAAATTTTAGTGTTAGTTTCGATATGCAAATGACCAATTCGTAAGGCTGATTGGAATGATGGCATCGAGCTTTCGATTATATTGTCGTGTATTTTTGTATTTCTCCAATTTCTATGCATTTTATATTACAAATACTAAGAATTCAGAAATAAAGAGGCACAAATTCATCCTTGGCGAAACTTCAACGCCCACTTAAACGAATTTTTATCGTCAAAATTGTGTATTTGACATGATCGTAAGAAATGAACAAATTTGGAGAACTAAGATCACGGTTATTATGATTCAGGCTTATTTAGAAAGTCTACCATAGCATTAACTTCAAATCTAGTCAGGATTCCTTGAAGATGACCCGAATGATGTGAAAAATAGACTACCGGAAGCACATCATAATGGCATTCTATTTTCTTTTATCGTACATGCGACGAGAGCATTCTCACTTTCCGTGCCCTATGGAAAAGATTGGTTTATCCTTCAAGCCTTTATTTCTTTGCTTCTCTTATTATGCAATATTTAAGCCGCTGGGCACGTGGAAATGACGTACCCCACACATTACGACCTTTCCAGTCACTGTAAGTGCAACTTCTTCCCGGTTTAGCGGCGCCTTTATCTATTTGAAGATGCTAACATCCCAATCTTGGCGCCAGCACCCCTATGCGAGTTGGCGTATGTTTGCCTGAAACCCCGTTGGCGACTGCCTCTGTGGGCAGGTTTCCTCTTTCGTTGTCATGGAAACGAAGACTAACCTGGCAGGTGTTCTCAACTCTGTCCTCTCTCTGCAGTTGTCACAACAGCACTACCAGGGTTATCGTTCGTCACCCGACACTGCATTTGTGGTCTAGATGAGGTGCTCTGACACACAGTAATAGTTGGGAAACATATCGAGTCTGCTTGATGAAAGAATTTTTTTTTTATTTTCATGCATTCCGTGGTAAACTATCAAAATAATTAAAGTTCTAATTAGAATACTTCAAGATTATGAAATGCGCAATATTTAATGAGTTGCTCTGCTGTCGGTTTTGTTTTGTGCCAATAGATGTCGCTGGCTTCAGTCTGTTCTCTCGCTCACTAGCTTCAATGTAAAACTATAAATAAAGTTAAGCGAATTCTCCACATTCAAACGTTGATGACAAACAAAAAGCTCACATATATTATAGACTTAACCTGATTTTCAAGATAATGTCTTTCGAATTCTGTATTATTCATTTGCTCTATTGTTACAAAGCATAAATAACGTAAAGCTGCTGATTTGTGAATGTATTATTGGAAATTAAAATTCCAAACTTGTATGGAAGTACGTCTGCAACTTCGGCAACCAATCAACGATAGAATTCTTTGATAATTCTGAATGTTGTAACTTCGGTGGTCGTATTCATTACCTTGAAAACAGCGGCAGTTTCCTTACTTTAGTCAAAGTAAATTATTCGCATTATTTAACCAGACAGTTGTTCATATTTACGATCTCTGTCCTTCGCTAACTCCTTTCTAAACACACCAGGCCAAGGTGGTCCTAATTTTCGGGACACCAGCAGTAAATGGGGAAGTGAGGGACAGTACTTCATGGAGGGAGAGAGAGAGAGAGAGAGAGAGAGAGAAGATTGAAACCTGTGTGTTTCGATTTACACAAGCACGTATATTATGGTGATACGAATCTGTTATAAATATGTTGCACATTTTATGAAGTCATGTTAATCAAACTAAACATATCACGTGACTAGCTGCAAGGTTAATTTTTACAGATAATTTTAGTTAGTTAAGGATCCGTACTGAATATTAATGTAGCGCAATTTCATCATCACACAGGACTCTCTTTAGACATTTCCTATCATACGTATAAGAATATTAAAATTAGCTTAATTCACTTTTAATAGAGCAATAAAATACATGTGGATGGTAGAAATCCCTAGTGGTTTTAATTACAGGGATATCGCCAAAGAGACACGTTATTTCGATTCATTGATGTACTTATTTAATAATGACTTATATACGGTAGCACAGTAGCAGAAATACAGATCGAATTTCAATAGGTTGTTCCAGTTAAATTTGTTTTAATTTTTTTTTAAATTTCATCTTTATGGAAAAGAATTCACTGTGTGAATATAATAGTTACAGTAACATTTGTACTCTGGGTGAACTAAGAGCTAATATAATTCGAAAGCACTGCCCTAGAGACCAGACATCGAACTTGTGCAAGCCCTCTAGGCAAAGTGATGGTAGTCTCATACTATGAAAAATTTCATCTAATACCGAAAGACATTCACCAACTCTCATTTTCTCGCGGGGAATTTGGATCTAGAGCCTGCTGGTGGGAGAACAGATATACTATCCCACTCTACTAACCAAACCAGCAACATGAAAATGTTTGAATGGTTTCGATTTGAGGTATATCGTTTAAATGACATGAAAGCTGTAAATTTATTATTATTATTACGTAACACCTCCAGGAAGTCCAAAGACTTATCGAGAGTGGGCATCTACTCTACAACTATTTCTTTCCGCAACTATCTTCGCCATCTACTGCCGACCGTCACCACTAGTATTTTCACAGACAATCACAAAGATCCATGCCCACGGCGGGATTCGAACCCGCAGCCTTTTGGCTGGAGAGCGGATACGCTAACCACTCAGCCAACCAGGCCTGCTATTAATAGGAATACGTAAATTTAACGCTTTTGATGAATAAATAGGAATAGAAATTATATATGGAAATAGGAATGAAATGTTACATGAATGATAAGCTTGTAAAATTTATGTTGTGTTCAGGCTGGTAATTAAATAAAATAGAAAAGAAACGTCCCATAAATTATACTTGACAAAATTATACTCTTGTTTGAATCCTTTATCCAAGTGTGAGCAAACAAAAGATCCCGAGCGAGGTATTCACAACTAGGCATTTTGTATGCAGCATTTGTTGCCTTCAGATCAAATTCCTAGGTAACCCATAATGCACGACGTATCCCCCCCCCCCTCAATTTTCGGGAGTGTACATTGCCATGCTTTATGCAAAAATAGTCAGTACGCATACCGATTCAACTTTTACTGAGGTCTCATCCGCGGGAGCTAAACCCGTTAGCACGGGTTTAGCTCCCGCGGATGAGAAAGACTAAGTGCTAAATTAATACTAAATGATGACTCCAATGATAAAGGTCGAAACCAGTCCGGATAGAAACCCTTGCCATAAAGAATGCCAGTATCACCTTTAAAAGGGAGGAGTATGATTGGATACTGATGTAATTTGATGTGAAAGCCTTAAACACAAGTAGTGTAGTTGTGGAGATACTTCAAGTGTAAACTTTTGTTTGCTGACGCTTGGGTAATGGATTGAAACAAGAATATAATTTACCAGATATAATTTACTTTCTATCCAAGCAAAAAAAAAAAAAGAAAAGACTTGCTACAAAATATGATATTAGATGAATCTTCCTCCTCAATGAATTTCCACATTACAATCAAGCCTTACTACAATACCTTATTACTGATGCTCAGATGACACTCAGGGTAGCCCCTGAGTTTCAAAACGTTTCAAAAAACCTGACATACAAACGCGACATAAGATGGCTTATTATTTTATATATATACTCGGGGGCTCCTTCCGCCTGACGCTGACTACGGCGCCCAAACCCCCGAGTTCCGGACTGGTAGGCTAGTTCTCCTTCAATTCTGATGACTCGAATTTTGAAATTCTAGTCTGGAACTCGGGGGGACCCCCCCCCCCCCGAGTTCCGGACTGATAGGCCGATTCTCCTTGAATTCTGATGATTCGAATTTTGAAGACTCGACACTCAGGAGTAGCCCCTGAGTTTCAAAAAGTTTCAAATAACTTGACAAAAAACGTGACATAAAAACGTTACAAAAAAGCTTATCATTTTATATTATTATATATATATATATATATATATATATATATATATATATGTAGGGTAGGTATTCTTGCAGGCCCTGAGGCAACAGCACAATTGTTAAAGCTCCAATGCAGGAAATGTAACCTTTACTAACAGAATCTGTTCCTAACTTTTGCGTTTTCATGCAATGAAGCTGGAATGTGGTGTGAAAAGATAGGGTTGAAAGATTCTCCTAAAAAAATCGGTATTTGCCACTTAAAACAAATTGTGAGGGGGGGGTGCTACAGAATAGGCTAATAATCTCAATTTAACTTTGTAAATGGGTAGCGTTTCTGATTTTGGCTTGCACACACGTACAAACCTGTATAGGTTGTGACTAGAAATTATCGGAAACGCATTAGCGCAACCTTACAAGGGCACCTCCCCCTTCTTGATAACTCGGTCCTCTAGTTCCAGTTATTCAAGTCACACATATAACGCGGTTCATGTTAAATGAAGACGTGTCAATAGACGCTCTGCAGGAGGCAAGAAAAGTAATCAAGAGTTTGGTCTTGATAACTGTCAAATGAAGTACAGAAAGTGTGGGAATGGACGGTAAATTGATGGAAGTGTTCGGAGAAGGCCGTCCTAGATTTCCGGGATAGTAGAGTGAAGGTTATCAATACACCCCTTTCATTTATAAGTTGATGCCACTGTACAAGTCAAAAGCCTGCATCGACGACTTTATCTTCTACAGAGTTGCTCTTGGAATTGACATATTTCAAAGCTGTTCAAAGCATTGAATTGACATTCCCTATACAAACGGCCACTCTAAACACAATGCGAACACATTAGCTGCCCAAGCAATCGCTGATCTAAATGGTACGCTAATAAAAGGTTAAAAGGCTATTTCTAAAGATATCATTCTAGAAGAAAAGATCCTTGTAACCGTCACGTTTCGACGACTGCTACTGTGAGAAAGACCTCGGGGAAAGAAGAATAACGATTTCTGATGTAATGTTATGCCAAAAATGTCAAATAAGTCTTAACAAAACAGTTTAGCTTAAATGCATCTCCAACTGCGCTTATCCATGGATACATGTTCTTATACCTAGATTTGGATTCAATAACATTCTTAATGTACTGGTTTATCCTGACAAAAAAATTTTAACATTCTTCACCTGAGCAATGATTTTAGCCAAGATAAACGACAGTTCTCCTTACAATAACAACTTATAGTCATTAAATCTTCATCTGTAATAACAATAACGTAATAATAGGTAATTAAAATATGAGCTGTCTAAAGGTAGCTATTTTCGCTTATGAATAAATAAATAAATAAACTAATTTATGAAACAGGGCTGTCTCGTGTGTCTCTAATGACCATGAGATATCTTAAACTACGTAAACAAATGTCACTCATTAGTGTGTTTATGACAGTTAATTATTTCTGGGAGGCTTAGAGAACATTTATTTCGGTAACAAGTTGAATATTCTATTTATGTCACCACATTCGTTTTTTCTTTCAATATAATTACCTATACGAGAGTCCCCGAATATGACGCTTTAGTTCTATAATTATAGATCTAAAACGTTATACCCGAAATGCACTTTCCTTTAGGGTTATGGTAATGATGATCGAACATGTCTGACAATCTCAAACTCGATTAGACTTCGAACCTTTTCACAAACGTGCCCATAAATTTTCAAGGACGAGAGGAATATTTCGAGGGCTGCCCAACTGAAGTTGGGACAGAGAGACTGCACTTTGACTACAGGCAAGTCCTGTAGAATATGAAAGAACAAGAATGTATATTTTATTCTGGATATCGAATGCAATAATTTTGTTTGTTTGCTTAATCCCGATATGAAGTTATGTTCACTGTTTCCATGACAACAATAGGTTCTTGAGTCAACCTTGTGGCACGCAACAGTTGATGCCATCGAGAGCTAACTATAGTAGCATCCGCAGCTCAGGGGGTTCAATGATTGCCAGCAGATATTCTACGTTCCAGACCAGCAAACTACAAAACATGAAAACCAAGTGGTAATATTTTACTGAGCCGGGGTCCTAGCTCATTATTATTATTATTATTACTACAGGCAGCTCCGAGGACTCCTTAGACTCATCGTGGGAGGCCCTAAACATCATGTCAAGAACAACTATTCAACATCCACACAGTATCTATCATACTTTGCCTTGAACTCATTCACAGTCATGGCACCCACAACAGACTCTGGCAGCTTATTCCACTCATTCACCACTCTCCAAGTAAAAAACCTAATTCTAACACCCTTGCTAACCACATTCTTGCCCAGTTTCCATGGATGGCCCCCTAGTCCTCCCGCCACCAGTCCTGTTCTGAAATATATCCTCTGAATTAATCTTATAGAAACCCTTCAGTAATTTGAATGTCTCAATCATATCTCCCCTTTCCAGCTTATCAACCAATTTCTGCAACCCACAAACTTTCAACCTGTTCTCATAAGGTTCATTCCATCTGCTATCATCTTGGTCACTCGTCTCTGGATCCTCTCCACCTCCTCCCCATCAAGAAAAAACCCTGGCGCCCAGATCTGGGCACAGTAGTCAAGATGGAGTCTTATCAAGGCTCGATACAGAGGAACAATAACTTGCTTGTCTCTGCTCGTCGAAGTATTCTTCAGTAACCAAGTGATTTGATGAGCTGATTTAACCACTTTTGCAATGTTCCCCCTAGTTCATTATAAATGTATTTTTTTTACAGTTAATCCCCTGGAACCGGCAAATGCTAAGAGGAATTCTATGACATATATTGCGATAGAAGAAATGTAAATATTAACTAGAAGTTCTATTTCCTAGTATCTTTTTATTGTCACGAGATATTATTCCATTATGTCCATCAGCTGCACATATTCTCAAGCCATGTTTTAGGCGAGGCAAAATCTTCCATTTATATTTGAGACAAGCTAACTTTTCCCCTCCTAAAATGTTAATATTATATCGAGGTAAATGTGATAAAAATATAGAAGCCTGATCATTTAATAATAATAAATGAATAACGTCTGAAATATTAGAAAAACGTGAAGAAAAAAGAAAACTAAAAACAAAAATAAACAGACATACCTCAGAAGAAAACAAGAAGAAATAAAAACAACTCAAAAATGAAATTGATAATCTCTGCAGACAGGCTAAAGAAAACTGGCTAAACAAAAAAGCAGAAAAATGCAATGAGGCATATAAACACCATAACTCAAAAACATTACATAACACAATTAAAGAAATTACAAAAAACTTTTCATCACTACCGCTAACAATGATCAACCATCAGGACGAGGAAACAGGAAATCCAAATGCGATAAAGGCAATATGGATGGAACACTACCAAGAAACCTTTAAGAATGAAAGCAATAACTATCTAATAACAAAACCCCACACTAACTCAAGACATAGCACCGTAATGATTCTTCCATCGGAAGTGGAGAATGCTCTAAAGCAATTGAAATCTGACAAAGCACCAGGGATAGACCAAATCCCATCAGAACTCTGGAAAGAAGGAAAGCAAACAGCTTTAAAATTCCTTACCACACTTTTCAGCAAAATCATTCAATCAGGAGAAATACCAGAAGATTGGAGAACAGGAATTATCATGCCAATTTACAAGGAAGGTGATAAGAAAAATTGTAAAAAAACTACAGACCAATCACATTACTCAGCCATGCTTACAAAATATTACAAGAATCAATCTTGCAGAACAGAATAAAGAGCACATAAGAGATCATTCTTAGTGAAGAACAGGCAGGCTTCAGAAAGAATCGCTCCACATTGGATCAGATCTTCATAATACAAAGACCAGCAGAATTATACTGGGAACATAACAAAAATATCTCTTACTGTTTTATAGATTTTAAACAGGCATTCGACTCAATAAACAGAGTAACTTTATTAATAATATTAAAACAGAAACAAATCGATGAAGATACCCTAAACTTCTTAGAAAAACATTATAGTCTCACAGAAGCAATAATTAAATTCAATAGTATACCATCAGTAAAGGAGTAGCCCAAGGATGTCCCAAATCCCCATACCTTTTTAACATCTACCTAGAGGATATGGTTAAACAAGCCTTGGAAGGAGAAAATGGGGTCAACCTAAATGGTTATAACCTTAATAACATAAAATACGCAGATGACATTGTAATGATAGCAGACACAAAAGAAAAAATGGCGAACCTAATAACGAAACTAAACAGTAAGACTAAAGAATATAGCATGACCATAAATACAGACAAAACAAAAATCTTGATAATTGGAAAAAAACGAAGAAAAACTAAACTTCTCCTTGAATGGATCAATAATTGAACAGGTAAAACAATCCAACTATTTAAGAACAGTAATAATAGAGCACCTAGTTACCATGACCACTATTAAACATAGGATATCGACTGCATGTCATCATTTAATAAGCTAGGTAAAATCTGGAAAAATAATAAAATCTCCAAAACCTCTAAAAATAAAATTATATGAAGCAATTATAATACCCACTGTGCTATATGCTTCAGAAACTTGGACACTCAGGAAGACAGAGATACGAAAACTGGAGGCTTTCGAGATGCAATGTCTCAGAAAAACAAATAAAACAAAATGGACAGAAAAGAAAACAAATGAAACTCTAAGACCAGACCTAAAATATACAGACTCATTAATCGAAAGATCAAAAGAAGACAACTTCAGTGGTACGGACATGTCGAGAGAATGCCATCAATACCCAACCTTGCTCTGTATGCAAGAATAAAAGAAAAAAGGAAGACCAAGAACTAAATGGATAACATCAATAAAGGTCAACTCCTGATTACAAACATATAGACAGCTCATAAGTAAGATCATTTAAGTAAATAAAATGCAATAATGCAAGAAAATGGGAAAAAAAATCATTGCAAAAAAAAAATGCTTTTTAAAAGTATTTTTCAGCTACTTAATGCTGAAGAAAACGTTGAAGATACAGCTTCATATATTCTTAATGCTGTAGTTCATAATATTAATGTTCAAAAAGTTCGTCTAAATCAACTGAGCAGGGGAGGCTCAGTTGATTATAAATTACGAATATTATAACGAATAAAAATAATATATAAATAAACTTATTTCCACACGGCGCGATATGGAACTACAATATATAATATGGGCTTATAATAACCTAACAAACAACAAGTAGTGGTTTGCACTACTTGATATCTGCATAGTATATATATAAAAAAAATTCAAGCCGTTGTTGTCACTGCTACTTCCACTGCAGAAATTCAAGAACAGTAATTCTTGTATTTCAGATTTATTTATCAGAGGGCGAATCAGTAGCAAAAAGTGTTTATGAAAAAAACGATTCAGAATTTTCATCTCTACTGACTCTGCTAAAATTCTTAATTGTAATTACAAATTAATATTTACTTCTTTTCGGTTTAAGGAATTAATAAAAAATGCGCTTTCCAGATACCGAATGTGCATCTTTCCCTAATTCTTAAATGCTCACAATTCATACTGCATGATAATTATAATTTTAACCAGGATTATTATTATTATTACATAACACCTCAAGGGAGTCCAGAGACTCATCGAGGGAGGGCAACTACTCTACAGCTCTTGTCTCCACCACGCAATCCACCAACAACGAACCGCAACAACCATCATCATCTACACCAATGCCATCTACCGTCCATCATCACCACTAGTATTTTCACAGACAATCACAAACATCCATGCCCAGAGCGGGATTCGAACCCGCTGCCTTTTGACTGGAGAGCGGATACGCTGTCCAACCAGGACAGGCCAGTGTATAACAGAATATAGTGAACATATTTTGTTATACATCACTAATATCCCTCCTTTCTTTTAAACAATATCATTGAATCATTTGAACAACAAGAGTAGAATTATCGGTTTTTGTTATTCTAACAACGCAATCTGGCATAGCTAAATCAAGCATTTATATTGCTAGCTTAATACTTTAATATTCGCAGATAATTTTTTCAGTGTGTGTAATGCAATATTACACACACTGAAAAACAACTAAGTCTTCGCAGTAGAAAGCAAAAAAAAAAAATTAATAACCTCAACAGACTGCAAATTACACTCAAAATGAAGACATCGTTGATGATGAAAAGGTTAAAATTATTTTATCTCTCCACAAGATTTCTCCAATAACATGTTTTAAGTTGACAAGTCAGACTTATAGACACAAACAGTATTTGATGTGTTCAATCCTTATAATTCTCTTTCATTAGCGTCTCCTACTGACCAACACTTTATCTCAACCTTCACTCTGCGAATGATAATTTCTTTCAACACGGTCGAGATGGTTTTAAATATCGACTCCACTTATGACAATAGGTGGCGCCAGAGCACGTAATCAGTTACTTACCATGATTCTGAACCAGTTAAGGATGATTGATGATTTTAGCTGCACAGACTATCCATTAGGTAGCAGATTCTTCATTTGCGAAGAGGTCAAAGACAATAACTTGTCAACCCTATCGGGTTTTCACCACCTTGTAATTTTCTGGATATGCGTTGGATATTTCTTCAACTAATAGCTAAAAAACGTAACCTCTGTACCGTACTGATAACTGCCTGAGGGGATGTAGAGATCGTTTTTGAATTTAATCATGGAAATTAGATCAATCAGGGATAGAATGAGAAAATTACATAGAAAAAAATTAAGTAAATATGCGAACTACTTAACTACGTTTTTTTTTTTTTTTTTTTTTTGTACCGTCCATCTTGTAGAAAGGTGACTTAGAGGTCAATGAGCGATGGGTTTACAGAGATTAAGGAATTGCAGATAAAGTTGAAATACAACAACAAAACAGACAGAATTCGAAAATAAACCACGTATTTGAATTCCATAAACGTGTTTAAGAAACAGGAATACTAAGAGGGTCATCACGTGGCCCAAAGGGACTGTGTGGTTATTCCAGAATTTTTTTCCCGCAGAGACTTCAACGATATTTTATATTTCACCTTTCACTTTTAACCATATTTCACATTTTATTATTTAAAAAATTGGGTTAAGCCTACTTCGTTTCTACGACTAAAGTAAGCCATTTTTTTTCTTTTATCGATAATAAAAAAAAAAACGAAGGGAAAAACTTGAATTTGTTTCAATTACTTAATCATGGGATTTTCGAACAACGTGACAAGAGACACAACATGCTGAAAACGGAAATAATTTGTAGCGATTCTTAAGGGTCGAAGAGTGGATGCGGTAAGCTAGATTTACAACACTGGTTCCATAGAGATAAAATATATCTCCTATGAAACTTTCATTAGGAACACTGGTTATAAGCATGGTAAGCATACTTAATAGGAAAATTGAAAATCTATTAAATCATTTCCTCCAAAAGGAATCTGTGTGTAAGTCAGGAGGGCAGGATTAACGAACTGCTTTCAGAAATCTTTCCCGATCAGCACAAAGAAACTTTATATACTGTAAAATCATCGCGAACTTCGCCCCAAATTGCAGTAATCTGGGAGTTCGAGTCGTTTTCTATCTCACTGCTTTTATAACGAATCCAGCTGAGAGTTGCTGATTTATTTGCCGTGATATGGTCGTGAGACTCTCTAGGAAGCTTGTTTATGGGTGAATATCATTCCCATAGCTAAACCTTCCTTTGGTACTCCACCGTTATTTTCGCAGATACGCAAATATAGAGGACTCATCAAAGCTCCCAATTTATGCGCGCCCTGCGTTTTGTGACAATTATATTCTTCTTTATTTCAGTAAATCTCTTCAACTACCGCATTCTTCCGAGAATAGATAAGGACTCTCAGCGGGTAATATTCAAGTTGTACGCTGCATAAGCATTATTTATTTTTCTTTTCTGTTTAGAGAAATATATATAATGGTGACAAGTGGTGCCCTCTGTCATTAAGTGTTGTTTCTATATGACTGTCAGTAATGTATGCATCACTAACGACTAGTGAAATATGCGATCTATCATTTGGGTCTGTGCTCGATGTACACTTACTTTCACAATCCCCTCAGGAGCGGCAGACCAAGGTAACATTACCTACAGGATTAGGTAGTAATTTTCGTGGTTTCAGAAGTGTAGTTACGCCCCTTTACCTTAATGGCCAAAGCCCTATTTCCAAGTACTCTTCTATCCGGATTTGTTAGTTCAAACTTGCTTTTTTGGTGTGTCGTCTTGAGCACGTAACGATTAGACAAGAGGTGTTTATTCTGCAGCATCAATGAAGTGAATATATCTTCAGAAGAAATGATCCTCTTAAAATTACAAAGTGGGTGGTGGGGTGGGTGCGTGGGAAAGGGCGTATTGACCTAAATTTTTTGTAGTTATTACCTAATCTTCTCTTGTATACACAGTTATTAACTTTAAATTTTGTATTGTTATTCACTTAGGTGTAATTGCCTTAAGTGTTTCATAGATGGCGTTATGTGCGGTTTAAAGAAAATAGTACAACTTATTTGTTTAGTTGTGGAGCTAATTTTAGCATTCTATTAGATCTTTTCTTACTCTGAAAAGATGAATTTGTGTCTGAACTCTGAATTGCCTTCACAAACTAATATTTTGAATATATATATATCATCCTCATCATCAAATTCCTGCCATGTACCCTCAAGGGGTGTACAGGATATGATAGTACTACCTGAAACTTACATCATTACTAACTTCCTATCTCCAATTTTCCTCCAAATCAGTCTGTTACCTGTCAAGACTCCAACATTATCAGATCAAATATATATATATATATATTTTTTTTTTTTTTTTTATTTATGTAAGGAGGATTAAAACTGTTTATTTGTTTTCCATATAGAAAACAATTGCTTGTGCTAATGACACTTCAATTGCATTTTGAAAAGTTATCTTTGGCATTACACTAGGCACCGCGCGGTTAGCCTAGTGGCTTTGCGCTTCGCAACCATATACCTGGGGAAGGAGTGTCCCAGGTTCGATTCCCGTTGTAGACGTGAGGAATTTGAGGATCTTCCTCAGGCATAGCCAAGTTAGCCGGTCTTGGACGCGGTCAGTAGGGTTTTTTCCGCCAGTTTATCTGGCGTTTTTCATCCCGCAAACAGGCAAACCGGCCCCATGAACATACGCCTCTACAGTCAAAAATATATTCCCCCCCAGCGGCAGACCAGGCGACGGGTCGGTTGGGAGCAGTACTAACAAGAAGTCGCATCTAAAGTAACACGCGGACCCTGCATGGGAAGTGGGAATAACGCGTAGTAGAAGAAGGTCTTTGGCATTGCACTGCTAGAAAGATTTCTGAAGACTTCGTATTCTCGTATTTTATTAGTTGCCCGGAACCCTTGCCTTAGAAAGAGAGAGAGAGACGCTATGTTCTTTTCCATCCAAGCGTTAATAAGCGTTAATTAGCTAACTTCTACTCATACGATCCACTATCTAGCGGCTTACTTTGTAATACCTAAATTCCTTCAATTCTAGAATACTGTTCTCACGTTGAAGAGTGCTGTACGAAACTCCTCGTATATTTTAATGCTATCTCGAAGAGATCAACCCGGTTAGCTGAGAAACCATCGATTTAACAGCCTAACGGTAGACCTACTGAATGTGCTCCTCCGTCTGTTTTTTTTTTTTTTTTTCATTTCATTCACTACTCATTTCTAGAACAGACTTCTTTTTAAACACGTTTTCCAAGGGGTGCAAACTCCAGCTGTTCACAAATGAATATCACAGGTTCCTTCTTTCTTTCTATCATCTAGCCTATTTCTGGCATTATTGCATGTTACAGGTTCTACAATCTGGCAAAGTAACTTCACGGCTTTTTTTTTTTTTTGTGTGTGTGTGTGCTGAATGCGGTTAATTCTTCTCTGAGTTGCAATGATATCATTATAAGATCCAACCCGTTTAGGGAATGGTTCTAATTTATAATGAAGCCATATAAAGCAACATATAAGTGAGACTTCGTTTCTCCCGGATGTTTTGAGACTCTTTATTAACATATTTTCAATTCTATAATCCCGTTGCAGTGACCAAGGTCTTTCAACGCAAAAAAGAATTCAGTTGCAAATGCAAATTCTTAAAACAAACACGTTCTCATTAGAAACAAAAACTGTCATAATAACACCAATTATCAACACTAATGTTTGAACATTTAACACCTGTGTTAAATTATGGTAGCTTGATGTTATACATTTTTTCGTCCATTTTCCAGTGGTATAATTAGACCATTACACTGGAATTTAACGACCGAAGCCTAGCCCATTTTTTTTTCAACTCTGCATCTTAGCACATGTCATCCAAAGAAGTAAATACGATTATGTGGGGAATGTGTACCCATTGAAAGTGCCCTTTGTGGCGTAGCGTTATCTGGTCTTGTCTTTGTGTGCGATTACTGTCTGGTCGGCCCTACCCATAAATCCAGATCCTCGTTGTATCCATTCTACAAACTGCAGACCTTCTACATTGTTGACAGACCAAGGACTGTTAGATATTAAACGCAAATTGGTCAATAGATGCTGGTTTCGCTAATCACCTTCGTTTATCCCTTATGTACCTATAACGTATCCAAAGGTGGGAGTCGGGCTCACCGTTCTCTCTAACCCTATATTTAAATCAGACAAGGTCCCGTCACAGTTACTTGGAGAGATCTGGAGAAAGGGTGTGTTTGGAACTCCAAGAGGTACATTAGATCCGGAAGATTAGCCTATTTGCATGTGAAAGAAAAGAATACAATGCCTCCAACACCGGTAGGTAGAGTAAATACGTAGCTAAACAGACAGGTGAATGCGTGGTTTTAACCTGTTGTTGTGATTCTGTGGCATGCTTCACCTCCCGCTTCTATTCTTCAGGTGACGGTTGCTTCTTAATAGAAAACGTCCTCCTACCGTTAGAGGGTGCGCCTAACAATGCACAGCTTACGTGCAAACGACATAACAGACACACACACAGGAAGTATGGCAAACATTAAGGTACGAGAGCAGAACCAAACAATGTATGTTGTTTATTAACAGCTCAGACACATGGTCTATAAAGCATTTCCAGAAATACCAGTTGAAGGATAAGCGGTGAACGTCTTACCTGAAGTATGTTCGTGATATAGCAGCACTTCCATTGTTCAATAAATACACAAGAAATAATAATAAATAGATAAAATGCAAGAGTTTAAGATTTTGGGCTGAGAGATCAAAAGTTCGACATTTTATTACTGGAAATAATTATTTCGTTTTAACATCGGAATATTCTAAATAGAAAAATATGTTTGAATTATTCCTTCGGTAAAATTCGGAGGCATTTTTATTTCATATGTAGATTCAGATTAAATAATTAAAATCGCATTTATGCTATTGTTATACAATATACAAGTTTTTTAACAATAGAACATTGTTTAAATGGAATATCGTCATCGTGCTTAACAATGAGATGCCAGTCAATTATGATATAAAGAGAATTTTGTCTGAAGTCAAACGTAACACCGGATGCAGAAGGATTATATCAAAGTGTCTTGAAGGAAGTAAAAAAGAAAGATTACAGAAATATATTAGGTAACAAAACCAGTTACTTTGATATTTGTTAAAGTTTTTAAAAAAATTCCATGAACAGTAGCTTAATTCTTAAAATACATAATTAATATTATTTTATGAATTCGATAATTTTTTATATTTTATAAAAGCCTTTGAGAAAATAAACCACTCCACATTTCATAAATTAAATGCAATAAGAAAAAGTGGCAGGAACATGCTGATATGAAAGTAGAAGCTGCAAATTTGCAGAAAGAGAAATTTGCCCTGATAAAATGAAAAATATAATTAAATTTGCAAAATTCAGTTCAATAAACAATTAGGCAAGATAAAAATATGGCTATAAAATAAAGAATGTATTAATGATTAATTTAATGATTATGGAATATTTGGGCAAAATGGTTCATAACGAATTTAAGTGACGATATTCTTAAGCTCTAAAAATTAATAAGAAGATTCTTTTGATCAATCGCATAATCTCTTCTTTCTCTTCTTAAGCCTATTAGCCTATCATGGCCAAGGAACCTCTCCATGAACTAAGGTTACTTGGTAAGAATTATGTATTGCGTAAGTAATACTATTGTGAGGGAGGTTAAATGCTATGAAGCTATGTTTGTCAATCGCGTGAGTTCTAAAATGTACATTCGTCTTCAAAAAATATTTTCATTCCACAGATGGCTTGCTGCACGTCATTCAGTTTCATGGTGGTTTATTTGAAATCAGCACCAAGGCAACTAAAACCATGGAGACGGATATTGTTGTTATAGTTATCAATTACGTGATTTTGATTGAGGGACAAATCCTTTTTAACTCCACATGTAACGGCTAATCCGAAATTAGTTGGAAATAAAACTTTGGGGAAAAGTTTTTGGATTTGATTTTAAATAAATTAGATACCACTAACTACAGGGTGTTCGGGATAAATTTGACATATTTATAATTAATTATATTTTTCCGTAAGTTACATGTATTAACACACACTTCTCTTCATTTAAAAGTTTGGACCCTTCTTCATTCATATACAAGATGTCAGAAAGGATGGATAGCTGGAACCCACCTGAATCATGGAAGAGAATAACTTGTATCATGATGATTCGTGCCCGCCATCAAAATAAGGATATTACGACTGCTGCCCAATGCTCCCTGAATACAGTAAAAACAATCAGGCATGAACTAGAGACTTGCAATGGTGACTACGAGGATGTAGCAAGAAGAAAGATCCCTAGCAGACGATCTGATTGCGTTCGTACAGCAGAATTCCTCGCAAATCTGCAGGAACAGGTGTTGAAGAACCCTGGCATTGGAATTCGGGCTTTGTTCGTGGAGTTGCTAACTGTAGTCAAGCCCTGGATAACAAGGGTAGCCAATGGTAGGCCGTATGTATGGCAGCAGGATTCGGCCCCTTGCCACACCTCTGGGAAAAGTCAAAAATGGTTGTCTGAAAATTTCTACGACTTCACCAGTCCAAATGTTTGGCCTCCAAACTCCCCAGACCTTAACCCCATGGATTATTTTGTATGGGGCGCAGTTGAAAAAGACACCAATCGCACTTCCAGTAATACAAAAGCCCAGTTAATGGATAAAATTAAAACAGTTTTTGCGGCCCTTCCCAGGGAGACTGTAGCATCAGCTTGTTCGAGGTTCCGAAGCAGAATTGAAGCTGTGATCGATGCTAATGGTGGTTATTTTGAGTAAATCTTGTTGATAGTATTGTAATTAACTCTGCCTGTAATGTTTTTTTGTCAATTCATTAAATTTAATAGATACAAAGAAGATTTTCTTTTTCCTTACGAAACTGTTAAATTTATCCCGAACACCCTGTATTTCATTATCAAAGTGAAAATGGAGAAAAAAAGCTCTCACCACTGTTTGAAACCAACTAACTCGGTTAAACTGTAAACGTTCATATAAAAGCATCCTAGGAGAGTTCGAACCCAGATCTTCACAACTAGAGAAGATTGTTTACCGACTATGAACAGATTATTAAGAAAAAGAGAAATAAACAAAAGAATGGGTGCAATAAGACAAATTAAATATTTTTAAAAAGTTATTAATTTACTTTGAGAAATTGCAGATCTACCAAGAAGATGATTACACTGCTATTTCATTGCATCACCATGGGACACAAAGGAATTCTATCTCTCTTTCTCATCCGCAGTATCACGTACTTTACATCTAAATATCGCATTATAAAGAAATCTTTATGTCAGAGAGAAAAGAAAAATGCATTCTCTTCGTGTTTATCTCTTGTCAGCAATCCAGGCTAGAAAGAGACACTGGCACCCAGTAGCATGCCCAGAAGCTCGAAGACAGTGTAGCAGAGAGACCGTCACAATAGACCACACAAACCCTACCACAGCCTTATTTTAACTAGAATAAAGGGTCAGTAGCTTGCGAGTTACCCGCTTTACCTAGAGGTAAAGTCGTAACTTTGCTTAAGGCAAATGATAGCTATCAGTTCTTATGGACAGTAGCTGCTTCGGAGACAACAGGAATGTACTTGCATCTAGCGTTAAACGAAGCAGCATTTAGGGGGATGAAAGGGGTAACTTTTGTTTATTATTCTCGTGTTGAGTGTACAGAAGCAAGAAACGTGACACCATCAATAAGGAGTGAAATAGTAAACAGTACACACATGTAAATGCACCAGACGAAACGAAACACACGCGTGCCAATGCTCTTCTAAAAATTCGAAATGAGGCATAGGAATTCCATCTTCACCTGCTGTAGAATTGCTGATGAACAGTAAAAGGATCTAAGGAAGAAAAAATGTTTTTAAATATGCCGAAATTAAACTACACCACAATCCACCCTGAGTATACTTCACAAAAACAAAAAGCGACTAAGGCTGACGTAATTATCTATATTAAAATAAAGAAGCAAATTTGATGATTTGTCTTAATCTGTCAATTGTTCGGTAAACAAGATAAGCTAAGGCCTTCACTTACACGCTATCTTAATGATAACTGGAGTTATCTTAAGAAAACAAATTTAGAGGCTCAAAGAAAAAGGATTTTATCAGTATTAACTTAATACGCTACCACTGTAATCTGTAAAGGGATGCTCCCTAGCCCATTTCGGATAGATCAACGGTAAATGTAGATCGTAATCTAAAGCCATTTGATAGCAGGGAGAGGTCAAATGGCTCGTGACTCCTTTATTACCAGTTATCAAACAGTTCTTATCATAGCGTAAGAGAAAGAAAAGCCCTAATGGGCCCCGTCACAGAACACTTCTTAGTAAAGTAAATAAGAAACAGATAAAGGGGAAAAACCAAGTGGGCGAACATCCAATTTGAAAAGACTGAGTGACTTCGTAGATGTGCTTGTCCATTAGTTAACTGTAGGAGTGTCAGTTGCGGAAAAAGACGACAGGAAAAGAGACTGTCCAGTGGTGCTCGGAGAGGATAGGAAGGGGTGGCTATTACAAAAGGTCTCTATTAGATCGTCTGATGAGATGCGGTACTTCCTGACACTGATGGATAGACGCCCAGGGCGGCGCCCTTTCGTTTGCTTCGGGAATTGCTTGCGACGTATATCGGGGATTAAACATAGTACTTATTGGATGGATGGATTCGTAGCTTCACTGAAGATTCAAATAGATAATTAAAGACTCGATCAGATATTCGGAAGAACTCAATGATAGAACTTATTGTTTTGGGGAATTTAAATGTTAAACGGTTCGCATCGTAGACATCTTTGATACAATAATGTGGCTGACACATTCTCTGACAGATTATTATAATCCCCTGTCTATGAACCTGCCGTATTAGTAATTACGCATATATACAGTAGAATTATAGCTGTCATACTGTTCTCTATATTCCTATCATTCGAGTTTAACTCGAATGTTTTTATATAAGCAGAAAAAAAGAAGAAGAAAAAGAACGAGAGACATTCAATTTCTGTTTTTAACATTGGATGCAATCATATTCTGAAAGTTTAATGAAATGAAAAAAAAAAAAAAAAAAAAAAAAAAAGAAAACTGCAAAAATAAGTTGTGATCACGTGGTTATTCAATTCCCCACTCCTATAGGTGGCTGAAAATTTACAGGAAAGGTTGCATTAATATTTAAATTGAAAAGTGTGCTGACTTAGATGGCACAGCGATTAGCGCATCCGCTCTCCAATCAACAGGATTCGCATCCCTTCGAATGTGAGATGAATTTCAGCGGTAGTTTGAGGCCACCACCCACTTATTGGAAGCCTAAAGTGGTTTGAAATAGGTCTATGTTTAGTCCATAGAGTAGGGCTTCCAGACTCTATATATCATTTTTTTCAAAGCTCCGATGTCCTTCTGTCTTCACGTATTGAATAAGAATTATTCAAAACTACTCAAGGGACCATGTCACGACAGAATTGTTTCACGTTTTGAGTTTGCTGTTAATCTTCCCGTCTTCTCTCGCCTTTCTTTGTTTCGGTCGTTTAATGGTTACGAAATATTTCAGTAATTATAATCTTTAATCTGAGTACAGAAGCAAAATCGTCGAGAATAATATTATAATATTAACAAGGAAGTTTCCTTCTACCACTAAGCCATTTCACCAGCTGCATTACAGCAAAGAAAGGTGTTGACAGCCAGTGAAAAGGTGCACAATTTGCTGGAGAATAACTCAAGCGCGATCATGCTTTTGATCACCATAGATCACACACATTCTGTAACCTGACACCGCACACAATAGACTTTCATTAACGGACCTGAATCTCCATCACCTGGCGGCAATAAAGCGACATATTCATGACCTAATAAATCTCGTGCAACACACGTGACTTCAGCCAATTTTTTAATTACCCGGAGGTTTATAAAACACACAATCCGCAGTGTTCGTAACCTTAATTGTTCCCCCTTTCTCCCCTTTGTGTTCGGGAATAATTAATAATGGTTAATTATAGGTGCCCATGGAATGCAACCCGAATATCGAGTAGAAAATTAGTCGGATGCCCTAACATGACTTGCGCTGCCAATCGGGGGTCAATGTACTCATCTTCTGTTTTTTACATTATCTTATGAGCAGAGTTAATTAGACGTATGAATAAAGTCATTATTTCCGTCATTTTTATCCCCCCCCATCAATTATCGTGTCAGTTTGTCAAACAACGTCTCAAGTAATCAGTACATTGTCATCTACTGTTCTCTATTTCACTGCATCAACGTGGATGTAATCCTCGTGTTGTTTCCAGTCGAATGGCAAATAGCATTTGATGTAAAGAGGTTTCAAATCATTGTTTGTGCATAGGCAATCAAATTTGTGTTAAACACAACTGGAGAAATGTTCATAGATAATCCTTTAGTATTTTTAACAGCAAAAATTACTCCAAGAAAAGAATATCAATGGAATGGAACATTTTTTTTTTCATAAAATATGTACGATAATCTGTTGATCTGAGAATAGGAACTTTTACATTACTTTATAACATCGCTTGTGATCACTGTTGATCAACCATGTAAAAAGAGTAAATCCTTACAGACAAAATTATAGAAGGCGCTACAGTCTTTGTAATTAGAGCTGCTAAACCAGATTGTGAAAAAAAATAAGTAATATATAATTTTAGACGGTTTTTATGCCAAATATATTTCAAATACTGTGTGTTTTCCATGAAATAAAACAGAAATACTGACGCCTAAAATAAGCCTTATTACAAACATCCTATCCGAAAATTTAAGCACATGTAGATGTAAATGAATGAATGATTTATTGCAATAAATTAATAAATATTAATTATGCAAATAAAAGTAGAGTATATTCAGAGTATATTTCGCGGTTAGTGAGAAGCTCCACACTCCAGATATCATGACTAATAATTCACTACAAGATACAGTCAAGACTGATCGTGAAATAAGCCATAAAAATAAGCCACATTTTTTAGTTTAAGGTGATAAGTTGCAACCTAACGTCCATTATTTTTTATGTTCATTTTCTATTGTATTATTGGCACATTATGTAATGTTCCTGTTTAATAAGTTTGCTGTTATGCCTTTTCTAAAATGAGCTTATCAATTTTGTTGCTCTTTTTAGGGTTATTCTACAAACAATTGAAACACAAATCTGAACGAGTATTAACGGAGTGCTAAATACCGATTTCGGTATCAGTGTCGAATACTAAAACGCTCGAGTTCATAGAAATGACATCTTCATCTCAGAATATGTAAACGAAGTGTACACGGCGAACTTTTAACAAACATCTTACCGTACGGGGTGTTCTCCTTTCAGAATATAATATATTCGCGCGCGCTCAGGGCGGATTGATTGCTACAACTGTACACTTTCTCTCTTTATGAATTCTACACGTGCTTCTAATCTGCGTTTTTATCTCTCTCTCTCTTTCTCTCCCTAGCGCATTTCTTAAAAGGCTGCCTACCCTTTTAAGCCTCTGTACCACTAAAAACTATAACACTTCCACACGCACACGTTTAAAAAAAAAAAAAAAAAAAAAAAAAAAAAATTGCCGGTTTTCAAAAGGCATGCATCATAAACGTCCCACTTTTCTCACGCGCCTTTACTGAACACTGACTATTGTTTTGTTGGTCAATGTTTGCTCGTTGAAATCTCTCTCTCTCTCTCCACCGATGTCTGTTACGGCATCGGTGCACTTCGCATTAAGTAAGTAGTGACCCGTTTTCTCGACTTCCTTGGCGCCGTTTAGACGCCTCTGGGACTCATATTTAGGGTGACCTATAACTCAGGCCTCTGATTCATGGAAGATTTAAGGACCTTAACACTACGGCACGTATCTCAGTACACCGCACTTAACATAATGATTTTGGCAACGTAGTTCTTTGCCGCGTGCATATTATGTTCCCTTAATGTTCCCATAGAAAGGGGTACGAGAATTGTGTAATGCATTCGAGCTGTTATTTCGTATAATCCTTACAAAACCAACACACGCGTCGGGTCTGCCGTCTCAGCTACTTCGCCACTGGCGAACAACATTAAAGTGTTGATGCACGAGATGTGTGTGTGTGTGTGGCACGTGGAAAATCGATGCTAGCGCTCTCTCACGTCACACCTACATTCCTTCTTGGACTTTGTCATTTCTGGTTTCTTCGGAGGATTAACAATGTGGTGGGAAAAAGGATGTCTTGGGGAATGAGGAGATCCCACTTTTTTTTGTCCTTAATAGTTACGACAGTACTCTGCCGCCGCTGTTTTAAAGTGACAGAGGGTTAAGTGGATGGAATAACAAAATAATCACGTTGAGAAACAGGCCAACCTGAGAAAACAAGTTTTGTGTGAGTTCTGGTAATAATAAAAATTGATTTAGCCTGTTTTTATTATTTTAAATATTGAAGATGTGTACATGCGCATGCGTCAGAGACTATGATAATTAAAAAAGAGAAAATATACAAATTACAGGTAATGTATGTACTGTAAAACATGTGTAGTAACTACTAAAATACGTACTGAAGCCATTCAATGGTAGAATTCCAGTTTGCTATATTTCAAAGCAATTCATTTTGAAATACAGCAAAATTATTTGAATATATTACTGAAGGAAGTATGCAAATGATTTTAAATCATGGGGGGGGGGTTTCTTGTTGTGTCTAGGTTTCGGGAAGCATGCACTACCATTTGGCTGAGAACCATTAACCTAGAAGATAAACCTATATTCTAGTATATTAAGAATAAGCCTTTATTAACAGCACATATTTTGAACTTATTCCTAAAAAATATATCTTAGGAATGACCCATTTTCTAATCGGTGACTAAATTTTAATGGAAGTGGTTTCATATAAAATTACTTATTGTTTACGTGCACAAAAAATTTCAAACTGTGCAAAGTTTTATATTAATTTTATACGTTTATATAAGTGCCTCATTTATTAACTCATTCCCAGGAGTTTTGATTGTATTCAACCAAGAGACACGCTAGCTTTTATAATAGCAAAAAAGGAATTTTCGGCTTGTAAACAAATGTTGGCACAAGTGGAAGAAACTTTACAACTAATTAGAGCATCATTTTCATTATCAGATCTTTTTTTTTTTTTGAAGTGTGTGTGTGTTGGGGGGGTATTTATTTTGATTTAATTAATTTTCCTTTGTAATGCTACAAAGTAAAATTAATTAAATCAAAATAAATAAAACCATCTTACAATGAAAAATATAAATTTAGATTTAAACACATGGAGTTCGTAAATGGCAAAAAAGCAGAGTAGGTTCTGTTTTTTCTGCATTTTACTCTGACGTACACAACAGACTAGTTTCGCTGTTTTTTTCAGTGGTTTCGCCTCTGCCTTCATATGGAAATTTAAATTTCCAAAAATGTGTATTTATGTACTGGAATGCCGATGTACAAAATTCTGGCTACTGGGAATGTAATTACGTTCCTACATTTGGGTGAGAGCTTTTAGATTTTTTTTTTTTTTAAATGCTTTAGTTAGATTTGGGAAAAAATTCTCCGAATCATACTTCACTTAAAGAAATTGCTCCTTCCTTTGCCACAATTGAAGTAGCTTTCTTGGCGTCTCCGCTGAAAGTCGCCTACTTAAGTATCCAGAGTGCAAAAATGTTTAACCCCTCCCGTCAAGCACGAACAAGTCATTATGTAATTAAGCTGTCAAATTTTTATCCACTTTTTCATCCTTTACTAGTTAAGCAGCTGGTTTGAGTGCAGAGTCCAAGCACACGGTGAAATGAATAGGAGATGCCTTTTGCCATCGCATTTCTGTCATAATATGGAAATAGGCAGCAAACTAGACACTACTGTTTTTTTGATCTTCGACCTTACGCTGTCACTGGCCATTTTTCATTCCTTTCTCAAACACTTATCCCTTTTCTTCTCTTTGAAGATTTCTTTCTTCATTTCCTCCCACACTCTTTCATTTCTCATATTCCTCAGGGCTTCTTTCCAACTCCTCTGCACTTCACAAAGTGAAAACTGTAGAATGGACTACACATGTTGAATGGATCTCGTGTCGATAGACGTCGTTTACCATAGCCTACTGCTACCCACCCTCCAGATTTTAAATTAAAGATGCTTAAATGTAATGTCTAGGATGATGAATGTTTTGTCATGATTCAGAACTTGTTCCAGCGGAGAAGTCAATTGATCATCTTGAACAGTCTTATGACATCTACGTGCTACCTGAACACCCCAAGTAACCGTTGCTGTCCTCTGTGTTTTTCCTGATATCAATCCAACTGAAATGATTTGCTCTGAGGCTTGTGAAACCATCCAAAACGAAATTCTAGTTCTTAGTGCTCTAGAAGGTGCATGCATCTACGCTGTATATGCATGCACCGTCAGGTCTCGTTTATAAGGTTAATTTAATTTACTGAAGTCAGTTTCAGAAAAAAACTTTACGATATGAGTCTAATATAAAGATCATTCCCCTTACATAAAATCCTTAAAAATCAGTTAATTCGAAACAAAATTAATGAAATTTGTGTAGAAAATCCGTATTGAAATAGTAGTGTTAAATAATATGAAGTCTGTATAGTATATTTATGTATTCATTCATGTAGGCAGGCTTAAACCCACAGTAGTAAAAGCCAAATCTGTACATAATACGCTGTACTAGCCATGAAGGCTTCATCATCATCAAATTCCTGCCATGTACCCTCAAGGGAAGTACAGGATATGATAGTACTACATGAAAAACTTACATCATTACTAACTTCCTATCTACAATTTTCCTCCAAATACGTCTGTTAAATGTTAAGACTCCAGTATTATCAGGTCTTATATTTCTATCTTCTAAGGTATTTTACTGTATCAATCCACCAATATTTTGGTCTTCCTCTGGGTCGTTTTGCTGCCAACCTGGCAGAGAACACTTGTTTTGGCAATCTTTCCTCTCCCATTCTGTTTAAGTGATGGTGGTGCAACATGAAGGCTCCTAAAGCCAAATATCCTATACAGATTTTATCCAATAGAAAAAACACCCTAGCTGCTTCCTATACCCGAACAAACCGCATCTGTTTCATTTTACACAGACACACAGCCATTATCATATATCCAAACATCTAATGCCGGTCGTACAGTATGAAGAAATGTATATTAGTGACTTTATTATTTATTTTAAAAAAATGTATCATACGAGGAGGTGGGAGTGTCTGAAAAGTTCTGATAAACACCTAGAGCAAAAATGTTTTTTTTTTTTTCAGAATAAAGTTCATTTTTGTTCTAGGTGTTTATCAGAACTTTCCAGACCCCTCCCCCCCTTAGTGGTGTCCTGTCCTATATACATCCCTTTAGAAAATGCATAAGGGACAGGGCGCCAAAACTATTGTATGAGGTTACACATTATACAGCTTCCTGTATTATCAAGCCTTACCAATAGAGGGAGTTTTGCTCTAAAATATCTATGTACTCTAATCATCATCATATAAAATAGAACTGATCTTTATATGTTTTCTCTGATCGTTTATATGTCATTCTAAAAGCATCAGCTCATCTGTTGATGACCATTTATCGTTCTTAAGAAAAAAAAATGAAATGAGATATCGCTTTAATCTTCATTTATGTACATATTTACTTTCGCACTGGTGAAATATTATTAAGCGATGTGCAACATTGAACACTGAGAATGTCGAAAGAACAGTTCCGGGATACTCGATAAAAGGTTGTGGAATAGGTCTTGGTGATAGTTCATGCTAATGTTCCGTAGAAAATCATGGTGCAACAGTAGGTTGAAAGGAAACTGATGGAAAAACATTACCTGGTTTGTAGGTCTGCACTCACTCTGGGTCATGCTATTGTGCCGCAACGTCTGCTATCTCTAAACTATCTTACTTTCTGTTTGCTTCTTTCTGCCAGCAATAAAAACAAACCAATAAATGTTTGCCGTAAAGGGTTATTATATATTGAATAAGCATCGTCCGTGCCGTCATTATAGAGGGAGTTATTTAATGTGCTCTACTATTAGACAATTAGGGTTTCGAGCACGTGCAACATGCGAAATTAGGCAGATTGTTGTCGGGGACGAAATGTATTCCAGAATCGTGACCTTTATCGGCGCGCGCGCGCGAGAGAGAGAGAGAACACCGTGTTCTATTCCTCCAGTCTTATTGTCGACGTTTCAAGACAAACTCGTGGGTTTAGTTGAAAAAGCCCCCACCTTGGTCAGTAGTAGTGCGATGGAGAAATCTGTTTTGAAAGGAACCAACCTCAAACCTAAATCACTGACCTAATGGAGCTCTTTTAAGAATAAAAGACAATCCCGATTCAGGTCACCCCGACCTCCCGAGTCGTGGTTTATTCAAAAGTGATAGGAACATTTTTGACAGGAGGTTTATCTCTTAGCTCCATCTAAAAAGTTAATTAATTTCTTTATGTTTATGTCTGCTTCAGTAGTGACCCAGATATATTTGTTGGCATGTTTATGAAAAGGCCACTCATTGAAATATAAGATTAACGACAGGTGATTACGGGGACAAATAAAGCACCACTCTTCCTTTCAGTTAGCATTTAATGCTCCAAAAATTAACCTCCACTTTATCCAAGGAGAGCTGTCAGATAAGATTATGAAAGCAATGCTGTTCTGTTTATTTCCAAAACCTGAATTCGTATCTCTAAATGTCCGATTTAGTCACAGCCAATGATCGGCTGGATGCTTGTTGTAATAAAAGCAAAATGGTAAGCCATTCTATTGTAAAGGATTAATAAGAAAAAGCTCTGTAGCATTCTACGAACAGCCTTGTTGTTCACAAGCGGCACTGCTGATAGTGCTCGAGAGGCGAACGATACAGTTAAATGCATCTAATAAAATCACAACATTACAAAAAAAATAAACTATTATTAATAAAGACGGAAACAAATTAAGGATGTAGAAAAAATGAAGTAAATAATGCAGTTTTATTTTTACAAGTAGTTCTGTGGGATGTAGGGAAAAAAATTGAGTAGGATTAAAATTTTTTATTACAAACATTAAATCAACGGCGATTTTTTTTTGTTTCCCATTAAAAATCCTACATTTCCTTTCATTATTAATCTTGTTGTCTCCCTGTATAATACAGTGTCTGCGTTTTTTTCTTTTTTTGTTAATTAGACGTATGTGACGTCATGATTTCATGAAATATATGGAATAAATCTGAGTTATTAATACTATGAACCACTACTTCTGTTACATAGTAATTCAAAATACAGATTACTAAAATTTAGTCGCTGAGAGATGATGGTGGAGTAAAAATTTCCAAGGCATAAAAGGAGCCTGCAATCTTTTGCTTACTGAAACAAAATCAGGTCATCTTTCGACTGGATCTTTCTGTTATAAGACCTGCTCTTCACACATGAAAGTCTGTAGGGTTTCCACTAGCCCAGCGCTTCCCAAACTGGGCCGCGGCCCTCTTGGGAGCCGTAGGTTTTGTTGAGGGGGGCCGTGAAATAATGAAAACAAATTTAAAATGTTTTAAGACTAAGTATATTTTTTTTTATTTTAAAAGAAACGTATTTAACTTTTATTTATTATTTCTTTTTTGTTATTTTTTATATTTTAATGGAAAAATTCACACATTGGTGTTGGTTCACAAACTTTACTTCCTGCGTATTTCGGCGCTTAACGAATATTAGTAAATATTGCTTATTCATATGTTTCATTTCAAAGCAGTGGTTAATTGTATTTACTTCGAATGCTCTCCAGGGAAGCTCCAAATCTTCCTGTCTCCCTTTCATAATCAGGGACTGTTGATATTGACTTTATATACATATCAAAACTCGTTTTATATTATCACTGTCATCCGAGCTAGTTTTCTGTTACCAATAAAAGTTTCGCATATACTTCACACATGAAAAAAAGCTTAAACAAGTTCATGTGGGGAGATAGTAACTCCTTGCAGTGGTAAACAACACCCCTCCCTAAGAGCCACTATACTGCAGAGGCAATAAAAATAAGTACTTTTATATGCCAGTGAATAAGGTATGAGGAGTCTGTGTAATATATCTCTCAACAAATAGTGCAATTAGAGATAACTGGGATAAAAACACTAATTAATGAATCACATGTCCCCTCATACAGAAACTATGCTGTATAGACTGAAACAAAACCATATGTTGCATAGGCAAACACAGTATCTAACTAAAAACTATTGTTATTAATTAGATATATGCGAGTTCGATTTCCCAAGGCAGCAATAAAATTCAACCGAACGTGTTAAAATTCGTAAAAGTGTTAAAACTAAGTAATATATATATATATATATATATATATATATATAATGAATTTTATGGCAGTTTCACATATGGAATTCGGTTGAAGAGAGTTAGCATTTCAACTCAATTGTCAGCTATGCTTTTATCTTTCGGTTGAGCGATCTTTTGTTAATACCGCACCAATCATATGCACGTTTTAATAAACAGACTGCCTTTGCTGTCTGTTTCGCGTTAGGCTTAATTACCGTAAAAGGAGAAAAGTCACAAAAGTGAAAAATGTTCCTGGTCCGGGGATTCCCGTATTCAGGTAATATTCACTAATTTCATGTTATCAGTCTGTGGTGTGCCAGTATCGGTAAGTGGTGATATTATTTGATTTATTCGACGTTAAAAAATTTAACCCTGAGATGGATAAGTGGTTGATAAAAAATAAAAATAAAAATCCCGCGAACAATCAGAAGAAGCAGAAACAGACTCAAAAAAAAAGGACAGTATTTTATATTTTACCAGAACAGCCCGCATCGTCTTCAGAACCAAACGGTAAGAGGCAAAAAATGTAATACATGCATTTGATTTTTGCAATATTCGCTGTGCATGTTTTGTATTGAATATAAATACAAGAAATATAATAATAATATATCTCTATTACGACTTTTTTCGAGGGGGGGCCGTGAAATATTTTAATTTTTGCAAAGGGGGCCTGACATCCAGAAGTTTGGGAAGCACTACACTAGCCCATACTCTAAGCATTGGCGCACCCAGAGGGGGAATGGGGCCATGCCCCCCCCCCCAAAGAAAAAGGGAAAAACACTAAAAATTTTTTCAAAAATCTTTTCCTAATTAAATTTTTTTTCTTTAATTTATGTCGTGTCTTCTCTTTCTATACTACTTATGAATTAGCGATCATTGCAGATGCTCAGTCATTGGTCGTATACGATGCGTAGTGTGTATTCTCAAATCGTCTACTCAACTCAACCCCCCCCCCCCAAGATTAAATACTGAGTGCGCTACTGACTCTAAGTATAATTTTTTTTTTCGCCTGGAATCGGAGCCCTTTGAATTGGTAGAATTACCTTTCTAAGATCATTATTCTATGTTATTACGATTACATAGAAGCTTCCGTAGCTCTGTTGGTATAGCCCAAACTCTTTGGAAGGAACGACGAGTTCAAATTCTGACTAGGACGCAAAGAACCTTTATCAGGGCTTTTCAACTGAAGACGAATTAGCCACGATTTTTCTTCATCCTAGAAATTCTGATTTTTAAAACAGACACACACACACACATATACAGGCAAAAATACCTCCCCTTAGAGCAGAGGTCGGCAACGCAGTGCCCGCAGTGAATTTTTAGTGCGCCCTCAGAGAAATTATTGTAAACTGCTTTGGAGCTCGCAGCGGTAATTTTGCAACGTAGATCGCAGTATATCTGAGAGATACCTTCATTATTACTAGTATATGCTAAAATGCAAGAAAACAAAGAAAAAACACTGCAAATATAATACATGATGGTACAAATTAAGTGAATATTGAATCCAACATTATTTCAGAGCCGAATATAGAAACTACAAGAGTTTCGTGCCGAATATAGAAACTAAAAGTTTCGGCGGATGCAAGTATAAGTAGTGCCTTCTGGGCAACTCGTTGTAAAGGTGGAGCAAGCTCCAGACCTCTTTCCTTAGTATTTTCCATAAATGTAAAGCACATCTTGCAGAGGTCAGCAACCTTTTTAATATGAAGAGCGCATTTAAAAATTACGGAGGGCTCATGACACAGGCATTTTTCCTCTCATTTCAGGCTTAGAAATTTTATGATTAGTCGTTTTTAAGAAAAATGAGATTTCAAGTTTTAACATTATTTTATTTTCCTCGCTTTTACAACATATTTTTGTCACATATGAACGAATATAAAATACCATAAAAAATAAAAATAAAAAATGAATACAAAAAGAATATTCATGTGAACAATTACCATGTGTCTGTCAGATTAGATGCGAGCGCCTTGCTTTATCAATCATAATGGCAAATGTATTTGTTTATTACGCAATAATAGTATGGCTATTTCTAAAAAAAGTAATATAGAAAGATATTTCAAAACCATTTATGCCAATTGTAATTTTAAGTTTAATTATTTAAATCAGGAGGAGTCGGCAACGCTGCGCCCGCGACCGTCATGGGGCCCACGGTATTGCCCCGTTCATATTAAAAAGGTTGCCGACCACTGCGAGAGGGATGCAGAAGCGAAATGGCAGCCGGCTGCATTAAATTGTCTAAAACCCTTAATCAGGGGATTTAACCAGTCTCGGACTGACGAGAATTAGAGTGGATGATTAATTATATTTAGAAGATATATAGAAAGTACTGAAAATGAATAAGAATTTGCAAAATGTAGATGGCATGCGGATGACAAATGCAGAAGAGATTGATAACGAATGCTAAAAGCCACCAACCTGGTGTATGCGACATTGCTGTTCAGCTACCTCTTCATTTAAGAAACTCAATGTATGAGAAGATGGTACTAGAGCACATATCAAACTGAATAAGAATTCGGTAATACGCACTGACGGGATATCAAACGAATGCTAAAGAGAGTTCAGCTGAACTGTCGATTTCTTTGACCTGGCTATATAATTTGAACCTCATAACAGGGACGATTCTACAGGGGTAGATAGAATGAATGTATGATAATCTCTTTGCTTCTCAAAGACTGATACATCCAACTGCTGACTTACTGGTATCTCTGGCGTGGTGAAGAGTTTGAAAAAGTAGGTTAGGGCTCTATACAGAAAGGGGTTGATGGAGAATCTACACTTTCCAATGAACAACATTGATTTATTAAAGGAAGTTCATGTTTCAGCAATTTGCTCACATTATATAATAACGTTACCGTTGAGTTAGACAAGGGAAGTGCATACACCACCATTATACGTTTTGGTCCTGTTAAGGCTTTTGAGAGTATACAGCATGGAAAACTATCGCATAACTTGGAAAAAATGGGATTGGATTATAGAATGTTAGGGCAGATAAGAGGATGGCTGATTAATATATATCAAAAAGTGGAATGCGGGATGTGTGCACCCGCAAGATTTAATGTAACTGGAAGTGTACTACAAGGATCAGTCCTTGGTCCAATTTATTCAGTCTTTAGGTTAATGCCACCAGGAAGGATTCCACAGCCGAAATACAGTTATTTGCTGATGATGTAAAGATGGATAGGGGTAATCAGGAATCATATGCAGTACTTGTAGAATGATTTGAACAGGCTGGAACTGTGGGTTGTCACTTCAACGAAAATAAATGTAAATTCAGGCACTTTGGTGTGATGAGATATCCCTTGTCATATTAGTGGGACTATGGTAGAGGAAACTGATCAGGATAGGGATCTTGGAGTGGTAGCAGATAGGAACTTGAGGTTAAGAGGCAATATAACGAAGTTTACAAATACAACTCAAAAGATAATTGCAATGTTGAAAGGAAGGTTTATATCTAAAGAAAAGGATGTCATTTTGTTGTCAGTCTGGTTTCCGTTGTGCTTCTGACATATTTGAAAACTCAATTTTATCAGGATTGTGGAATACTGAATATGAAGACGGATTGAGAATTGGTAGACTGCAGACATCAACAAATAGGAGGAAGGGGGGTGATGTGATTGAGACTTACAAACTTCTGAAAGGGTCATAAAGGATAACAGTAGATGGAAATTTTCATTTTATGGAATGTGGGGAAAGGACAAGAAGGCATCCTCGGAAGCTAAGAATGTGTTTGTTTGTTTAAAAAATTAAACAAAGAAAGAAATAAAAACGAAATTTGAAATATTTTTTCAAGAAAAAAAAAAAGACGTGCGTAACGCATAACTTAATTTCTAGCAACTATTCGTTGCTCAATTTTAATGAACAATACCAGCGATAATTAAATTACAATCTTGCTGCCAAATTGGGTACAGGATGCCGGATTTGTATTTAAATTCAATGCAAATACACTGTCTGATCAATAATATCCGGGCGCTTCTTCTCGCTATTGGATATGGCTATATAGAAAGTACATCCTAACCATGGATCATACAAGTATAAAAGGAAACAGTTCGTCTTTCAATCCTCCTGCATACGGATTAACAGTGAAAGGGGCAGCACTAACGATTTCAGTGACTTTAGACGTGGCACCATCACGGCTAAAGCAACTCAGTTCGGGAAATTTCAGTCCCAACCAACTGTGAGTGATGCTACTGATGAATCCCAGTGAAGATTACAAAACAGAATAATTAAAGAAATTTAATTATTGGGCAAAGGCAAAGAAAGAAATTTTTCATAAATCCTTTGAATACCTAGCAACAAACAGCCACAATAAACTCCCAAATGAAATCAAATCTATAACCTCAGAATATGAATTCAGAAAATGATTGAGGGACCAAATAATGTCGACATTTATTTTAAACAAGTAGTATAAAAGTTCACTATAACTCGCATATCACCCCATTATGACATTACCACATCATCAAGTATATCCCATGTTCTGTGAGCCCTCATAGATACAGTCACTGGACTTTGCAATGAGTGTATGGAGATAATTTTATTCTCTTATAATCAGTTTGGCTACGGTCTTTCATTACTCATAAATACATAAACTAACTTACTTTATCGCTAAAATCACTACCTTTCTTTAAACATTTTATAAACTATGAAAACAATCCGAAATATATTTTACTCTACTTGTATATATAAGAAAAATATTTTTATTTAATACAACAAAATAAATAACCAAAACATACAAGTTAACCAACACAAAATATAATAGTAATACTTATACAAGATATTTATATTATACAATTCAAGTTGTAAAATTCAATGTACAATATTGTACAATACAATTCAAGTATTACTATCATTTTCTATTGGTACTTACACTTATGTTTGGCTATTTATCTTGTTATAGTTAATGAAAAGTTTTCTTATACTGTATCTACACAAATGGAGTAAAATACATTTAGGATAGTTTTATTTTTTCGAAGTTTATAAGTTACGGGTTTTAGTGATAAAGTAGTAACTAGCCATGTTACTACTTTATCTAGATAAGGCTAGTTAGCCATGTTAACTAGCCATGCTGATTACTAGAGAAATAATTAGCTCGAAACAGTCACTGCGAGTCCAGTGACCGCATCTATGAGGGCTCACCTTACACGGTTTGATTTGATGTACGTGTTAATATATTCGTCTCCTAAGTGAATGAACTAGTTAGTATATTGGTAACTTAATTGGATGTGATATATGAATTATAATCATCTTTTATACTATGCGTTTAAAGTAATTGTCAACATTGTTTACTCCCATGAGGTAGTCTCTCAATCTTTTTCTGAATGCATATGCTGAAGTTACAGATTTGATTTCATTTGTGAGTTTATTGTAGTTGCTTGTCGCTAGGTATTCGAAGGTTTTATAAAAAATTTCTTTGTTTGCCTTGGGTACTACCAGCATGCTCTTGCTGCATTGTAATCCATAGTGTACATTATATACCAAGAAACTTCAAATGTTCCTTTTTAAATATAATAGACAACCATTCAGATATAGTTTCTGAAATGGTAGAATATTGTGAACGACAATCAGTTCGTTGGTTGAATGTGCAAAGTCGGTAGTGGTGATGGCTCTAATTATTCTCTTTTGTATTCGTATTAATGGAAGCAGAGTGTTGTAATTATCTTCACCCCAACAGGTGATGTCATATTGCTTTGAGGAATTTATCCAAGAATAGTATGATCATATTAAGAATGCTGCATTTAAAAAATTTTTAACATAAACTTATTTGTTAAGAAAGTGGTGTGGGAGTTCCATTTCAGATTGCTATCGATATGGAGGCCTCAATATTGACTTTTTTTTTTTTTGATTAAGCTATATTAAAAATAGGATAGGTCCTAGTACCGACCCTTGGGGACTCCGAAATTTATTATTTTTGTTGCGCTTTTAAATGTGCCATAGTTGGTATATTGTTTAAAATTATTCAGATAGGATCTGAACCAGTCATTAGTAATTCTTGTTAATGCCTTATTTGGACATTTTCTTGAATTGTATTGCATAGTAAATTTACATTGAGTATGTACAACTTCAATTGTATAATATAAATATTATGTATACGTGATGGGAATAATAACAAACTTTATCTCATCTGATCTATCTTATTGGAAGTAGAGACGCCACGGAACAATAGCAACACAAGCTCGACCCGGTAGACCCCAAAAATTCACAGAGCAGAACCACCGAGAGTGCGTGGGACCACATCTGTCTCCGTGTAGTGCCGAAGAACAGGGACTTCCATGATTAAGCACTACACACGAGTCCAACATCATCAAGAGCGACGACAAGTGCTTGTGTGGAGTGGTATAGAGTTCTCTGCCACTGGACTGTGGGGCAGTGGAAACCTATTCTTTGGAAGGGAATCATGTTCGACCATATAGCAGTAGGACGAACGAGTGTCGATTTGGCGAATTAAGGACAACTATTTGTAGAATGTCTTATGTCAACTGCGAATGTTGGTGGAAGAAAAACATTGTTTAGAGCTGTTTATCGTCCCAATTTTTGTACAGCATTGTTCAAAACCTTAAGGAATGCTTAGATGAATTGACGTCATACCGCGTACGAAGAAAATTGTCGATAATCCTCTTTGTGTACGGCATTGTCACCTTCAGTATACAATACTTTTGCAATAATGCAATATGACTTCTTTATTACGTCACATAAATTTAGAAAAAGAATATGTTTGGTTTCGTAGGTTCATTTGAAGGAACCGAGACTTGGTTTCGAAAACAGTTTCTCCAGTCCGATACCGCAATTAAAATCGACTGAGGAATTAAAAAAATAGGATGGCACAGTTAGGCTGACCATGTGGCGAATTGGGGTGGTGGCGGGTCAGATAATTAATAACTCTTTATAATAACAATAATAATAATAATAATAATAATAATAATAATAATAAATAATAATAATACTAATATAGTAAAGTAATAATATATAAAAAAAGAAGTTATTAATTAAGCTGAAATCAGCTTATCGGTGATGTTGTAAGTTGCGTCATCTTGAGCTGCAACTTAGGCGGCGAAACGGGGAGGCGGCGGGATTAATATGCTGCGATTATTTAGTCCTAATTCACAAATAGATGAATTTATTCGTCTTTTGTGTATCGCCAAATGATCTTACATTATTACGCTTCTCAGAAGGATCGCCACTCATTGGAATATAAAATTAACGACAGCTGATTACATGCACAAATAAAGCACCACCCCTCCTTTCAGTTGGCATTTAATGCTCCAAAAATTAACCTCCACTTTATCCAAGGAGAGCTGTCAGATAAGATTATGAAAGCAATGCTGTTCTGTTTATTTCCAAAACCTGAATTCGTATTTCTTAATGTCCGATTTAGTCACAGCCAATGATCGACTGGATGCTTGTAATAAAAACAAAATTGTATAGTAAAAGATTAATAAGAAAGCTCTGTAGCATTCCTACGAACAGCCTTGTTGTTCACAAGCGGCACTGCTGATAGTGCTCGAGAGGCGTACGCTACATTTACTAAAATGAGAACGTTAGAGAAAAATAAACTATTATTAATAAAAACGGAAACAAATTAAGCATGTAGAAAAATAAAGTAAAAAAATGCAGCTTTATTTTTACAAGCAATTCTGAGAGATGTAAGGGAAAAATCATGTAGTAAAAATGTTTATTGCAAACATTAAATCAACGGAGATATTTTAAATTTTTTTTTGAAGCCTACATTTCCTTTCATTATTCGTCATCTTATTGTCATTTTTTTTTCGTTAATTAGACATGTGAGGGGGGGGGAGGATATGGACGATAATTTTCTGAGTTACCAGTTGCTTTTGTTAAACATCAGTACGTATTAATACTCTGAATAACTACTGTTTCATAGTAATTCAAAGTACAGATTACTAAAATTTAGTCGCAGAGAGATGATGTTGGAGTGAAAATTTTCAAGGCATAAAAGGAGCCCGCAATCTTTTGCTTACTGAAACAAAATCAGGTCATCTTTCGACTGGATCTTTCTGTTATAAGACCTGCTCTTCACACATTAAAGTCTGTAGGGTTTCCACTAGCCCATACTCTAAGCATTGGCGCACCCATAGAGGGCAAGGGGCCCTGGGCCCCCCCTAAGAAAAAGGAAAAATCACTAGAAAAATTTTCAAAAATCTTTTCCTAATTAAAATTATTATTTTTTATTATTATTTATGTCGTGTCTTCTCTTTTTATACTGCTTATGAATTAGCGATCCTTGTAGATGCTCAGTCATAGGTCATATGTATGCGATGCTTAGTGTCTCTTCTCAAATCGTCTACTCAACTCAATCCCCCCCAAGATTAAATACTGAGTGCGTTACTGATTCTAAGTATAACAACATGAGTTCAAATTCTGACTAGGACGCAAAGAACCTTTATCAGGGCTTTTCAACTGAAGACGAATCAGCCACGATTTTTCTTCATCCTAGAAATTCTGATTTTTAGAAAAGACACACACATATACAGATCACAAATACCTCAGTTTACAGGGATGCAGAAGCGAAATGGAATGCGGTTGTATTAAATTGTCTAAAACCCTTAATCAGTGGATTTAACCAGTCTCGGACTGAACTAGAATTAGAGTGGATGATTAATTATATTTAGAAGATGTTTATAAAATACTAAAAATCGCTGACTAGTTTCGAATATAAAAAATCGATAAAATAATTAAATCTTCCTTTGAAATATAATTCTCAATGTATGTTTCGGATGTTCGAATTTCAACCCAACACAAACTAAACCCAACAGCGCCGTTGCTACAGACCTCAGCTCGAAAATGCTGATCAGGTAATTGACTTGTTTTTTTTTTTAATATGCTACAATTATTTATTTTTCCAAAAAAAAAAGAAGTATTTCTAAATATTAAAATTACTAAAGAACTTCGACTTGTCCTTCGTTTTATTTGTTTTATAAAACACGTCGCTACAGTTGCTCCAGTGTGATTCTGAGCATATTGGTTGATATTCACCCGGATTATTTCCATAAAGTTATTCCATTTGCAAAGTCTAATATTGTGGAAAATTCTCTTGTTCATATTTTAGAGCTACAGTGCTAAGAAGGGCAGCGTGAGAATGGAGGAGTTTCACTAAAATTAAACACTACGCTGCAGTTTTGAAGCTATCCTACCAAAGCAACTGATATGAAGAGTAGGCATCGGGATTTGTAGCATTGTACACCAGCTATCCAATGTCTGAGATATTTTTGTGTGGTTTTCGTGTACGAGAGGTAAATTATTTTACATCGATAGTGCCTAGTGGCTTTGCGCTTCGCCACAGTATGCTTGGCGAAGGAGTGTCCCAGGTTCGATTCCCGTCGAAGACGTGAGGAATTTGAGGATCTTCCTCAGCCATAGCCAAGTTAGCCGGTCTTGGGCGCGGGCAGTAGGGCTTTTTCCGCCAGTTTATGTGGCGTTTTTCATTTTGCAAACAGGCAAACCGGCTCCGTGAACATACGCCTCTACAGCCAAAAATATACCTCCAGCGACAGACCAGGCGATAGGTCGGTTGGGAGTAGTACTAAGTAACACGCTGACCCTGCATAGGAAGCGGGAATAAACACATTTTAAATTATTTTTAAATATTTTATAAAAAATAAATTATTTTCTTTATTGATATTGTTTTAAAAATTAATTTTATCTTCATCTGCATAACAAGAATTTGAAAATTTTATTTCTAGCAGAAGCTTCATTAATTTCTATTAATTATATACTTGTGAAGAATATTAAGGTAATCCTAATTCACAGGGATAATTATTTTCACAGACAAACATCCCGCCGTGGGCATGGATGCTTGTCTGTGAAAAAATACTAGTGGTAGTAATGGTGGTCGGCTTTGTTGTAAATAATGAAGTTAGTTGCGGTTGGTGGGGACGGAGAGTTGTAGAGTAAGTACCCTCCCTCGATGAGCCTTGGACTCCCTGTAAGTGTTATGTAATAATAATAATAATTACGATGAACTTTATTCGTCTTTTGTGTATCGCCAAATGATCATGCATTACTAGGCCTTCCAGAAGGATTGCCTTCTATTTAGTATGAAAGTTATTAAGTGGGTAGTGTTAATCCATGTTAACAGAACATTTTCCATGCATGATTTGTGCTTGCAATTATCCAAGTCTGGGAACAATGCCACGATCGCTACCCTCTTGGATTAAGGGAATAAAGCTACCCACTCCTGCAGTAGCTCTCATTTCTCAGTGTAATAAATTAACAAATGCCGAGGTGAGAAACATTCAGACTCTGCATGTCTGAGTGCACTCCACACACTCACTCTTCATGTGCGAGTCTGTGGAGCGCAGAAAATGTGGAGTGGAGAAAGTTTCAGAGTTTCGTGGATGAATTAGAAAAATTGTATACTTTTAATGGTGTTTTTTCCGATCACACTGTTATACTCCTCTGGTGGTTTTTTCATAACGACCAAGTATGACAAGAGATTTTTATCAGTGAAATACAAATAGATTTCTCTTGAAATTCCCAACGGAAATAATTTAACGGTGCGTACTAAAAGGAATATCTGTTTAACGTGTACAGCGAATATATTTTAAGAATGGCAGGCCTGGAGGAGTCATCAGTTGGAATTAAAATTGGTTGAATAGATATTAATAATTGGAGGAATGCAGATGACACCACCTTACTAGCAGAATGCAAAGAAGATTTGGAAGAACTTATTATGAAAGTCAAAGACGAAAGGGCTAAATGTGCCCTTAAACTTAACCTCAAAAAGATGAAAGTTATGGCAACATGTGAACTTAAAGATTTTGAAGTAGATGAGGAGAAAAATAGAAGCAGTTAACAATTTTGTGCTCCTTGGATCCAGAATTGATAAATATGGTTATTGTACTGAAGACGTTAAAGAATGTTATTACTCAGAAAGAAAGCAATGACAAATTTAAGTAAGATCTTTAAAGATTAAAGATATTAGCCTCGCAACAAAAATCAGAATCGTGAAAGCAATGGTATTCCCCGTGGTACTGAATGGATGTGAAAGTTGGACCTTGAGAAAGAGAAAGAATGAAGATAGATGCATTTGAATTATGGGTTTGGATACTCTTACTAAGAATACCATGGACTGCAAAGCAAACCAATAAATCAGTGATACACAGAATAAAGCCAGATTTGATCACACGAACCTATCATCATAAAACAAAATTTGTCACACTTTGGACATATTATGAGAACAAATGACAGTCTGGAGTAGATAATGATGCTTGCTAAAGTTGATAGAAGCAGGAGAAGAGGAAAACCAAGAATTAGATAGGTAGATGGAGTTAAAGAAGCAACTGGAATGAGCCTGGAAATTCTGTCATACACTCTCTCTCTCTCTCTCTCTCTCTCAAAGCAGTACTGATATTTAAATTGCTCAATAATGTGAATAAATATCTTGTATAAGTATTACTATTATATTTTGTGTTGGTTAACTTGTATGTTTTAGCTATTTATTTTATTATAGTTAATAAAAATATTTTTCTCATATATACAAGTAGAGTAAAATATATTTCGGATTGTTTTCATAGTTTATAAAATGTATAAAGAAAGGTAGTGATTTTAGCGATAAAGTAAGTTAGTTTATGTATCTATGCGTAACGAAAGACCGTAGCCAAACTGGTTACTAGAGAATAAAATTCTGCATACAGTCACGTGACTGTATCTATGAGGACTCACAGAACATGGGATATACTTGATGTGGTAATGTCATAATGGGGTGATATGTGAGTTATAGTGAACTTTTATACTACTTGTTTAAAATAAATGTCGACATTATTTGGTCCCTCAATCATTTTCTGAATTCATATTCTGAGGTTATAGATTTGATTTCATTTGGGAGTTTATTGTGGCTGTTTGTTGCTAGGTATTCAAAAGATTTATGAAAAATTTCTTTCTTTGCCTTTGCCCAATAATTAAATTTCTTTAATTATTCTGTTTTGTAATCTTCACTGGATTCATCAGTAGCATCACTCACAGTTGGTTGGGACTGAAATTTCCCGAACTGAGTTGCTTTAGCCGTGATGGTGCCACGTCTAAAGTCACTAAAATCGTTAGTGCTTCCCCTTTCACTGTTAATCCGTATGCAGGAAGATTGAAAGACGAACTGTTTCCTTCTATACTTGTATGATCCATGGTTGGGATGTACTTTCTATATAGCCATATCCAATAGCGAGAAGAAGCGCCCGGATATTATTGATCAGACAGTGTATTTGCATTGAATTTAAATACAAATCCGGCATCCTGTACCCAATTTGGCAGCAAGATTGTAATTTAATTATCGCTGGTATTGTTCATTAAAATCAAGCAGTGAATAGTTGCTAGAAATTAAGTTATGCGCTACGCACATCTTTTTTTTTTCTTGAAAAAATATTTCTAATTTCGTTTTTATTTCTTTCTTTGTTTAATTTTTTAAACAAACAAACACATTCTTAGCTTCCGAGGATGCCTTCTTGTCCTTTCCCCACATTCTATAAAATGAAAATTTCCATCTACTGTTATCCTTTATGACATTTTCAGAAGTTTGTAAGTCTCAATCATATCACTCCTCTTCCTCCTATTTGTTGGTGTCTGCAGTCTATCAATTCTCAATCCGTCCTTATATTCAGTATTGACAATCCTGATAAAACTGAGTTTTCAAATATGTCAGAAGTACAACGGAAACCAGACTGACAACAAAATGACATCCTTTTCTTTAGATATAAACCTTCCTTTCAACATTGCAATTATCTTTTGAGTTGTATTTGTAATCTTTGTTACATAGCCCCTTAATCTCAAGTTCCTATCCGCTACCACTCCAAGATCCCTATCCTGATCAGTTTCCTCTACCAATATAGTTCCCTACCAAAACATAGTCCCACCAATATGACAAGGGATATCTCACTAAATATCACACCAAAGTGCCTGAATTTGCATTTATTTTCGTTGAAGTGACAACACGCAGTTCCAGCCTGTTCAAATCATTCTACAAGTACTGCATATGATTCCTGATTACCCCTATCCATCTTTACATCATCAGCAAATAACTGTATTTCGGCTGTGGAATCCTTCCTAGTGTCATTAACCTAAAGACTGAATAAATTGGACCAAGGACTGATCCTTGTAGTACACTTCCAGTTACATTAAATCTTGCAGGTGCACACATCCCGCATTCCACTTTTTGATATATATTAATCAGACATCCTCTTATCTGCTCTAACATTCTATAATCCAATCCCATTTTTTCCAAGTTATGCGATAGTTTTCCATGCTGTATACTCTCAAAAGACTTAACAGAACCCAAATGTATCGTGGTGGTGTATGCACTTCCCTTGTCTAACTCAACGGTGACGTTATTATATAATGTGAGCAAATTGCTCAAACATGAACTTCCTTTAATAAATCTATGTTGTTCATTGGAAAGTGTAGTTCTCCGTCAATCCCCTTTCTGTATGGAGCACTAACCTACTTTTTCAAACTCTTCACCACGCCAGAGATACCAGTAAGTCAGCAGTTGGATGTATCAGTCTTTGAGAAACAAAGAGATTATCATACATTCATTCTATCTACCCCTGTAGAATCGTCCCTGTTATGAGGTTCAAATTATATAGCCAGTTCAAAGAAATCGCCAGTTCAGCTGAACTCTCTTTAGCATTCGTTTGATATCCCGTCAGTGCGTATTACCAAATTCTTATTCACTTTGAAATGTGTTCTAGTACCATCTTCTCATACATTGAGTTTCTTAAATGAAGAGGTAGCTGAACAGATGTCGCATACACCAGGTTGGTGGCTTTTAACATTCGTTACACAATCGCTTCTGCATTTGTCATCCGGATGTTATCTACATTTTGCAGAGTTATTCTTTCAGTCTTCTAACTATAGCTTAACGATAGAATTTTTTTCGGTTGCCTTTAGCTAGCAGAGTTAGTTTTGTTTTCTTAACTGAGACATGGTTTTCCGTTTCCTGTGACGTTCAAGGCCTACTCCTTATAATTTTCATAACTGATATCCTTCTGCACCATAATTTTCATATGAATATTCTGCTTGATTACATTACATATCCATTTCATTCCCACCCTATTTATAATTCGAACTCAAGAGACATATTCCGATATATCATTATTTAAGTATTTTAAACACTTTCCATGCACTGCCGAAAAAAATAAAAATAAAAATCTCTGGATGAGATATAAATGTAGAAAGTATTTTACCTTGGGTATAAATAAATGTTAAAGATACCAACCTATTTTAAACCTGGAGACCTCAATAAAGGTTGAAATCGGTCTGGGTAGTGGCCCGTTGCCTTTAATGCATAACATCATACATCTCCTCCAGGAGATGTGCTTTGCATTATGGGTAAATATTAAGAATAGTGATCAGAGCTTATCCACATTTACCACGAGTTTCCTTGACTTGCAGTGTGGGATCACCTAGACTTGCAATACTTGCAGGTGCAAACTTGACTTGTTTGTCTGTTTGCTTACTTATATATATATATATATATATATATATATATATATATATATAGAAAGTACCTTAAATGCACATTTTAAATTGAAAAAAAAAATTAATTATTTTCTTCATTGATATTGTTTTAAAAAAGATAATTTCTCTTTATTTATATCACAGAACACGTAAGTTCTTTTTGTAGAGGGGGGCGTCGGTAATTTTTGTTAATTGCATACTTGAAAAGAATTTTAAGGTAGTCCTAATTCAGAAGGATAGTAAGGATGATTTTTATTTCCTTTGCATATCACGAAAGATTTTACAATATGACCTCCATCCCTTCAGAATTGAAGTTGTTCAGTGGGTTTGCAGGGTTAACCCAGGTTAGCTGAAGTTTTCCGATGAGATAAGAAGACATGATTTGTGCTTGTAATTACCGAAGTCTGGGAACAAAGCCACGAACGCTACCCTCTTACATCAAAGGAATAAAACTACCCACTCCTACAGTAGCTCTCATTTCTCAGTGCGTGTAGAGTTGTCAAGGGTCGTAAAACGCCTATAAATTAACAAAGGCCGAGGTGAGAAACGTTCAGACTCTGCATGTGTGTGGAGCGCAGAAAATGTGGAGTGGAGAAAGTTTGAGTTTCGTGGATGAATTAGAAAAATTGTTTTACACTGTTATACTCCTCTGGTTTTCTCATAATGACCAAGTATGACAAGAGATTTATATCAGTGAAATACAAGTAGATTTCTCTTGAAATTCCCAACGGAAATAATCTAACAGTGCGTACTAAATGTCTCAGAGGTACTCAGCAAGGAAAGGTAGTCTCAAGTTACACACTCATTAAAAGAAAAGAAGAAAGAAAAACATTCATAATGTAGACTGATTTTTGCTTACACCTGTAGAACATCCACAGCGTAGTGTTTAGAGCAGCGGTTCTTAACCTGTGTTCCGCGAGAAGTTGAGATGAATAGGTGTTCCGCGAGAAGTTCTGGAATTTTTGATTTTTAAATTAATTTGTCAGCACAAATTAATTTAATTATAGCTTAATTAATGTTTAATTATTTATTAATTAATTATCAAATATTGATTAATAATAAAAATCAGCTAAATTACTAATTAATTATTAATTTATACACTACAAAATAACCGAGTTGTTCCGTGAAAATTTCAGGATTTGTGAAGTGTTCTGTAGTCGAAAAAAGTTTGAGAACCACTGGTTTAGAGCATCGCGATATTTGTTATTGAGTTTTAAAGAACTGATTCTGATCATTTCGACTGAATGTAATTTTGTTATGATGTGGTGGAGGAAGAGTTGGCCTCAAAAAAGACAAGGAGGCCAAAAATAGAAGAAAATGACCAATGTATATACTAGCTGGATAGCCGGGCTTGCTTCATCCAGGGTGTCAATTAGCACAAAGCTCGGTTTCAGGTTCCAAATTAATATATTATATCGGAAAAAAAAATAAACGAAGAAAGAAATTAAAACGAAATTAAAATATTAAAAAAAAAGCGTGTAGACCATAACTTAATTTCTAGTAAGTGTTCAATGCACGGTTATAATTACTTATAATCAATAACATCAACAATAAATAAAATTCGCTCTTGTTGCCAGATTGGGTACACAATGTACCCAATGTGTACAAAGAAAACAAATACACTGTCTGATCGATAATATCAGGACCACGCCAGTATTGCATATGGCTACATACAGTACATCACAACCATGACTCATACAAGTATAAAAGGAAGTAATTGGTTCTTCATTCTTCACGCATAAATATTAAGAGTAAAAGTGGCAGCACTAACTATTTCAGTGACTTTAGTTGTGGCACCATCATGGCTGAAGCAACTCGGTTCGGGAAATTTCACTCCCAACCAACTGCTATTGATGCGATTGGGAGTGGAGACGCCAAGGACTAAGAGCAGCACAAGTTCGATCAGGTAGACCCCGAAAAATTCACAGAGAAAGAAAACCGAGCAGAAGCGAGTGATGTAGTTTTTGGTTCATTATTTGGAGATTGGTAGCTAGGATCGAAACACTCGCTAGCGATCTTCGAAAAATGTTCCGGCATGCAACGCTAGGATCAGAACTGTCTATATGGCGACGAAGAACAGATGAAGCGCCACACGTCCAACATCGGCAAGGACAACACCAAGCGCTTATTTGGAGTGGTATAGAGCTTACTGGAGACGCGTTCATTGGAGAGGAATCATGCTCGACCATATCGCAGTAGGACGGACGAGTCTGGATTTCTATAATAATAATAATATTAATAATAGTAAAAAGTAACAATAATCATATAGTGATTATAAGATAATAATAATAAATAAATAGAAGTTAATTAGCGGAGCGGAGCTTATCAGTGATGTTTACGTTGTGTCACCATGAGCTGCAACTTTGGCAGTGAAACGGAAGTAATGGTTGGGTTCTGCTTCTCAGACCATTGTGTGCAGTACACACCATGGACACTTATCTTTCCAATGTACTGCACACAATGGTCTGAGAAGCAGAACCCAACCATTACTTTTCCGCCTAACTTTAGAGTTTGGTTGATGCACTAGCACCTAAGACATGCGTCTCACCTAACTCAAACAACTAGTCAAGAAAAAAAAAAATGTATAGCTCTTTGATTTACTGTTTCATAACACGAACTACTAACTCACTGTGGATCAGACACGAGTTCTTTACTTCAATTTGGGCTCGTCGCTGAATTCCATAATTGATATTTGCTTATGTCCAATCTATAAAGGCCCGCTCTTTATGCAATGATGATTTTAAGCCTTGTACACCTTAATATGTTTAAGACCAAACGATGAACTTAAGTCTCGTAGACTCTTTACACCGGCTATTAGTGTCATCTTATAGCTTTTCTTAGCCTTTTCTTACTGTTTCTTTGATTAGAAGAATGCACAAGCATCTTTTGTAGGTGATTTTCACTTGAAAATGGGTTAAACTCCCCCACCATGTGGGGGAGTTTAACCGAATATAATCAATATTCTGTTGGTGACGTTTATATATACTTATATAGTTAAGGATTGGGAAGATACTTAGAGCTCTAGCTGCTTCCTTGTTTATATTTGATAATGTTTACACGATTCTTTCTACAACCTGGCACTTGCATTGAAGAGTCGAGACCGTAAAACTCAAATCATGAGTACGAGATTATGGCAAAAGAGCAACTTATCTGGAAATTCCGGATGAATTGACTATTTTTAAAGCTTAACAAGCAACTCAGCTCCCAGGACAGCCCTAAAAAGCCTAGAATGTTCTTAGACAGTGGGGTAGTGACCTTTAAGATAAACTGTTGACGGTGACGAGTAGGTAAGCAGATGAGTCACGCTTCTCGCTGTTTTGTTTGTCAGATCGTGTAGGGAAGGCAGGTGAAGTGTGCAGTCTTCACTACTGTAAAATTTTAACATTGGAGGACGCGTGCGATGGGTTTATGTATTCTACAGAGAACTTCCCTTTTTCTTTCCGATATAAGCTTTCGATTTTACGTCAAACTGAGGTCTCTTGTCAACTTAAGTAAACGAAAGAACACTTTTCTTAGAGAAACTATATGAAGTGACTTGAACTTTTTTTCCGGTGTTATAGGATTAAAGTATATAGTTTTGAAGCAATAATAAACCTCATATAAAAGATAGAGAGAAGTTAAATTCCAGATGTTTACATTATTGCTGACAGCAATAATGCAAACTTAATGATATATTAATGTTCAAGTATCATGTGCACCGTTGAAAATATGCATTTGCAATAATAATAAAAAAAAACACGACGATTGTTATTTGGAGATCAATATCACGTGTGTAGAACAGTATCAGGGATTGCGTTGAATATTTGGTTCAAAACACACGACACCATCACATAGAATATCACTAATTTACCTACACTAATGTGAGAAACGACTCGATTATCTTTCCATACGAAGAAAGGATTCATACCACGAATATCTTGTTGGTGTAAAGAGGAAATTTTAGTTCATTTATCTTTTGAATTAAAAAAATAATAATAATGCGCTGTTAAGTGATGACGTTGATGGCCTTTGTTATTGTTCATGTTTCGTTAGAGCCTAAGCAACGAAGGCTTTGGATGGCCAGTTTATTATGTCTTAAGAGAGTGCGTGTAGTTGTGGGTTTATCTGTGTTGCGGATTGAAAAAATACTTAATTTCCGGGAGAAAAATCTTGCCATTTCAGAAAATTCTTTGCATCTTAGACTAGAGTCGAACTGGGGTTCGAATTCAGTCTAGGATGCAAATCATACTCGTATCCGCAATATGAAGAGCACATTGTGGATATCTGCTGCTGTATAAAAAAAGCTCGGAATTGGAAAAATACAATTGTAAAAATAAAAATAAAAAAATAATATTTTTTGTGGAAATATGACTCAGTTATGAGTTGATAACACGGAACTAACATCTCAATTTCCTTTAGACAACAGTGTGGCCAAAGAGCTCTCCAAATCTTTTTATTGTTGAGTCGAAATTTCATGCGAAGTGATTCTGAGAATCGTCTAACTAAGAAATCGATCCACTGCTGCTTCAGTTTCCTACAGTACACTTCCGAAAATGTGGAAGCGGAAGAGAATTTATGTTGTAATGAATGTTGATACGTTCTCAACTTAATTTGCCGCAGAAAGATCCATTTCCTAAAATATAATGAATTGAATGTGTAAAACATCCTAAAAGGGGAATTTAATTTGATACATTTAATTATCTGTGTATCAAAATACTGTGTATCAAAAATACATCTACTGATACATTTAATTATCTGCGTGATTTTTCCTCATATTCAACAATTAAAAAAAAAAAATGAAACTCGGAACTTTATCCGCCAAACAAGAGAGCATAAATTCCAAATTAAGTAAAACGTATTATCAAAGAAAAATAATAATTCTTAATTTTCTTAAAACAAAAAAAAACAAAAAAAAAAAACCATCAGGCAAGAAAAAAAAAGTCCATCAAACTCAAAGAAAATCAAATCAAGAATTAGTTTTGTGTGATAATGTTTTTATTTAATGTACAGAATTCAGCTCCCTCTATCGATGATTTGCTTCATATGAGTGGTGTTAAAAAGCCGAGTTATAAATAATAATAAATCTGTCGCATGAGGATTTGCATTGTTTGCTTCCTTGATATTTTATTAGGACACACAAAATTTTTTTCGGAATATTAGAAATAAATAAAAAATCACTTAAAGTACTTTCGTTTATCTTGAATTCTTTTTTGTTTACTTATATTTGCGTTTTTGACGTATCGGTCACCATTAGTATTCACGTGTAGTAGTGGGCACCTAGAAGTTGACCCCTACGTGATTTCCAACAAACTTCGTGACGCCGGTCGACTATGTAATCAATTAGGAAATTACTCATTGTTCAAACATGAGGCTTTAGTCCAGCAACCTGTGCTTCGTACAAACAAGGAACACTTTATCTCTGCAGCCGTCCCATTTTACACCTCTGGAAACCGTGCTCTGTCGACGAGACTATATTAATGGTGGTGCCGTAACAGGGGCCAGTTCATGACGACCAAAGTCATAGTAATCAATTACTCGGCTCATTTTCTTCTTCCAAAGGCAAAACTGAAGGCTGCCGTGAGTGTTGTCTAAATATTTCCTTCTTTATAGCTACTGGGGAATTTTTATGAAAGAGGGGTAGCCAAGCTACTGTCTACGGGGTCGCTAAAGTGGGTATAGAGGCAAGAATTAAGAGATCATTCAAATAGCGTATAAAACCGTGTTGCATGAATGAGGAAACCCATAAAACACTTCGAATAATACGGGATGCGTGTATTAACTTGTAAATTAAGATGTTAGCGGAATGGGAACACCGTCTTGTAAAGAAAGTGGAATGGCTGGTAACAGTGGCAAGTAAAAAAAAAAAAAAAAAAGTCACTTCTCAGGAAAAATTGCATTTTACTGTACCTCCCCTCGTGGTAACTGCTATTCATTTAATGTGCGTGATTTGAATATCTCTTGCCTGCAGACACTTTGAGTATCATGAATCTCTCAAATCTTAATTGGTTTCCCTAAATTCCCTAATTGATGTTACCTAAATCGTGTTTCCATTTCTGTTAGGGAAAAAAAAGGAAATCGTTTGCATTGATCAGGTTAATTAGCATACAATGCTCGGTTATTGGCAAAGCACAACTTATTACCAAGTCACGTAGGTACTATCTTTTCTTGTCAGTGAACTGAGGCGACCCCGAGGTAAGAAAATTTCTTCCCATGATGCAGAGAATGTACATGGGAAATTCATGTCTTGTTACGGGTGGTCGAAAACAGCCAAACCACTGAATTAGTCTTCTCATGCCACCAATGGTATGTTAAAATTATTTCGGGGATTTGGTTGTAATAATATAAAGAGATTTACAAAATTGCTTATTACTGCTAAAAAAAAACAAGATGGCTGATACTTGACAAAGTGGAATACCACCGGAAGTTGGAAGTACAATGCAAATTGTATTTTTAACAGAGCTGCTGCCTCGCAAAAGTTTCGCATGCATGCCTAAGAGTAATTACTGAAGTTCGTATTAAGCATTACAAATCTAGTTCATGAAAATTAACCTACTATATGTTCGCCATGTAGGGATCGAAGACAAACTATCATACAATAAGAATCGCAATGTAACATGCAGTGAATGATCACCTCTCATTAGTTCTCTTGATTACATCTGGTATAATGAATGTTCCCCGTATTATGTCTGCTACAAAAAGAATAGCCTTTCATTAGCATGTACAATAAGTAGGCTTAGGTGCCGAAAGGTGACAGCCCTGCTACTACGCTATTAAGGGTCCGTTGATCAACTTTACTGAAGTGATTGCTACTCAAAGACTTTAAGGTTGCAATGGATGAACGACTGTTGACTCCGAAGATGAAAAAATAAAGTGGATTAAATTATTAAAATCGGTAAAAAAAGTCATCAGTTATTTACAAAAAGAACGAATGAAGCAAGCAAGCACTTCAAAGTAGAAATCATTTCAGAGCATATAAAGACAAAAAATGCAAAGCTTCGCATACGTTCATTATCATTAATATTCCACTTAGTTCGGGTATTAGATTAGCTCATAAAAAATATCGTACATTAATACCATGAGGTATTAATGTACGATAGTTTATATATACTTTTTTTATTTATATATACGACGAATTTTATCTCCTGGTCACACACCATGAGATAAAACTGGTCTACTATCTAAAGTCACAAAATATACATGCCCACGGTGAAATTCATAATAGGGATATCCTAAGCGATTCTCAGTCAGCTAGACTGGTAAAACCAAAGAGATATATCGTTGCTGTGATTCTAAATTAAATGCAATAACCTAAGTATAGTCGTGAATGATCTACCCTTTCAGTTAATATTTAAAATGACGCTATTATTAGTATGTGGTTGCGCAGAATTACAGGTAACCCTCACATAACGCGGATGTTAGGTTCCACAGAAATGCTGAGTTATATAAATCGCGTTATGCGAGACTCAGATCACATACAAAAAAGTAGGGTTATGTTCCGAAATCGTTTTTTTTTTTAATTATATAAACAATAATGACATATCCAACAAAAAAATATTTTTATTTAATTCAGGTAATTCGTGCAAGTTAAGAAAACATTAACTATGACACAAATACATAGTATACAATTATAAAAAATTGTACGTAAAAAATTGTACCTAATTTAAATCTATTTCCTCATCAATTCATTCACTAATTTCGTTTTCAACCATATCGCAAAAGTCCTCTAAGTGGCCATTACTATAAAAATAAATTTTTATATAAAAAAAGAAAAAACATTGTACATAACTCACCAGAAAATAAAGTGCTCAGCTTGAGATTAACGCACTTTCCTGGCAGAAAACGAAGACAATTTTCAACAATAAACATGCATGCTAAAGGGTATTTCCCCTAATATAAATTCACTGTTTATGACTACATGCGCGATACGGGCAGACACAAATTTAACGAAAATAAAAATTGATTTTTAAGTCGCGCGATGAAAAACATATGAAAAGATAAAGGGCTACTACAATTTGTAGACCGCGTTATATCGAAACCGCGTTGTATAAGTACCGCGTGATACGAGGGCTACCTGTACAGTACTCTATAAATTGTACAAAGGTCCTTAATTATAGAGTATGATCACATTTTTGAACTGTAGAATGCAATCTGAAAGTGGATGAAAGAATAACGTTTAGTTTTACAAGAATAAGTCCGCGCGGTTAGCGTAGTGGCTTTGCGCTTCGCAACCATATGCCTGGGGAAGGAGTGTCCTAGGTTCGATTCCCGTCGGAGACGTGAAGAGCTGAAGGATCTTCCTCAGCCATAGCCAAGTTAGCCGGTCTTGGGCGCGGGCAGTAGGGTTTTTTCCGCCAGTTTATCTGGTGTTTTTCATCCCGCAAGCAGGCAAACCGGACCATTGAACACACAAGGATACAGCCAAGAATACCTTGAGGCATAGGAGTGACCATTCTATCCTCGTATTTCGGTTACGAAATCCAAGCATGCTTGGAAGGTTGTGGGCCTTAAAGGCCTGTTAAAGCCATTGGGATAGATAGATTTACAAGAATAATGTTTAGAAAATTTTAAATTTTATTTAAAGTATTAAAATTACCTTTCATTCAATTAACATTTATTACATTTTTAATTTTAATTTTGCAAAGCTATTTTATAGTCATATTTTTCGCTCAATATCTATATCTTTCAACAGTTTTTAAATTTTATGATCTCCTTTTAATGAGTGGAAAAAATAAAGAAAAGAATATATAAAAATCACTGATTTAAACCACTGCGTTATTTTCAATGCATCAAAAGATGTAAATGTGTGTATATGGGTGACATATGCAGCACATCAATCAATAAAGCCATCTGCTGGTAGATTCCATTGAATTAAATGCACTCTGTTGGATCGACTTTCCACAAAATGTTGGTAAAAGGCAGATATTTTAAAGCAACGTCTTGCTGTCCTGCAAAGCGGTAGCCAGTTCCTGAAATGCAGTACGTGTTGGATGGTCTTTCCCACAAACATCTCATCTAAAGATACTTTAGAAGGGTTTAAACCTGGGATCAATCTCCCTTTATATTCGATATCCTCTGTGTACATTGAAAGAGTTTACGAAATTTCACCTATGATAGGTTGTAAACTTATTTTTAGGAAATAAATATCTTTTAGTTAAACAGAAATATCAATGTAAATAATATCTCATAGCAGAACATATAAGAGCTTTCCATAGGGTGTCCCATAAGTAGTTGATTTCTATAGGGGGTTATTAATCGTAATTTTTAAAAGCTAGTTATTTTTGATCACATGCTTGTGTTTCATAGTCACTGTCCTGGAGAAAGTATTGAAAAGAATGGGGGGGGGGGGTAACAGGCCGCTGACGGGATGGGGAAAAGTTAAATAACGCACCTCACTAGCAACAGCCATTCAGAAATAGTAATTTTCTACCTGTAAGCCTTTCCCTAAAACTGTCTTATAGGTAGACGGAACAAATATTTTATTTTTATATTCTTTCCATGAAAAGTCAAGGATAATGGTTTCGAAGTGAAAAGAACCCGAACAAAGGTTAATTGTTTGGTGAAACAGGTTCTGTTATTTAAGAGTGTCCCATGATAGGGCTATTTGTGCTTCGTCTCCTCATAAAATGCAAATAGAAAGGGATGAAAAAAATGCCAAGGTAGAGGGAGTATTTCCTTATTATCGTTTCATTGTATATGACACTTGAAGGAAACTTCGATGAAATTGCGCGGTGTTTCTTAAATTCATGTGCCATGTAACAAATAACTTTTCGCACCAATGCCAATTACAATTAACAGTGCGACTACCATTAAATTTTATTAGCCACTGTGTACAATCTCACAAGTTCCTCTTTGACTAAAGGGGTAAAGAATGTGTCGCAATTCATCTAATCGGTTTTAAAAATGAAACCATTCTCTCCAATCTTCAACATCTTCATACGTACATGTAGATTAAGATCTGCATCTCGGTGTAATCAGCAGAGGTATCTTTTTCCATATCATACTTCAATTATCATCATTAGTGATTGTCAAAGATCACAACATCTGCACTAAGAATTAATAAAAAATTAACCGAGGAATGCCTTTGAGAAAAACAAGTTCATCTTCTTAAGAAGCAAAAAAAAAGATGAGGAAAAATCGCTTCTTAGAACAATCACCTTATACGCGGTCTTAATACCTTCGTAAAGTTTGGGGTCAGTGAGCATCATAAGATAAGGCAATAATGCTGAATATTAAGAGATGTCACTGACATGCATAAACGTTGTCTTGAGAAAATAACCTCTAGGCAAACTCCCAGCATAAACATTTCTTTACGTCGGACGTTGACTTCCGCTTTTCAGTCACTTCCGTCATAATGATCGTGTCGAATTTTGAAGAACACCGTGCTCTGTAAAGGGACTTTCACGATGTGTGTGTGTGTGTGTGTGTGTGTGTGTGTGTGTGTGTGTGAGCAGAATGAGTGTTTTTGCAATATCGAGAGCTCCATTAGAACTAATCCAGTAACTTATAATTACCTCTCAATACATATATTCATTACAGGTCATCAGAAGTTGTACGGTCTATAAAACTTGCAACAGATAATAACCACCATTTGCTGTATAAGTAATGGGTAATGTTTTCCTTAATTAATAAACGCATTAACCTGATATTCATCTGCTGTTCTCTTATCTCATTCGTACACATTCGAACATAATGTACCCTTTGATCCTTTATACGTGCATTGAACCAGTAATGTTACTCGATGTTCTCGATTCAAAATATCGATTTTAGTTTCAATCTCATTTAAGAAGTTAATGATATTGCTATATATCACATGATTCATCGTAATTCTTATAAAATAATATAATAATTTGTTTAAGATTGTAGCATTGAAGTTGGCTTACTGAATGTATTGTTTTTCAGATTGTTTTTATTCAAGTGCAGTTGCTTTTTTAAGCTAACACTGTCTGGTTTAAAATATGCAGATTATCAAAGACATTTATGGATTTCTACAGAATCTTGGAGGATCCATAGGATCCGAAACTACTTAAATATAAAATTCCAGATGGCGTATCAGTTTCTTATCGGCAAGTTCTTCGTTGAATTGAAATTCTGTTTAATTGGAAGTAATACAGACAGAACTGTAATGAATCCCCCCTCCAAGAAAATTCCTGCGTATATTAACAATGTATTTTGATCGAATTACATGTACGTTTATGGTGTTTATTAACTTCAAATAATACACTGCTATCGTAATAATTTTAGCTACTTCAGGCACCACACTCCTAGGTGGACTTTCAGTAAATGTTGATAAACGATCAAAGATACCCCGCGCCTTCTAAATCAAAATGGTAGTCCATTCCTGAAGCGAAACATCAATTGTGGGCGTGTTAATCTTGCCTTCAGTTGATGCTTCTAGCTTTTCACAAAAAGGATTCAGCTCTCTAGGATTCAGACAGGGACACTGTGTTGATCAGTCTAACCATTTGCACTCTTTCTTCAGAATATGTCGCCACAGTAAGACATAGTGCATTACTATTATTATCATCATCACCAGAGACCACCAGGAGGTCAGGAATTCATCGAAAGAAAGCATACATCACCCACACCAGTTACCATGAGTCTCCTTAGCTCAGTCAGTATAGACGAAGCCTTTGGTGGGAAAGACCTGGGCTCGATTCCCGTCAGTGAAGTGAGGAACTTTTATCTGGTCTCTTTCGACTAACGGTGAGTGAGCTAGTCTCATACGGAGGGTAGAGAGTTTTTTTTCTCCTGGAAACTGAGATTTTTCGTACCCCAAATCAGGCAAACCGACCCCGTGAGCACACACGGATCTACAATCAAGAAATACATATTTAGAAGTCCCTCATTGAAGAGCATAACCTCAACCGGTACTAAGGGACGAATGAGGAAATAATTGGGGGGGGGACCCCACACGACGACAACAACAACCAGTTGCCATACCTTTCCTTATTCACACTAGATGCAATCACTACCTCTTGAGACAAACGTTCCACTTCTTCACTGTTCTGCGAAAGAAAAATCGACCTCTCACCTCTTTTGTAACTTCCACGGATGGCTCCTTGTCCTCTCCCACACGTTTCATATAACAAAAAAATTTCATCAGCCGAAAACCTATAACGCTTTCAGTTTATAGGACTATCATTATCTTGTTACAAATAATCGTTAAAGTGTACACAGCACAGAACTCTTTAGAATGCCAGGAAAACATTCAGTACACGTTTCTGCTTCACTACGTAAAGCGATGCTAGACCGAACTAATAGAAAAGTTTGACACTTAGAGGATGGATGATGCAGTGAAACCGCTATACCCAAACACCGTATTACCCGAATAGTGGATTGAATTGCCACTTATTTCCACAGTTTTCCAAAGCTCAATCCAGATGAACTTTCTACCACTCAAACCGAACTGAGTATTATTTGAGAGGGATGCTCGACTCCTATTCGCAGCAGCTCTTCAATGAAAATGGAGGATATGCAATCCAATATGTTATGGAACAGACCACTATGACGTCCTGAACTTCGAGAGGTTCCACTAATGTACAGCCTTTTCGGCACACTTTCCTTCTCCACTTCAGTTGCCTGAATTTCTCTTTCTTTTACGACCACGTTCCCATAACTTGAGTCATCTGATTGCGCTCAATTAGCACGACTTGACTGATGACTAACAGAGTAACGTATTATAACAGCTCGCTGAAAATTCAAACTCCTCGATACTCCGTATTTCCAATTTTATACAAACCCAGAATTATTTAACACGTATTCTTGCTTCGTTATTTTGCAATGACACGTGATAGTGTAGAATTTAATAAACTTGGAATTGTTTTGTTGTTTAGTTATTGAATAATCCGGATTTTAGGGTAGGCTACAGTTGGCTGTCATGTCTTCTCTCTTAATTAACTCACGCGAGTCACATTCATTATCTAATAACTTAAATTTATTTTCGCTATCATTTAGAATTCCATTTCATCTTGAACTTTAAAAATATTTTATCCAGTTATAATGGAGAAAACAAAAAAAAGAAACAAAACAGGTTTTTGAACTGTCTATTATACGTAATTATGCATTAACTAATTACATATGTCACCAAAATGCAATTAAAAAAGTGTGCCTATTTTCGTTCGGTCACAACCCTAAATTCCATGACTGGCACTTTCCTTCTTTGATAAATATCGCTAACGGTTGGGTGTCTGAAACAGGATTCGTTAATTAATTACGAATTCTAATTTGTCAACAAGACTTTACTAAACCTATTTCATAAAATAAAAACAAAAAGAGGGCAATTAAGTAGCCTGATTTATATTTTAATTAAAATAGATTCTATTTATTAAAACCCATATTTTAATGCATCAAGAAGATTTTTTTTATGCATTCACCACATAATTTATCAAAGGGATGAAAGAGGTATAAGGAATGCTAATTTAAGTGCCTACATTTTTGTTATCAGGAAACTACTTAAAAGAACCACAATGCTTTTGGAAAGGAAAGACTTTGGTGCCGTCTTGGATACAAAAAAGAAATAAATTATCGGGGATTTTCATTCGAGGTAAGTCTACTAATGTTTTTCCCTTTTTGAAACATCTTCGTCTCTTCCTTCTTCAAAATATGCAAACCAGCCGCAGAACACGCATGTTTACACATAACTCATTTCATGGCCTCATCTGTCTCCCATAATTTTGTTTCCTCCCAAATAATTTTGTAAAGTGCCTTTACAAACACTAAGAAAATGGTTCTTAATGTTAAAGAGCTCTTGGAAGTTCAATAATGTTTTATAAGTTGTATGTGAATAGATACAATCAATTTCAATAATTATTAATTCTGTTGAATATGTTAACTTTCACTTTTCGAAAAATTAAGCCAGGCATTTTTTTTTTTTTCATTTTATTCTTTATACATTCAGTATTATTGTAGATTTGAACGCTTCAGGTCTGAACAATGTAAACTATTGTTAGGCTCAAAACAATGAAATTTTATATGGAATGCGTAACAATAAAATGAAAATTGCTACAAAGTTTATGTATTTAAATAATATTTGCAATATTTCAACTGTCATACGTTCTTAAATCTAATTCCTCTTCAGTCTATATTCCTAAAGTCTATATTTGCGTCAGAGAGAGAAAACCAGCACAGTGAGAGTGAATGAAAGAGTTAAAAAAATGCAATTCATATTTCATAATGGAACACTAGCGATACTATCAATCATAGCTATAAACATTCGTGCGTATCGCTCAAGTTACAGTGGGTAAATCTAAGTAAGTGCAGCATCACAGCGAGCATTTCGCAGTGTGATGAATTTGCATCGTTTATTGCCTCAGCATGGACTTCTTATGGTGTAGGCAGGGTCCTATCTGTACGGTCGACTAAGGAGGCCATTTGTTTATGGGAGTTAATGTCAAAACGCAGACTCGATTTCAAGGGATATTTAGAGCATGGCAGTTACATATTATGGCCACCAGCCGGACAACCGCCTCTCAGGTATACATCACTTGTCACAAACCCACATTAACCACCGATCGGGTCATGGTACGAAGCTATATCTTCCAGCCGGTAGCTCACCGGGGTACATAGAAAAACGCGATCGCTCTCGTCTACTGTAACTAAAAGATTTAAATCTTTCCCGCCACCTGGGTGGAACGTTGTGGTATATCAGTGGGGAGTGAATTAGAAAGGAATGCGAAGACTTTGCTACGGAGCCATGGGCTAAGTGACCTTCGCTCTGGAGTAATGTAATCGATACGGGCTACAATCAACTCGGGTTAAACAGAATGAAGAAAACTTCTTGGGGGGCTGTGGTTATTGTTGCTCTCAATGGAATCCAACTGGTGCAGTGCCCGACAGGTTACGTAAACGCAGTTAATAATACTTTGTTCTTATTGTGCGGGGAGTTATATGGGCTGTTATCTCTCATAATGTAGAACTCCGCCATATTTAGGATTGTGGGGAGCAGGACAGCTATTATTATTTGAACTTTGTTGATACACTGTAGTCCCTATAATTATAAATTAGGGAGAATATTTTCATGCTACGGATCCTTTAAATGTAATATTCTTTTCATGGGAGACGCGGGCGAAAAGATCTCCCCTTTATTTATAAATATTTATAATTGAGAAATGTCGAAAGATAATTACCACAAACTGTTTGTAGATATCTAATGGTAATGATGATAATGCTAATAATAATACCACTTCCTATATAAAAGAGAGAAAATACTTTTACTGTCTTTTGCTATCTCATCATTCGTCAAGTGGCATTTTGCGTTGGTTACTAGGGCAACTCAAAGTCGACCAGCTACCACAGGTTAAACACGGGCTTGGCTTGAACTTTATATGCTTTTTTTTTTTTTTTTAGTTCTTTTCACTCCCCTTCATTTGACTCTGTGATCAATGTGCCTGTCGCTTTAACCAACACGGAAGTCTCCTAATCTGGCTTGCTGTCGACCCTATTTATGATTATCAGTGCTCACGGAGTAAGATGAAGCCAAGAGACTTCTTCTAGTCACGTTTCTCAGCTAACTCCTTATAGGTGTATCCCTGGAGGCGAAGATCGGACGAATGAATTTTAATTATAAAAGACATCAGATTAATAACCAATCAACTGTTAAAAGCGCCAAATATTTTGATACCGAAATTAACCTCAGGCACATCGATGTGATCGTTAAAAGCCATTTTATTTGAGACGATTGGAATCTCCGATTACTTTAGAAAAACTTTTATTTTCCAAGTAATGTTTTTGTCAGTTTTTTTTTCCCGAAATGTAATATATTGGTAGACTATTATTCATGAATAACGAAGAGTTTTTCATTATCCCTGAATACTTATCATAGAAATCATTGAATCTGTTTGTTTCTTTTACGCTTACGTGTAGATGCACGTGACAAAATATAATCTTTCTAAACCAGATCCAAAGGTGTAAGTCTCTTATGTCTGTCTATTGTATGTGTTGTTATGACCGATTTGTCTCTTTTTTTGCGGGATGAGAAACCCCCTTTTCCTCCGTGTGAGATCGTCTAAGTGAACTCCAGTTGAAAAGCCCTGATAAAGGTTCTTTGTGTCCCATCAAAGGACATCATCTATGCCAACTTATCTAGGAAAACTTTAACCCTGAATACTCAGGGAATGTTCTGAAGGTACGTACGGAAACCAAGTATTACAATTAAAAAAGAAGTTTCATTGGTATTAAAAAGTCTTCTAAAAATAATTATTAATTATTGTCTGATTTTCTCTTCAGCTATCAGGGAAGCCCCCCCCCCCCCCGGAATTTCGAAACCTCGGATCAAAAAAATTCATCTAGAATGGGTATCAACGTGTGGTAGAATTAAAAGATTCAAATGTTGTAAATCGCTTTGTATAAGTTTGAAAACTGGCTTTGATTCCAAACCATTTTGGTTATAATTATTATAACTAATAGATCATGAGTTCCTAAGGTTTAGATGCGACTGAGATCTTGTTATGGTAACCGAATCACTTTATACTATAGATGATTAATTAGTTGTCAGTAGCCATGGAGTAAAAGCCAATTTCCAGGTTCATTAGCAGTTCGGGTAGAGTAAGATGCCATCCAATCACTCCACGATATCTGGTAATGCCGATGTCCTTGCTCTCAACATGAGGGAGGCGACAGATACTTGCTAAGATAAATCTTCTCCGTTGTAGGTGGTTATCGCATTTCATCTGGGATCCGTACACAGAAAGGGGGACACGTAAGGGGGGGAGGGGAACTTACCCTAGCCGACTTTCACTGATTAAAAAGAAATCTACGAGTACTTTATCATCCGGGTGTTGAAGAAGATTACGAGAAAATCGAAGTATGATGTAATGTATTAAGGAGATAGCGTCAGAACTATCTTAGTGTTTTTCTGACTGCTTCTTAAGGAAGGTAGAAGATCTCGCCGGCATGCTTCAGTTTCTTGGAGCACGTCACAGTGACACAGAATAAATCTGAAACAAAAAAAAGAAAGAAAAAAAAGTAATGACGATCCTTTATCAGGGCGTGCGTAACTCTCACCCCTTGCGGTCGGGATGTCTCCGAGACAGGTCGGCGGCTATCGTTTGTTACCGCATATTAGTGTGCAAAGCATTTCTCTTTCCTCGACCTTTTCCCGCTGATCAGGTCTCTGAGCGCAACGAGAAATGATTACCCGTAGCGTTATTGAGGACTCATCACAGTTCACTGGGCTCTCGCGCTCCGTTTCGACCCCCCCCCCCTCCATCCTTGTGAGGTGGATTTCTCGTACCTGTTCTCATCTAGTGTACCATACAACATTTTCAGGTGGAGCACAGAGAACGCGGTTCACTGCTCCCTTGAAACCGAATGTGGGCGTATAGAGATCAAAAACAATGAAGAATAAAATGCATAGGTGGTGTCGGAAACATCCTCTAACCCAGTAGATAGCTTGGCTAAACCCTTAATATATGACTGCGGGAATACTATATATTACCAATTGTTAGTTGGGCAATTATTCTTCTGTGAAGCGAGGGAGACACATTACAGACACGTGATCGCTCATTTACTTGTCTTCGAAATGTAAGCAAACTAACACTCTAATCTTCTCAGATCATTCCAAAGATCAGGACCTTCAAATTACAAGGTCGTCAAATCATGAATAAAAGATAAACATAGAAATCATTTTTAAGCATCTGTAAGTGAATGAATTACATTTTACAAGGGAAAAAAGGATTGAGATAAATGAAACTTGATTTCTCAGCAGATCAAAGCTAAGCCTAACTTTCGTGACAACAAAATACTTTTGTGCGAGGAGAGTCAAACTGCATACTAAGCATATTTATATTAAGTATGGCGTTAGAAAGGAACCTAATTATCATATGGCAGATAATTATATTGCTTCCGTGTATTAGGTTCATTTAAATTCAAAGCTAATGTGACAGCATTTAGCGATAATCATTCTTGGATTGAACTTCAGCAGATAATATTAAGTTATTAATTCCGTACAGAAGCATGTCTAAGTTGATAATTACACGAATGGAAGTAAATTATTATGCAATCATGCAGCTGGTTGACGGAGTGGTTATCTTATCCTTCTTCAGTCAACAGGCTGCGGGGATTCAAATCCCATCGATGAATATGGATTGTTTGCGAATGTCTTTAGGAGGGAGACTGTATTCATCGCGCATAGCTTACTGGAGACTTGAAGTGGCTATAAAAAGTTGTAGAAGTCCTGCTTTAGAGGTCAAGCAGCGGAACTTTCGCTAATCAAGCGACTCCCAGCTCGTCCACCATATTGATGTAATATAGTTTTATAAATTTTTGTATGGAATCACAAGGGAGAAAAAAAAAATCTACTAAATAGTCATTATTAGATTTATGACAATTATTATGGAGACACCGTAACTCAGTCGGTTTTAACGACGACCGTCTATGACGTAAAGGACTTTATCGGGTCTTTTCAACTGTAGTCTTGCTGTGGAAACAAAAATTAGTATTTCTCAGGCCTTCAAAAAGTAAGTGCTGGTGTCACACCTGGCAATGAAATTCATCTCCCGCTAAAAGAAATTCACAAACATCTATGCCTTCAGTATGATTGCAACCTAAGCAGTAATAGTGGACAAGTGGAAGCGTAAGTCACCTTGGCCAATCTACAACTTTTTTGTTAATTAAAAAAAAAAAAAAAAAACTCGTTTCAACTTAATCCTTTATTGATTTACGTTGTTCACATTACATTTACCATAATGAGCATTATGTTTCTAGCAGCAGGATAGCATATTTACCTTTCGACTACTACATATATTCAAATAGAGATTCTTTTCCAGGCGGTAGAGTTACAAGGAAGCGGTGCGCTATGCGATCAAGGCTCCCCCGATATTATATTCACCTCCTGAAAGGCAGCATTTCCGTATACAGCACAAAGCGGCCTTGAAAGCAGATGCAGTGACTGATCTAATGGGAAAGAGAATTTAGTGGTGTCCTTGACTCGCATCTGGGGGGAGAATTGGGAAGGAAGAGCGAGGTTAAAAATGGCAGATAACAGTTGAAAGTGCGGAGGGAGGGAGGGAGGAGAAGAAGCAGTGATGATAGTAGTAGACAAACTCGCCATTCAGAGAACGAAAAGGAACACAAAAATGAAAAACATAATGAAAAAGTATTCGTAATAAAAATTAACTTGAAATTTAAAATACAAATATAGTCCTTTCTCCTTTTGGTAATAACAAATTCCTCAATGCCCAATCCTTCCTGTCTATAGCACAACCATCGATTATTTATTCCTCAACTACGAGTTCGTTTATTTCCTTGTGGGTTTACTGCTTCCCCCTTCTCGGTCAAATATTTGCACTGATCCTACCACCAAATCAAGTCTTACAGGTATGCATTCTTTCATTCCACTTCATGTTCTTGTTTGTTATCTTAAGCCTTGATTTTCCACTAAATGTGGCAAGGCTGTTCAAGGTTAGAATCAAGAATATTATAAATGGCGTTCATTGAAATCTCCAGCTTCCTTTTTTTCTCTTTCCTTTTGACGTATCTTGAAATTTAATATTTGAAAAGATGGTCAAGTGCAAAACTGATTTTGAAAGGTCAAAATATGCGTAATTTTAAAATGTCCAATATCCTTTATTTTTTTTAAAATAACTTTTGCAGTTACTGTCCAGTTTTGATCCATCTCTAATTTTATTTGGTAAGTTTTAGTGATCCATCGCTTACTGACAAAATCAAACCAGTGGCTTTTTACTTTTCCTGAACTAATGACCTGGATATCCTCTCCTTCCTTTTCAGTTATACTGGATTCAATACTTTGAATCCAATATCACCTGCATTTATTTTTCCGGAGAGAAAAAAGTAGAAGAAGAAAACAAATGTAGACAGTAACTACAATGTTTTTCTAACTTTCCAAACACTCTCCTAGTGTTTTTCTGATTGTTCTCAAGGTCCGTTCTTAAAAGATGAGTATAGTATTGAGCAACCGTTTCATACTCACTTATTCTCCTGGAGTTTATCCTCTGTTCTGAAAATGCCCTCTCATATTCAATTCGTTCATAAGAAGAAAGATTTGTTTAAATCAATACATTCATTATTAGGCAATTTTATAAAATTTAAACATTTTGAAACTCTGTCAACTAATTTGCATGAACTATGTCGCTGTTAATCTCTAATAGATTTTTTTGCTTATGATATGTATCTTTGATCCGCGCAGTTAACATAGTGGCTTTGCTCTTCGCAACTATATGCTTGGGGAAGGAGTGTCTTAGGTTCAATTCTCGTCGGTGACGTGAGGGGCTGAAGGATTTTCCTCAGCCATAGCCAAGTTAGCCGGTCTTGGGCTTTGACAGCAGGGTTTTTCCCCCAGTTTATCTGGGGATTTTCATCCCGCAAGCAGGCAAATCGACCCCGAACACACAGGCTACAGTCTCACAGGATATAAGTATGGCAAGGAAGGCAACCAACGGGAAACCACCTTGCTCGTAGTCCCTAGATGGTGGCATATATAGCTTCCCCTAAATGGTAGAAAGGCTATAACCACCAACAACATGTATCTTTGAATAAATTTCACAGAACACTTTGGAAAACCTTTGTTGTCCTTTAGATCTCTGGAGGCATTCCATTAAAAGTTTGGTTTAAATTTAATGAAACATTTCATTTGGATCTTTCAAATAATTTTCCATATTGTGATCTATTTTCTGTCATTTAGCATTCTTCAAATTACATATTACATATGACAGCAGATGAATCTTTATCCTCATAGTTTGTAGCTGAGAAGAAGTACATCCGATCCCCAGCGTATCACTAATTTCAATGATTAAACACAAGCAGCGATTAATAATTAATATAACGAGTTAGTAATAATAGACTGCAGTAAATTTTATCCTTTGTGTGTGTGTGTGCAATAATATTAATATCGTTGAAATCATATTCTAATTTTCTTTCTTCCTTTTTTTCAGATTCTAAAAGTTACCAGCCATTTGATATTCCAAAAAAGAACAACCTTCTCATCGATGCTGTTATCTGCTCTTTTCACCGATCACAGTCCATTCGCAAGGACATCATACTGATATTAATAGAAGATGCTCGCTTTATGGAACACTGAACAAGAGATTTTTAAACTTAGTCAAGACACTTGACTCATCTTCCGCATACTGCCAAAATCTGACACCAAAGGACACCTTTGTTGTGAGATGTACATTTTTCTTGAGAAAGGATACCCTTCTCTAGCAGGTTGTTTGTTCCATCTGACAATACTAAATCTGTGACTCGCTTGAAAATGACTTACTGTCACCATCCATCAACAGTCACAACTAAAGCAACGGAGAACCATACAGAATCTATGATTTAGTATTGTCAGATGGAACAAACAACCTACCAGAGAAACTACTACATGGCTACAGAAGGGTGTCCTTTCTCAAGAAAAGCGTACATCTCACAAGAAAGGTGTCCTTTGGTGTCAGATTTTGGTAGTATGTGGAAGATGGGTCAAGTATCCTAAGTTTCAAAATCACAGTCACATGCGATGGTGGTTTTAAAACTAATATTCACCTAATCTTGTTACCATCTTTCTTTAAATAACGTAAGAACGTGCTTATTATGTCACCGATGTCATTTGAACCGCGGAGGACTTGAACATGCGAATTTTTTGCCGATCTGATTTTTATTTATTTATTCGTATGGAGTCTCCTCCCTTTTTCTCCCCCGTCTCTATTGGGGGAGAGTTGAGCCCCCTTATGGGGGGGGATAAGAATTTATGGCTGTAGATCAGTGTGTGTGTGTATTCACTGGACCGGTTTGCCTGCTTGCGGGATGAAAAACCCCAGGATAAACTGGGGAGGGAACCCTGCTGTCCAGGCCCAAGACCGGCTAACTTGGCTATGGCTGAGGAAGATCCTCAAATTCCTCACGTCTTCGACGGGAATCGAACCTGGGACATTCCTTCCCCAGTCATATGGTTGCGAAGCGCAAAGCCACCAGGCTAACCGCGCGGACGCCGACCTGATCCAAGCATTGTATTATCATTGGAAGAAGTGTTCAACTGAATTGCACTGAGGGATTGAGACATATTAGTTTTCATTTACCTCTCCTCACTTTGTCACCCCACACACCTTTGATAATACTTAAATCTCGATATAAGATGATAATTGTTTCTCCATAATACCTCTTGAGCTTCAGAAAATTTATCTTTAACTATCTCATTCTGAACCATTAACCCAGTACAGATATATACCCCTCCTTTTTATTTTAATAACCAAACTGAATTATCTATTGAAGTATGAAATCAGAGAATAAAACACTCGAGTTCTTAATTCAAAAGTTGTAATTGCTTGATTATACGCTATATTCAGGTATGTATCAGAACGCTTCTGTTTTACAACAATATACATTGTTGACATTGCAATGACGTAATATTGGTGCGTAGGCAAACAATCCTTTTGCGAATAGTTGCAAAGATGACTTTTATATTATTTAATTCCACCCAAATAAACAACTCCACGAACTGTGCTTTAATTTCATAGTTATCGGTTTCTTTTTATGTGATGCTAAATGGAAAACGTACTGTAAGATATGCAGGTTGAGTTAACATGGTATAAATGAATCGCTGAAATTTCGTCAAAGCCAAATTAACGTCAAACAATATATGATGTGATATTTCAACAAAATGCGAGTATTGTTACGTGTTGTATATTATTGTTAATGAGAATAGTGTCAACTAACAGATTTTATTAATACAATAAACGAATCACTTAGTCTGTTCTGGATCAATGTTGAATACGTCAAAATTTATGACAATGGTTTTCAGACTTGACGTCATTATGACAACAATAGCTTCTGCCTATCAGGTGTCATTTGACACAGAAATCGGTAGTGACGATATTGTAGTCCTCGATGCGTGCCGAAGGTCTATCTAACATCTAATTCTGAAAATGTAGTTCATGCTATTCATAACCGCTCACTGAGTGATATTAAAACATTTGTGTTACATTAAATCACAGAAAAAAGAGAAAGACTAAAATCGTCCTTTCAAGGTCTTTTTATATATATTTTTTTGTTTCATCGCCATATCTAAGAAACATGTATAAGATTATATCGGAAGGGTCGCCTACCGAAGCATTAAACCGTTCAAGGATCTAATTGTGCGGCAGATTATCAAAGATATAGCGCGAAGACAGCCATTGATTAGCTCAGCTTTATCTGTTCCTCCTAACCATTTAAAACACAATTCCATTGACCTTATTTTAACCTCTATAGCAACACGATGACAGATGAGCAGAATAAGCAAGACACACACACACACCGAGCGCATAAGAGAAAAAAAAAGATTGAAAAGCGACTCCAGAGCAGCAGCAGCAGCAGCCAATACTCCAGTTTTTCCTGCTAGTTTATTAAAGAGAACATTTATCATCAGTCAATATCATGACGTTGTCACTACGTCACTCGCCAGCTGGCATCGCAACCCACGCTTTATTTACCAGCATCGACCTCCTAAAACGAGTTCGACCTACGCCCGATCTTTCCGTAGTTAGTCGTTGTGTCCAAGGCAGTGACGCGAGAAACCACGGGTAAAAGGTTGTAATTATTAAGGTGGAGGGGAGTTAGATGATCCAGCCTCCCTAATTGGATCTTCTTTGTCACGATGTGCATTCGCCCTTTGACCTCGCTTCGACTTAAGGTGTAGGAAAGTATCTAGACTATCCTTGACTAGAGGCAAATATTCCAAATTAAATTTCCTCTTTCTTTGCTAAATTTTATATACACCCTACTAACTGAAAGATTCCAACGAAATGAATCTCCAACTCCGAAAGTTCCGCTTAAGTGGTGCCATCTAGTGGCAATTATTGAAGCATTGAATAGTGACAAGCTTAAAAGCTTAAATTTTTTTTTTAAATTAAGCTTTTAAGAAATATTTCATTCTGTTTATTATAAATTTATTGACAACGAAACGAATATAATTCATATGTTATACCTCAATTCTTGTAAAAATGTAAAACATTCATAGCAGATCCCAATGACTTAAAAGAAAGTTCGGAATTTCAAACGACTTTAAATTTATATTGGATTTTGTTCAGTATTTTAATAATTTATTTGGTAATAATTATTTTACCTAAATATAAAATAGATATATAATTTAATGCACAATGGATATCAGTCATCACTAATACACATTGTAATTTGAAGTTTACACACACAGAGAGAGATCTTTGGTCCTATAATGTAAAAAATAGGTTTTCACACACACGATAACAATTTTTCAAAAGCCAAAACGTTTGAATTTTTAAAGCATTACTTTAATTAAATTGTCGGGTGTCAAAGGTCGTTTCTTTAAGACTTATATATCACTATGGCGATTTTTGGTATAATAGTGTTAAAATACCTTTAACTTATTTAAATTAATTAAAGTTTAAAACGCTTAAATTAATTTAAAGTTTAAAAAAAGCGATGAAAAATAGGCATACATAATTTTAAGAGGATGGTGTTAAGAAGTTCGCATTGACATCATTGATTACCAACTTAACAATTCATAGAAGCTACGCTGGTTCTCGATAAAGTGGCCTAAAGATTATTTACCTCAGTTTTGCGATTTTGTAGTTGTGAACGGGATATTGGGTTCTAGAGAGATCCCTTCTACCACTAAAATGTCATTCCCCGAATATATCAGCCAATCACTTTTTACTTGGTGTTATTTTTGGAACTGATGTGTGACCTTCGTAATACAAGTAAGTAAATCCGGTTTTTTCGCTATCTGTAGATTATCCAATAATAATGAATTACCTTGTTTGCTTCAAACGTTTTTTCCCCCCTCTGTACTGTTGTTTTTTTAATCGCCGCTATCGACTTTCAGCACTTAGCAACTGTGGTGTTGAGATTCTTCATAAAAACTCTATGACAGATATCCTTTCGTTAGTTTGCAGTTTCTCTGTGAGCTCGACATAAAAAAAAAAATAAATAAATAAAGCTCGCGAGTAGCATATATTAGCATCTTTTAAAAGGTACGCTTAATAAACGGATGTAGATGAATGCAAGTTCGTACCACACGCAACCAACTTCTGTCACTGGCTGTTCAAAAGCGATTCATGATTGCCATCAATAATTTATGTTTTTTTTTTTTTAATGCTGTGGGCCCATAACGATGAATTGTCGCGGTGTCATCTTGTATAATGAGAGTGTCGACAGAGTATGTCAAAATATTATGCTGCCAGCGAATCATTTGGCTATTCTACTTGTCTCGAGATTTTAACAGTTTTGTTCTTGTGTTGGTCGTCAGTGAATTCCAACATAAGTTTCTGCATTTCTATTCTTTTGTGTTTGTCGTTTAAGACGAATTAGAATAATATTTTATCATCCTAAAAGAAGGCGTTGTCTAGTTTATCTTATATCGCTGAAGGAATCTCTTGAAAAAAGATTTAGTGAGCTTATCTTGATGGATTACGAAGTTCTGCTGTCTACAATGTGACTGAAATCACTTCGAGACAAATTTGTCCTTCTACTGGAAGAAGAAGATAGATTCTGCAGCTTACGGGTCAAGGCGGCAAAGCTCTATCATAACATAATTCTTGTATGTTGAGAAACATACGAGAAGATAAGAATTGGATTGTAATTTTTGTAAAACGAAAGTCAGGTTTTAATGAGTTGATGTTCTGTGATTAAAATTCTGTGTTCGAAGGATTAATCTGTTGATTATGTCCCATGAAGAACGAGATTTTTCATGAAAGGAAATAAATATCTCTCACGAAGAGGTGGTACAGTTTTTATTCTTAAAGCAACGTTTTACAGATTAAGGTGATTTTGTATAAACTATTAGAAATTACGCTTTCTAGATGTTTAAAATTTAAAAAAAAAAATGTAATTCTCTCTCCCCGTGTGTAGTTACCATTACCCGATAAATTATACTTTAAATGAATTGAAAGTATTTAATTAATAGTTAAAAATCAGTGCAATAAGATCGCAAGATTGAAGAGCAAGTGTGACATAAGAGCAAGTGGGCCTTAGAAATTCGAAAAACACGTCATTTCTGGGCCGAGCTTTTAATGGCAGTTCCATAGAGCAACGAGAACAAAGAAACTTCTTTTCGAAAGATCTGGGGGAGGGTTCAATGGGATTGACTGTTCTCATGTGGAGGTGAGAGGATTTTTCCCAATACCTCTAAATTTTAACTGGAGAAAAAAACAAGAAATAATAAGAAAACAAATGCTATAAATAGTAACAATAGATTGTTCGTGGATCTAGTTGTCCGTAAAGGAAACACAAACACGAACTTCGGAATGATATACAAACAGAATAAATGATTGTATTGTCATTTACTGTACTTTTACGACTCGTTAGTTTTCTGATAGAGATTAAAACTATATGAAAAGTATATTTGAATACCATTAATTACGCTATACCTATTCACATCACTGCTCCCTGAGCTAGATACTTTCCAACCTGCTATCAGTAAGGATCATACTGAGAATTGCAATATACGTCATCACTCGGCAACTGGACTATGATGGTGCTAAATATTTTATATTAAAAACCTAAAAAATAATTTAAAGTTTTAAAGCCTGGTACATATTTAAAACAGTGAAATACATTCTGAATGCATATAAAATTGGAGAGAGACCAGCGTTGAATGGTTGCGCGAGTAAGTTGACACATTAAGTTATTGCTGAGCATGTCAGTGCATTAAATTAATTATCATTTATTATTACATGAAGAGCAGCAGGTTACGTTCTTTTAATTGTTTAACCAGTAAGTAAATGTTGAGTGTTACTGTGTTATCCTGAGGTGTGGATTATTATTTTGTTTTATTGGTAATTTCGATTAGCAATAATGTTTCGGAATTCGTTTCCAAACTCTGGCTGCATAAAACAAACGAACTGTCATCGTAAACTTTTTACGGTATGTGCCAAACCGTTAACCTTGATGGCAAGACTGAATGACACGCGATACTAGCCTGAAAGAAGGCACTTACTGTTTCACTATACGAGGGTGGTCTAGCAACACTATCGGCAAGATTTTTTTGTTCTAAGTTTGTGAAATTGCAATCACTCTCTCTTCTCCTTCGTTTTCGACAATTAAGAAATGGGCTGCCGAGTTTAAACGTGGCCGTACTAGCCTTGAAGACGATCCATGCGAAGGACGTCCAAAAAGTGCACGATATGATATTGCAGACATCATTGATCAAGTGCGCGATATGGTATTGGATGACTGGCGAGTCAAAGTGCGTGAAACTGCTGAGACTGTAGGCATTTCAAAAGAACATGTAGGATATATTTTGCACGAAGAATTGCATATGAAAAAACTTTGCGCAAGATGAGTGCGCACTTGCTCACAGCAGCTCAAAACGTACTCGCATGAAAATCTGTGAACAGTGCTTGGAGCGTTTTAACAAGAATAAAACTGATTTTGTGCGTCGATTTGTTACTATGGATGAGACTTGGACTCATTATTATTACACACCAGAATCCAAACAGCAGTCAAAAAAGTGGACAGAAGCCGGTTGTTCAGCGCCAAAGAAGACAAAGTCGGTTCCATCAGCAGGAAAGGTCATGATATCGGTGTTTATTATCTAGAAAAGGGTAAAACAATAACCGAAGAATATATTCCGATCTTCTAAACAGACTAGACGAAAAAATTCGTGAGAAAAGACCCGGGTTGCAGAAGAAAAAAAATCATCTTACATCAGGACAATGCACCTGAACACAAAGGTGTTTTGGCAATGGGAAAATTAAGGGATCTGAACTATGAATTGTTGGAACATCCACCCAATTCCCCAGATTTGGCTCCCTCAGACTTCTATCTCTTCCCAAAACTAAAACTCTCCGAGTTTTTCTTCGAATCAAGAGGTGATTGCAGCTGTAGAGGGTATTTTGCAGATCTTACTGAGAACCACTACAGGGAGACGGGATAATGGCACTGGAGCATCACTGGAATAAATGTATTAGTCTTAAGGGAGATTATTGAAAAATAAAAATAATTTTGAAATTATAAATTCGTTTTTTTCATTGTTAAGCAGAGAACTTTTCAGCCCACCCTCGTAAAGTACATTACTAATATTATAGATTTATAACTAAGTCGACTTAGTTGAGATGTTATTAATTTCAGTCATGAATTTTGAAAAGTGAATTATGAACAATATTTTAAGAAGCAACTAAAATTCTTTAGCATTTTATGTTAATAAATAAAATAGAATAACAATCTTTTCGTTTTTAAATGTAAAACTGATCAGACCGAGTTCTATCTTTTGAGTTTGAAATACTACTAGCTTCACAAAAAGCAAAAGAAAAGACAATAATACATTATTAGTTATCATTCTAAAAATGTTTGATCATCATAGTTTTTTTTATTTATTCAGCCCTGGTTTTTTTCATGATTACCGATATCATCTCCTTGACATCTCTTACTATTGATTGATAGATAGGTATTTGACTCTTTCCTTCAACATAATTGCAATTAGTTCTTATAAACATCATCGCTTCATGAGTACCATGCCATTACATGTAGTAGATAAGACAGTATACTCTGATAAAGTATTCGCCTACCGTTAGGCATATCCCAAACACGCGCATCTCATTCATTATTCCATATCACAGCTCTTCAACGGTCTGCCATTCAGTATCGGTTGGTCTGTGCAAGTCGAATCCAAGCATTGTGTTGAGGATGATTCCTAGTTTGTATGTCCACGTCCTATGTAATTAGAGGCTGTGGAATTCAATTTGTAATATCTCAGAATAAATCTCTGGATAGTCCGATCTCATTTCACTACAATGTTTTCATTGTTTAATGACGTCACATTTCAGATTTAATTATTGTTGTGCAATTATATGAAACTGATTTTTTGAGTTAACCGATATTCACATTTCTAGCAGGTTAACTCAGCTTTCCCCTTCCTAACTCCGGTATTTTAACCAATTATAATTAGTTATCAAGATGAGTACAAATCAGATGAAAAATAAACTTTGTGAGACAAATAGTTTGTCTCTAACATGTGGTATTGTAGAAGATTATTGGAAGTAGCCGAATAGTTTTGCATCATCGAGTGTGTGAGATCCAAAAATTCATGCTCCTTTCTTCTCCTAATAAACACCCACGATAGTGAAGATTGTTGATGATCTCTCGACCTAATTGCTGTCGCTGCAGCCATAACAAAATCATATGACGAATATTACTGCGTTTCGTTTCACTAGCGGAATGTTGGGAGCCTATAAAACAATGTGGAGCCAACGATTACGTGTACTAAAAATACAGTGCTAGAAAGCAAAAATCTTCACTATACACATGGTCCCTTTCATGTTATTTCAATTTTCTTTTCACTCCCCCTCCCCTCCAATGGGTTTTACAAATATCTCTTGCACCGAAGATCTATCGATGTGTTAAGCGGAACTTTTCTCACTTGAACACTGACGTCAGCAAATGTTGACGAAAGTCTGTAATGCCAACAATTTAAGCAGTTTATGGAATTCTAATTATTATTATTTTATTTTTTATTTATTTTATTTTTTTTTGCGGTGGAACTTTCATTCCGTTAGTTCTGGCACACGGATCATTGCAAAATACATATGCAGTTCTTAATCATCATTAAATAATTCCAGAAAAACAAACATTTTAAAGTATGTACATCATTGTATGAATTAAGGAGTCGTAAGGAAAAATAAAGATGTATTTTTCTCGAATGTACAGGGTGGCCATAAAATAACTTTCCTTCTTTGGAGGCATCTGTCGCTAGAACCATTAAACGGAATAAGACCAAATTTTATATTGAGACTTTTGAAGGCATGGGGAGATCATTTCCGCGGGAAAAAAGATTTGGTACCAAAAGTCACCGATAGGAGGAATTTTGACGCAGGTGGAGCCGAAAACAGGCGGATAATTACATTAAAAGGCAGATAAAATGGAATAATAACATTTCGACGGTGTAAGCGACAGCCGCGTCACTCATTCCAGCTGGATATGTGGCGCGTTATAATGATAGTAAGAATAATAATAATTAAACTAAAACAACAACTTGCGAGAGACACAGAAATTAATGTAGTGATTGAACTCACAGGAAATAATGTTTTATTCATCAGAATCAGGGTCCCCTGTGGACCACATACTCGATTTTCACTGTGCTGAGCTTTCCTGCGTACAACAAATTGCATCCGGTGTGCGACATGCTCTACAGCTGAGCGTAAAGAGTCGGATTGGATGTTCATAAAAGCATGTTCTCTTTCAAGACATGCAAGTTGGGAACGCCACCAACAATTATGACAATAATCACAATATGATTGGGAACTGCCTGAACGTTCCCAATCCATTTTTAAGTGGAATTGGTGGCGCTGCTGTCACGTACGCGCAGTAAAATTTGCATAATTCTTTTTACCTGTGTTTACTGCAAATATTTGACTGCTTTCGGCTCCGCCAGCGCCAAAATTTCCCCTATCGGCGAGTTTTGGTACTGATGTTTTTTTTTTTTTCACGGAATTCATCTTCCCATGCCTTCGAATTCCGTGTAATATTTTTAGCTACAGATACCTCCAAAGAGGAAAAGTTAATTTATGGCCACCCTGTATTTTGTCAGCTGATAATTTAGATTCTGTTAAAGTGAAAATATTGGATATCCGATTATTAATAAAAATGAACCTCGTGTTAAGTATACCTACACAATAGAATGAAAAGGTTTGGGAGGATTTATAATATGAAAGACGTTATTATAAATTCTTCCTAATTTAGAATAAAAGCAGGGGAAAGACGGTATATAAATGGGTAAAAGAACTTGGGTATCCTCTGCTACAGAAAGCATATAAGTACTTGATCGTTGTACGATCTCTGCAATTCTTCTCTCAGCCAGTCTCTAACAGAGTATGTTGTAGAGGGATTATAATCTAGCTGATCAGAAAGTTTCCTTCTAGATAGTGCAGAATGCTATTTAGAAACTAGCGTTCACGATACCGCACGTGATGTTTATAGGAGCGGGAGAATACTGTTCATTCTACAAACATAAGTATAGTGAAAAGAGCGGCATTCATTGAAAGGTTCTCAGCACTCTTACTTTCACGTTGTACAACGTAAATATAATACTAGGAAAACTTGTTATGAATTCAAAAGTGTGAAAATGTAATTTACTCAAACCTCATTCTCTAAAGAATGATCTGATCCCCCCCCCTGCAAAAAAAAAAAATCCATTTATAGTATTCATTATCATCTATCGGAAGATTTTTGGAGTTCAACAGCTTTCTTTATACGATTAAGTTAAACATTTAAGTTGAAAAAATCTAAATCAACGAAGTCCGATCATCACACGTACACACACACACACACAACGAGAGAGAGAGAATACTGGTTCCTATCACAAGTATATAACTCTGTTACAGGTCATATTCTGCTCGGGTTGAAGTTAACCACTCCCCATTAGACTTTCAACAGAATAAATCTTCACATTTTACTTGTTTTTATTATAATCTAAATCACCTAAAACCCGTAAATGTGCCAACTTGATTTAATTAGAATTTTACCAAATCCTTTAAGAAAGTTCCGTTAATGTGTTGGGTTCAAATGGCCTGTCACGGTCAGGTCAGGTCAACAACTTGCTTTCATGGAAACGTAATTAATGGTATGACAGGGCGTTTCATCCTATCTCATGCACATGATCCGCTGTGTCAATTTCATGTATTGCATGTCAGTTGTCTATACTGAGGGTAGAAAAACGAGTTTCCGGGAGCAAAAACTTCGGCACCATCCTATGAGATCAGCCAACCCGCCTTCAGTGAAAATCCCTTATTTAAAAGAACCTCTAACTTCTTTGCGTCCTAGGGATTCACATCTAGATCTTTTCAGGTAAACGATGTCGTCTTTAGTGGCTGAGTTACTGAGTTATAAAGTTTACATTTGATATTTTTTTATAATGACTGGTGGCTTCTTGCAGATGAGTTTTCTACCAAAATTAGATGGTACGCTTATGACTGGGCTCATCAATTTGGAATTCGAGAATGAACCAGTATATAATAGTGTTTGCCTTTTTTTTTTGTTCTCTAAAATCAGTTAGGTACACACTGGTTTTCCGCTTAGTAAAACCATTATGCGTACTCGAATGTATAATTGACATAGCTGAGATGTAATCAGAATTTACATCAGGTACATACCTGCTTTACGACTTCTTTCGGCGCGTAGTCGAGTACTGTGAAGAGTGAGGAACGTCTGTGTGTGAACACAAACAAAATATTTCTGCTTTGAACGAGCACAAACTATTTCCTGTAGCACTTAGGGCCATTAGTCAGACAACAAAGTAGAGGAAGAAATTCCTTAAGAAAATTCTACCACATCACGTCAAGTAGCAGTTAGATAGATGGGGAAAGAGGATGTTTGTCTGTGTCAACATATCCTCCGCTTGCAGTTTGTGTTCAACAAGTAATTACTATTGTACACAGTAGGCTGTTAACAGTAGCATTTAGGTACGTTGTTTCCTGTAGGAGTTTCACCAAACGTCAGAGTCTTATGCCTGGGGCATAAAAGTCCCCCCATGCGTAAAATAAAAGGTTACCCGTCATTTTTATCCAACCTCGGGGGTTACCATAACAGCCCGAAGAACCCCAGTGACGGCTGACCTAATGGGGATCACAAGCCTGATCAGTACGGAGATTACAGTAAAACACTGTATGACTTCACACCCATTAAACTCGCTGGCAGTTTCTTTTGGTGAAGTTATCGGGAAACGCCATTTAAACTTTAAAAGGCATTTTCTGACAGCGTTAAGGTAGGTCTTTCCTTGATGAACTTAATGTTCTTGCTCCATTAGATGTCTTCTGTCAGTTTGCTATTTTATCTCATTGGACGACACTCACTCGAACAAATGGACATTTCGGCTGAGTGAAAATGCAAGAAACCTTTATCTGGTGATTGGCCAATCTTGAACAGTCGAAAACAGAAATGGATTTGGTGCGGATTTCACGGTACAAGTCATAAATCTCTTCCTAACCTGTAATCAAGACCGCTCTTGTGTAAGCTTCAACAGGACGGCAAGACGACCTTTTAATATCCATACCTTTCTTGATAGCCCCGGGACAAAATATTACCTTGCTCTACTATGTATAACTCATTAAAAGAGGAATGACATATCAGTAACCTGTCTTGTGATAAATAAAAAACTTTTTAGTGGAAGACACTGTTGTCTAGGAACTCGTTTTCTAGTGGATATTGTAACCTGTTAGTTTTGTAATTAGTTTACGAACGTGAAAAATGTTCTTGTTTATGCTAGAAACATGTGACGTCGCAGAATCAGATGGCTTGGCTTCAAAAATATTGTTTTTTGTTTCCATATATTCAGTTTCATTTCCTCTTCAGCAGTCATTTTGAGAGATTCATCTCTTTAAAGAAGTTTAATGACTTCTTCAGTACGTCCCCAAATTAAATTATATTTAGAAAATTTATTGCTAAACAGCATGAACATGCATTTTAATTATTATAAAAACTTCCTTAATATTTCTGGTAATTAAAATTACCAAGGAAGTCCAGTTTTTTTTAATTGCCATAAACGTGTTGTAATTAATTACCAAGTAAAAGACTAAAACGTGTGAAATTCTTCCAAATAACTTATATAACATACCAAATCCGAAAAAGAATGATCAAGGGTATGGAAGGGGTAGTTATTACAGTATTCATTTTTTCCTAATAATATTTGTGTATTTGAGTCTACAGTTCATCTCTGGAAGCTGCTCAACTTTCACTAATTTTAAAACCCTCTCACACACTTTTCTTCCAAATATTCTACTCAAAACTAAATGGTGACCACTTCCTATCTCAAATCCTCTCTACACTCTTGTATCCTGAACAGCATGAACGGTAAGCATAAGCACTTTTAAGGTAGACTAATGTTGGCAAATTCCAAAATGGAGAATTGGACAAAGATTTATTAGTACGTATAGACCACAAAGGTTCTACTAAGGTGCAAAGTAGGAGGATGGATTTTTCTGATCATTAGAGAAGGCAGTTGCCAAAGGAAAAAGGTGATTCTTATTGGATATCTAAAAAGGTAGAGTAGGAAATAAATACCAGACATACAGAAATAGTGTAAGAAAATTGGGAGAAAATCATAAGGCTAATCATAAGGCTAATATTAATGGCAAGTATCTGCTGGCTGGCTGTTAAGGATTAGTCGGGATTAATAATATGGATTCGTCATTATTAATACCATGTTGCAACGTAAAGATGTGTACAAATTCACACAGAGAAGACAGAAGAAATAATAAAGTCATATTGGCTGTTATTGTAGAGAGTGATATCTTCATGCCCGTTCAGGATACAAAAGTGTAGAGAGGATTTGAAATAGGAAGTGATCAAGTTTTGAGCAGGATAAAATTGAAAATGTCACATTGGAAAGAAAAGTGTGTGAGAGGGTTTTAAAATTAGTGAAAGTTGAGCAGCTTTCAGAGGTGAACTGTAGACTCAAATACACAAATATTATTGGGGGGTGGGGAGGTGGAATGATAGTTTAAAGGAAAAGAATCAAATACTGGGGGATTCAGTGACAAACACTGAGGGAAAACATTGATCTATTCAGTCAGAGACATGTACGGAGGGTAGATGATTATAAAACTGTCATGAAAAATTAAACTAATTATATATCAATATTTTAGGTAGAAAAACTATCAAACCTGAAATGGAACCTCTTCTGGATAAATGATATTTAAGTCTAAATGCTTTAATATGGAAGATTAAGTTTTACAGTGAGCCACTCTACATAATTTTCAGATGGCATGGTCAGAAGACTGAATTACTAATGCCATCGTCCGAATTATAGAAAAATTTCCTCTAATGAATATTCCATGAAAGATTTACACATGCATACTTAAGCCAAGAAAAAGTTTGGAAGAGAAATTTCAGGAAAAATAATCAAGTTCATTCTACATACAAAGCATGATCATTTAAAGGAAATAATTGAGAAATCATGAGAATATAACAAGTATCTGTATTCCCCTTTGGTAAATATGAAGATCTAATTAATGATATAATATAATTCAGCAATTAAAATCGCAAGAGGTAGAGTAACCCATTAAAGTTAATCGGATATAAGGCAAGTATGCACAATGTCTCTCTTTTTCATCAACTATACGAAGCCCATTCTGAAGGAGAGTCGCGTTAAAGCGGTTATCAAATTTGGAGATATTAGACATAGCTCTTTACTTTATGCAGGTGATGTTATAGTCCTGAATAAATTTGATACAAGTCTGCAGTATTCCCTAAATAAAGTGACTAAATGCTGTAACAAATTTAGCATTAAAATCATCAATAAAATGACAAACCTATGAAAAGGCAGAACATGAAAAACATCAACTGTATGCTCAATGGAAAACACCAATACAAGAATTAAAATATTTCAGCTATGTAGGCACAATTTTTAGTGGAATGGCAAATTAAATATAGAAATAAACAACCGAATAATAAAAGCTGGTATGGTAGGGAGCCAGATGAATAAAGTTAAGTGGAATACGAATCTATCCATAGGCATAGATATTCATGACTATCTTTAGGTTGAAGATGACGTTCATCTTGCGTGGATGAGATCACCACCACACTTATTGGAGGTGTGTAATAGCCCAAAAGAATCCATATTTAGTTTCTAGAGCAAAGTTCCAGAATTTTTTACCCCTGTTACAGAGGAACTATGATCTCAAATAACTTACTATCATACTACAATTTCTTTTATTAGTTAAATATGACAAAACGTGCGTATTGCATATACATTTCCACAGAGATTGGTATTTGGAATCTAATTAAATAAAGCGTTTAAAATGTTATTAAAAATAATCAAAAACGATACGTAGAAAAAGTAAAGTTTTGCAGGAAAAAATAGGCGAAATTAATGAAATAAAGAGCCAAAAGGTTTCACTTCGGCGATGTAAACATTATTTAAATTAAGGGGATATTTAATCTCACATTATTTCAAAGCCGAATAAGAAAACTCTAAGATAGAAATGAAAGAGTTTCATGCCGAATATAGCAAACTATAAAAGTTCCGCGAGTACAAGCGTGAGCAAACACCTGGGTGGTGCAATACCGGGTAACTCGTAGTCAAGGTGGATAAAGCTAGGATTGCTATTCTTAGTAAGCGAAATATTTGTAGGCGATATATTTGCCAAGGTTGACGGTCTTCAGAATAGTCCACTGAAAGAATATTTTCGGAGAGGGTAGTCACCACGTACTCCTATTACTATGGATATGGAAGAGTGTCTTAGATACTCTTCAATATCAGCAGAGTCTTCAAATACAAAAAGAAAAATCTTTAACTTGAGTTTGTCGACGAGCGGATTTTAAATTTAAGATTCTCCCTAATGCATAACGTCAAAATTGCAATTTTTCAATGGAAACTTCAGTATCGCTGGAATTAATGGCAGCCACAACTTGTGCTGAATTTCTTAAGCCAGACATAGCTGGGTGTAACTTTTCCCCTTTGCCCCAACTTGGAAGATAAAGTGCTGATGGCTGACATAATCGATTCAACATTCAACCAGGAAATGTTTAGCTTGTTCGAAAATGACGTTTTAGCAGGTGCATTCCAGGCAAGTCAAGAACAAGAGCATGCAGACACAAGAAGCCTCTTTCAAGGGGAGAATTAAATCCAGAATAAGTAGAAGTGAAAATATTTTGATGATCATTTCGCCTCAGGTTATGTCTTACAATCTCAGCTTCAACCTCAATACGTAACTATTCGTTGCGATTTTGTACCAAAAAAAAAAAGAAAATACGAAACAAATATTGAAATAATACTTTTAATATTTATTGCTTTATCTATTGAATTTATTCTTTCAAATATTGAAAATTCAGAATAAATATTTACGTATGCAGAAAAATGTCACTATTGTTACGTTTTTGAAAACGGAATACTAAGTGTCGTCTGCTTTAAAAATAAAATACTGAGCGTTATAGAATAAATAGTTCCACCTAATTCTGCCTATGTTTTTTTATATTTCTTTAAAAAAATTGCGAATTTTTGTATATTAATAATATAGAGTTCCTTTCAAATATCTTCATGATTTCCTCTTTATTTACTTAACTACTCATTGAATTAAATATGATTTTTATCTACGTATTACTCAACTGCTGCCAGACATCTGAATACTGATATAAATCCTAAACGATGCTACCGAAACCCTAGCTTCATATTTCGCAATGATGGCGAACGGCAATGAATACTTTATTACCATAAGTTTCTCTGGGGCTTCATTTCTCTTTGGGCACCGAGGGAAAGTATGTGAAGTCCGACAAGGTGTATTGACATACTGGTAATGGCTTCCTCCGATGCGGGTAAGAATGGCTGATTGTAAACCCGTTCACGTGATAAACACTCCTTGTTCTTTGCAACTAGTTTTCGATTGAGACAGGCGGCAACGTATCTAGAAGGCAGAGTAAATGGGCGTAATCAGGGATGCTCCTCTTCAAAGAGTGAGAGATCTGTTGTCAGGCTAAGGGTGTACTTAGAGTACTTATCATGCGGGTAGTCACTGCAGAACGAAAAAAGAAACGACCACTTCTCCAGTGAGCAACAGCTTGCAGTTAATATTCTCACCAAGTCCTACTGCGCTTCATCTTAACTTCAAGTTAGACAGAAATGGGCACACATGTGCCGTCAATACCTAATGTCACTACAGAGACTGGTTTCACGTATCTCCCAGCATCCTAACAACACAATAATCCCGGTCGACAATTTACTGCATTCTCTGTGAGATCATTATTACTCCTTTGCCTCTCGCGCAACATAACTGCGGTTTCCTACTGCTTAAGCTGATGGGTGGCTCACAACAGAAACTTGAGGGTGTTGATATGCATAACGAATAGCAAGATTAATCCTTATTGGCATCCACACTTGATGTAGGACAAATAGAGGACACTCCTGCATGTTATTAATGGAACATACAACTCCTGGTAAATTTTCGTAATGCTCACTCATATGAGTTTTAGTTAATATGTAAGGCTGACTATCGGTATTTATGTTAAAGTGACCATATACAAAATTAATGGGAATATTTTTAAGTATTAGTATAGGACATCCTATGTAATACAACGCTATTCAGGCTTTACTCTTCATAAAGACAAACACTTTCGATATTTTAACAGATTAAATACGTTTTAAAATGTTCTTGATGCGGTCAAAAATCTGAATATAAAATCTGAACTTGGGCTATTGTTTCAATGAATTTACTAAACACCGCGTGTAAAGCAATGAACTAAAACTATTCCAAAGGGAGCCGTCATCGTCTGCTGATAACAATGGTGTTGTGTACCAGTGGAAAGATGAATGAACTGAAAAACGACTGTTAACAATTGCTAATTATCCGACTGCTTTGAAAAAGGTATTGTTAAAGCAAGATTCTTTTGATATTCTGCTTTAAGCCACACAATTGCAATTAATATTTTAATTGGTTACTTCATCGGTAAACCTCATAATACTTCAAATGTTCCCCGTTGTTTCTTAAAGTAATGCTAAATGGGGGTTACAGAAAGCAGTGAAGACTAATAGCGATTTATTAGCGTAATATTATGTTATTAGAACTGGTTTTCCATTACTGAAAGATAATTGAAATTGAAATAGGACATTGTGGTAGGAGGCCCCTGTATACCATTAAACACTACGTGCACAGATTTTTCACACGTGGACAAATAAATGTGTATGGTGTCCTTAATTATCTACAACTAAATGTGTGCGCACCGTTCCTGAGCCAGCCTACTTTGCTCAGAAAAACTGTAATATATCCGAGTTTTGACGCGGTAAGTGATTACGTTACACCCCTTGTAAATGGAGTTTTCAGGGATTTTTGGGTGGACCAGCCGGAGGAGGTGAGGACGTTTGATGATTAATGAACAATACTTGGGAATCGTTTGCAGGTCGCCTTTTGGAATTTGAGAACAAGCTCAAATCTTCAACACACATTTCAGCGGCTTCTTACCGTTTTGACAGATGTTACCTAGTAATTTAATAGATCCACCTTAATAGCGTATTGCAACAGATAACCTACGATGAGCTTATTAAAATTTCCCCAAAGGACTTTATAGTTCAGCTGGTAAAAAAACAAAAAAAATGATATTATGTAACTGCCACGTACAGAGAATACTGTTAGTTTATCATTTTTAGAACGGATGGTGCTCTAACATGGGTTCTTGGAATAATTACAATTCCTTAAGCTGCAATGTTTGAATGAAAGGATTATTTCGGTTGTTGAGAAAATCATTGTTTGAATGAAATTATTATTTTCGTTGTTGAAAAGAAGCATTGTTTGAATGAAATGATTATTTCAGTTATTGAGGAGATGATTATTTCGGGTGTTGAAAAGATGCATTGTTGGAAAGAAATGATCATTTCAGTTATTGAGAAAATCCATTGTTTGAGTGAAATTATTATTTCGGTTGTTGAAAAGATGCATTGTTTGAATGAAAACATTATTTCAGTTATTTAAAAGATGCATTGTTTGAATAAAAACATTATTTCAGTTATTGAGAAGATACATTGTTTGAATGAAATTATTATTTCAGTTATTTAAAAGATGCATTGTTTGAATAAAATTATTTAGGTTCTATAAAAGATGCATTGTTTGAATAAAATGATTAATTCAGTTATTGAGAAGATGCATTGTTTGAATGAAATGATTATTTCGATTCTTTAAAAGATGCATTGTTTGAATGAAATGACTATTTCAAATGTTGAAATGCTGCATTGTTTGAAAGAAATGAATATTTCAGTTATTGAGAAGATGCATTGTTTGAATGAAATTATTATTTAGGTTGTTTAAAAGATGCATTGTTTGAATGAAATGATTATTTCAGTTATTTAGAAGATGCATTGTTTGAAAGAAATGACTATTTCAGTTATTGATAAAATGCATTGTTTGAATGAAATTATTATTTAGGTTGTTTAAAAGATGCATTGTATGATTGAAATGATTATTTCAGTTATTGAGAAGATTTCATTGTTTGAATGAAATTATTATTTAGGTTGTTTGAAAGATGCATTGTTGGGATGAAATGATTACTTCGGTTATGTAAAAGATGCAATGTTTGAACGAAATGATTATTTCAGTTATTGAGAGGATGCATCGTTAGAATAAAATGATTATTTAGGTTCTTTAAAAGATGCATTGTCTGAATGAAATGATTATTACAGTTTTTGAGATGATGCATTGTTTGATATGATTATTTCGGTTGTTGAAATCATGCATTGTTTGAATGATATGATTATTTAAGTTATTGAGAAGATGCATTTTTCGAATGAAATTATTATTTAGGTTGTTTAAAAGATGCATTGTTTGAATGAGATGATTATTTCAGTTATGAAAAGATGCGTTTGAATGAAATGACTATTTTAATTGTTGAGAAAATGCATTGTTTGAATGAAATGATTATTTCGGTTGTTCATAAGATGCATGTTTGAATGAAATGATTATTAGGTTGTTTAGAAGATGCATTGTTTGATTGAAATGATTATTTCAGTTGTTGAGAAGATGCAGTTTGAATGATATGATTATTTCGGTTGTTAAAAGATACAGTTTGAAAGAAATGATTATTTAAGTTATTGAGAAGATGCATTGTTCGAATGAAATTATTATTTAGGTTATTTAAAAGATGCATTGTTTGAATGAAATGACTATTTCGGTTGTTGGGAAGATGCATTCTTTGATTGAAATGATTATTTAAGTTACTGAGAAGATGCATTGTTCGAATGAAATTATTATTTAGGTTGTTTAAAAGATGCATTGTTTGAATGAAATGACAATTTCGGTTGTTGGGAAGATGCATTGTTTGATTGAAATGATTATTTCGGTTTTTGAGAATATGCATGTTTGAAATTATTATTTCGGTTGTTGAGAAGATGCATGTTTGAATGAAATTATTATTTCGGTTGTTGAGAAGATGCATGTTTGAATGAAATTATTATTTCGGTTGTTGAGAAGATGCATGTTTGAATGAAATGATTATTTCGGTTGTTTAGAAGATGCATTGTTTGATTGAAATGATTATTTCGGTTGTTTAGAAGATGCATTGTTTGATTGAAATGATTATATCAGTTGTTGAGAAGATGCAGTTTGAATGATATGATTATTTCGGATGTTGAAAGATGCAGTTTGAAAGAAATGATTATTTAAGTTATTGAGAAGATGCATTGTTCGAATGAAATTATTATTTAGGTTGTTTAAAAGATGCATTGTTTGAATGAAATGACTATTTAGGTTGTTTAAAAGATGCATTGTTTGAATGAAATGACAATTTCGGTTGTTGGGAAGATGCATTGTTTGATTGAAATGATTATTTCGGTTGTTGGGAAGATGCATTGTTTGATTGAAATGATTATTTCGGTTGTTGGGAAGATGCATTGTTTGATTGAAATGATTATTTCGGTTGTTGGGAAGATGCATTGTTTGATTGAAATGATTATTTCGGTTGTTGGGAGAGGCATTGTTTGATTGAAATGATTATTTCGGTTGTTGGGAAGATGCATTGTTTGATTGAAATGATTATTTCGGTTGTTGGGAAGATGCATTGTTTGATTGAAATGATTATTTCGGTTGTTGGGAAGATGCATTGTTTGATTGAAATGATTATTTCGGTTGTTGGGAAGATGCATTGTTTGATTGAAATGATTATTTCGGTTGTTGGGAAGATGCATTGTTTGATTGAAATGATTATTTCGGTTGTTGGGAAGATGCATTGTTTGATTGAAATGATTATTTCGGTTGTTGGGAAGATGCATTGTTTGATTGAAATGATTATTTCGGTTGTTGGGAAGATGCATTGTTTGATTGAAATGATTATTTCGGTTGTTGGGAAGATGCATTGTTTGATTGAAATGATTATTTCGGTTGTTGAGAATATGCATGTTTGAATGAAATGATTATTTCGGTTGTTGAGAATATGCATGTTTGAATGAAATGATTATTTCGGTTGTTGGGAAGATGCATTGTTTGATTGAAATGATTATTTCGGTTGTTGGGAAGATGCATTGTTTGATTGAAATGATTATTTCGGTTGTTGAGAATATGCATGTTTGAATGAAATGATTATTTCGGTTGTTGAGAATATGCATGTTTGAATGAAATGATTATTTCGGTTGTTGAGAATATGCATGTTTGAATGAAATGATTATTTCGGTTGTTGAGAATATGCATGTTTGAATGAAATGATTATTTCGGTTGTTGAGAATATGCATGTTTGAATGAAATGATTACTTCGGTTGTTGAGAATATGCATGTTTGAATGAAATGATTACTTCAGTTGTTGAGAATATGCATGTTTGAATGAAATTATTATTTAGGTTGTTGAGAATATGCAGGTGTGAATGAAATTATTATTTAGGTTGTTGAGAAGATGAATGTTTGAATGAAATTATTTAGGTTGTTTAGAAGATGCATGTTTGAATGAAATAATTTCATTCAAACAATGCATCTTTTAAAGATGCCTAAATAATAATTTCATTCAAACAATACATCTTCTCAACAACCAAAATGGTCATTTCATTCAAACAATGCATCTTATCAATAACTGAAATGATTATTTCAGTTATTGAGAAGATACATTGCTTGAATGAAATTATTATTACAGTTATTGAGAAGATGCATTGTTTGAATGAAATTATTATTACAGTTATTGAGAAGATGCATTGTTTGAATGAAATTATTATTACAGTTATTGAGAAGATGCATTGTTTGAATGAAATTATTATTTCGGTTGTTGAGAATATGCATTGTTTGAATGAAATTATTATTTCATTTGTTGAGAATATGCATTGTTTGAATGAAATTATTATTTCATTTGTTGAGAATATGCATTGTTTGAATGAAATTATTATTTCATTTGTTGAGAATATGCATTGTTTGAATGAAATTATTATTTCATTTGTTGAGAATATGCATGTTTGAAATTATTATTTCGGTTGTTCAGAAGATGCATGTTTGAATGAAATGATTATTTCGGTTGTTGAGAAGATGCATGTTTGAATGAAATGATTATTTCGGTTGTTGAGAAGATGCATGTTTGAATGAAATTATTATTTCGGTTGTTGAGAAGATGCATGTTTGAATGAAATTATTATTTCGGTTGTTGAGAAGATGCATGTTTGAATGAAATTATTATTTCGGTTGTTGAGAATATGCATGTTTGAATGAAATGATTACTTCGGTTGTTGAGAATATGCATGTTTGAATGAAATGATTACTTCGGTTGTTGAGAATATGCATGTTTGAATGAAATTATTATTTAGGTTGTTGAGAATATGCAGGTGTGAATGAAATTATTATTTAGGTTGTTGAGAAGATGAATGTTTGAATGAAATTATTTAGGTTGTTTAGAAGATGCATGTTTGAATGAAATAATTTCATTCAAACAATGCATCTTTTAAAGATGCCTAAATAATAATTTCATTCAAACAATACATCTTCTCAACAACCAAAATGGTCATTTCATTCAAACAATGCATCTTATCAATAACTGAAATGATTATTTCAGTTATTGAGAAGATACATTGCTTGAATGAAATTATTATTACAGTTATTGAGAAGATGCATTGTTTGAATGAAATTATTATTACAGTTATTGAGAAGATGCATTGTTTGAATGAAATTATTATTACAGTTATTGAGAAGATGCATTGTTTGAATGAAATTATTATTACAGTTATTGAGAAGATGCATTGTTTGAATGAAATTATTATTTCGGTTGTTGAGAATATGCATTGTTTGAATGAAATTATTATTTCATTTGTTGAGAATATGCATTGTTTGAATGAAATTATTATTTCATTTGTTGAGAATATGCATTGTTTGAATGAAATTATTATTTCATTTGTTGAGAATATGCATGTTTGAAATTATTATTTCGGTTGTTCAGAAGATGCATGTTTGAATGAAATGATTATTTCGGTTGTTGAGAAGATGCATGTTTGAATGAAATGATTATTTCGGTTGTTGAGAAGATGCATGTTTGAATGAAATTATTATTTCGGTTGTTGAGAAGATGCATGTTTGAATGAAATTATTATTTCGGTTGTTGAGAAGATGCATGTTTGAATGAAATTATTATTTCGGTTGTTGAGAATATGCATGTTTGAATGAAATGATTACTTCGGTTGTTGAGAATATGCATGTTTGAATGAAATGATTACTTCGGTTGTTGAGAATATGCATGTTTGAATGAAATTATTATTTAGGTTGTTGAGAATATGCAGGTGTGAATGAAATTATTATTTAGGTTGTTGAGAAGATGAATGTTTGAATGAAATTATTTAGGTTGTTTAGAAGATGCATGTTTGAATGAAATAATTTCATTCAAACAATGCATCTTTTAAAGATGCCTAAATAATAATTTCATTCAAACAATACATCTTCTCAACAACCGAAATGGTCATTTCATTCAAGCAATGTATCTTCTCAATAACTGAAATAAACATTTCAGTTATTGATAAGATGCATTGTAACTGAAATAATCATTTCAGTTACAATGCATCTTTTAAAGAAAAGAAATAATAATCTCATTCAAACAATGCATGTTCTCAACAACCGAAATAGTCAATTCACTGAAGCAATGCATCTTTGCAATAACTGAAATAATCATTTCAGTCAAACAATGGATCTTTTAAATAACCGAAATAATCATTTCATTCAAACAATGTATCTTGTCAATAAATGAAATAATGATTTCATTCAAACAATGCATCTTCTCAATAAATGAAATAATGATTTCATTCAAACAATGCATCTTCTCATAACTGAATGATCATTTCATTCAAACAATGCATCTCCTCAATAACTGCAGTATTCATTTCATTCAAACAATGCATCTTTTAAAGAACCTAAATAATAATTTCATTCAAACAATGCATCTTCTCAATAACTGAAATAATCCTTTCTTTCAAAAAATGCGTATTCTAAACAATTTAAATAATAATTTCATTCAAACATGCATCTTCTCAAGAACATATTAAATAAAAATTTCATTCAAACATGCATCTGCTCAACAACCAAAATAATCGTTTCATTCAAACAACGCATCTACTCAACAACCGAAATAGCCATTTCATTCAAACAGTGCATCTTTTAAACAACCTAAATAATAATTTCATTTGAACAATGCATCTTCTCAATAACTGAAATAATCATTTCATTTAAACAATGCATGTTCTCAATAACTGAAATAATCATTTCATTTAAACAATGCATCTTCTCAATAACTGAAATAATCATTTCATTTAAACAATGCATCTTCTCAATAACTGAAATAATCATTTCATTCACAAATGCATCTTTTAAAGAACCTACATAATAATTTCATTCAAACAAAGCATCTTTTAAACAACCTAAATAATAATTTCATTCAAACAGTATATCTTCTAAATAACTGAAATAATCATTTCTTTCAAATAATGCAGCATTTGAATAACCGAATTATTCATTTCATTCAAACAATGCATCTTCTCAATAACTGAAATAATCATTTTTTCAAACAAGACATCTTTTAAACAACCTAAATAATATTTTCATTCAAAGAATGCATCTTCTCAATAACTGAAACAATCATTTCATTCAAACATGCATCGTCTCAACAACCAAAATAATAATTTCATTCAAACAATGCATCTTCTCAATAACTGTAATAATAATTTCATTCAAACAATGCATCTTCTCAATAACTGTAATAATCATTTCATTAAAACAATGCATCTTCTCAATAACTATAATAATCATTTCATTAAAACAATCCATCTTTTAAAGAACCGACATAATTTCATTCAAACAATGCATCTTTTAAAGAACTGAAATGGTCATTTCATTCACACAATGTATCTTCTCAATAACTGAAATTGAGAAGATACATTGTGAAATTGAAATTGTTGGGAAGATGCATTGTTTAATTGAAATGATTATTTCGGTTGTTGAGAAGATGCATGTTTAAATAAAATTATTTAGGTGGTTTAAAAGATGCATTGTTTAGATGAAATGATTATTTCGGTTCTTTAAAAGATGCATTGTTTGGATGAAGTGATTATTTAGGTTCTTTAAAAGATGCATTCTTTGAATGAAATGATTATTTCGGTTTTTGAGAAGATGCATGTTTGAATGAAAATCATTTCGGTTCTTTAAAAGTTGCATTGTTTGAAAGAAATGATTATTTCGGTTGCTGAGAAGATACATGTTTGAATGAAATGATTATTTCAGTTATTGAGAAGATACATTGTGTGAATGAAATGATTATTTCGGTTGCTGAAAAGATGCAGTGTTTGAAAGAAATCATTATTTCATTTATTGAGAAGATACATTGTGTGAATGAAATGGTTATTTAGGTTCTTTAAAAGATACATTGTGTGAATGAAATGGTTATTTAGGTTCTTTAAAAGATGCAGTGTTTGAATGAAATTATTATGTCGTTCTTTAAAAGATATATTGTTTTAATGAAATGATTATTACAGTTATTGAGAAGATGCATTGTTTGAATGAAATTATTATTACAGTTATTGAGAAGATGCATTGTTTGAATGAAATTATTATTACAGTTATTGAGAAGATGCATTGTTTGAATGAAATTATTATTTCGGTTTTTGAGAATATGCATGTTTGAAATTATTATTTCGGTTGTTGAGAATATGCATGTTTGAAATTATTATTTCGGTTGTTGAGAAGATGCATGTTTGAATGAAATTATTATTTCGGTTGTTGAGAATATGCATGTTTGAATGAAATGATTATTTCGGTTGTTGAGAATATGCATGTTTGAATGAAATGATTACTTCGGTTGTTGAGAATATGCATGTTTGAATGAAATGATTACTTCGGTTGTTGAGAATATGCATGTTTGAATGAAATGATTACTTCGGTTGTTGAGAATATGCATGTTTGAATGAAATTATTATTTAGGTTGTTGAGAATATGCATGTTTGAATGAAATTATTATTTAGGTTGTTGAGAATATGCATGTTTGAATGAAATTATTATTTAGGTTGTTGAGAATATGCAGGTGTGAATGAAATTATTATTTAGGTTGTTGAGAAGATAAATGTTTGAATGAAATTATTTAGGTTGTTTAGAAGATGCATGTTTGAATGAAATAATTTCATTCAAACAATGCATCTTTTAAAGATGCCTAAATAATAATTTCATTCAAACAATACATCTTCTCAACAACCGAAATGGTCATTTCATTCAAGCAATGTATCTTCTCAATAACTGAAATAATCATTTCAGTAACAATGCATCTTTTAAAGAAAAGAAATAATAATCTCATTCAAACAATGCATGTTCTCAACAACCGAAATAGTCAATTCACTGAAACAATGCATCTTTGCAATAACTGAAATAATCATTTCAGTCAAACAATGGATCTTTTAAATAACCGAAATAATCATTTCATTCAAACAATATATCTTGTCAATAAATGAAATAATGATTTCATTCAAACAATGCATCTTCTCATAACTGAATGATCATTTCATTCAAACAATGCATCTCCTCAATAACTGCAGTATTCATTTCATTCAAACAATGCATCTTTTAAAGAACCTAAATAATAATTTCATTCAAACAATGCATCTTCTCAATAACTGAAATAATCCTTTCTTTCAAACAATGCGTATTCTAAACAATTTAAATAATAATTTCATTCAAACATGCATCTTCTCAACAATCGAAAAATTTCATTCAAACAATGCATCTTCTCAACAACATGAATAAAAATTTCATTCAAACATGCATCTGCTCAACAACCGAAATAATCATTTCATTCAAACAACGCATCTACTCAACAACCGAAATAGCCATTTCATTCAAACAGTGCATCTTTTAAACAACCTAAATAATAATTTCATTTGAACAATGCATCTTCTCAACAACCGAAATAATCATTTCATTTAAACAATGCATCTTCTCAACAACCGAAATAATCATTTCATTTAAACAATGCATCTTCTCAATAACTGAAATAATCATTTCATTCACAAATGCATCTTTTAAAGAACCTACATAATAATTTCATTCAAACAAAGCATCTTTTAAACAACCTAAATAATAATTTCATTCAAACAGTATATCTTCTCAATAACTGAAATAATCATTTCTTTCAAATAATGCAGCATTTGAATAACCGAATTATTCATTTCATTCAAACAATGCATCTTCTCAATAACTGAAATAATCATTTTTTCAAACAAGACATCTTTTAAACAACCTAAATAATATTTTCATTCAAAGAAAGCATCTTCTCAATAACTGAAATAATCATTTCATTCAAACATGCAACTTCTCAAAAACCGAAATAATAATTTCATTGAAACAATGCATCTTCTAAATAACTGTAATAATAATTTCATTCAAACAATGCATCTTCTCAATAACTGTAATAATCATTTCATTAAAACAATCCATCTTTTAAAGAACCGACATAATTTCATTCAAACACTGCATCTTTTAAAGAACCTAAATAGTCATTTCATTCACACAATGTATCTTCTCAATAACTGAAATTGAGAAGATACATTGTGAAATTGAAATTGAAATTGTTGGGAAGATGCATTGTTTAATTGAAATGATTATTTCGGTTGTTGAGAAGATGCATGTTTAAATAAAATTATTTAGGTGGTTTAAAAGATGCATTGTTTAGATGAAATGATTATTTCGGTTCTTTAAAAGATGCATTGTTTGGATGAAGTGATTATTTAGGTTCTTTAAAAGATGCATTCTTTGAATGAAATGATTATTTCGGTTGTTGAGAAGATGCATGTTTGAATGAAATGATCATTTCGGTTCTTTAAAAGTTGCATTGTTTGAAAGAAATGATTATTTCGGTTGCTGAGAAGATACATGTTTGAATGAAATGATTATTTCAGTTATTGAGAAGATACATTGTGTGAATGAAATGATTATTTCGGTTGCTGAAAAGATGCAGTGTTTGAAAGAAATCATTATTTCAGTTATTGAGAAGATACATTGTGTGAATGAAATGGTTATTTAGGTTCTTTAAAAGATGCAGTGTTTGAATGAAATTATTATGTCGGTTCTTTAAAAGATATATTGTTTTAATGAAATGATTATTACAGTTATTGAGAAGATGCATTGTTTGAATGAAATTATTATTACAGTTATTGAGAAGATGCATTGTTTGAATGAAATTATTATTTCGGTTGTTGAGAAGATGCATTGTTTGAATGAAATTATTATTTCGGTTGTTGAGACGATGCATGTTTGAATGAAATTATTGTTTCAGTTATTGAGAAGATGCATTCTTTGAATGAAAATATTATTTAGGTTGTTTAAAAGATGTCTTGTTTGAAAAAATGATTATTTCAGTTATTGAGAAGATATACTGTTTGAATGAAATTATTATTTAGGTTCTTTAAAAGATGCATTGTGTGAATGAAATGATTATTTCGGTTGTTGAGAAGATGCACTGTTTGAATGAAATGGCTATTTCGGTTGTTGAGTAGATGCGTTGTTTGAATGAAATGATTATTTCGTTTGTTGAGCAGATGCATGTTTGAATGAAATTTTTATTTATGTTGTTGAGAAGATGCATTGTTTCAATAAAATTTTTCGATTGTTGAGAAGATGCATGTTTGAATGAAATTACTATTTCGGTTTTTGAAAAGATCATTGTTTGAAAGAAATGATTATTTTATTTTTTGAGATGCATTGTTTGAATGAAATTATTGTTTAAAATTTTTAAAAGATGCATTATTTCAATGAAATGGTTATTTCAGTTATTGAGAAGATGCATTGTTTGAATGAAATGATTATTTAGGTTCTTTAAAAGATGCATTGTTTGAATGAAATGATTATTTAGGTTCTTTAAAAGATGCATTGTTTGAATGAAATGACTATTTCGGTTGTTGAGAAGATGCATTGTTTGAATGAAATGACTATTTCGGTTGTTGAGAAGATGCATTGTTTGAATGAAATGACTATTTCGGTTGTTGAGAAGATGCATTGTTTGAATGAAATGATTATTTCGGTTCTTTAAAAGATGCATAGTTTAAATAAAATGATTATTTCAGTTATGTTATGAGAAGAATCACTCTTTGAATGAAAATATTATTTAGGTTGTTTAAAAGACATTGTTTGAATGAAATGATTTTTTCAGTTATTTTGAAATGCATTGTTTGAATGAAATTATTTCAATTGAGAAATAATGCATCTTCTCTATTGAGAAGATGTGCATTGTTTGAATGAAATGATTATTTAGGTTGTTTAAAAGAGGCTTTGTTTGAGTGAAATGATTATTTCAAATATCTAACTGAATTCATACTTCTTGCATTTTTAGTATGCGAAACTTGAAGAAAAGTAATCGATATATAAAAAGTAGAATATAAACTAATAATTAAATGTTCAACTATCTGATTCAGTTTAATTAAATTCATTGCGAAAGAATGTTATTGTCATCTTTTAAATAAAATTTTTGGACGTAAAATATCTCTTTTGAGACAAGGCAGTTTCTGATCTTTCGCTGCAGATGAGATCTTTTATTTTTATGCACAGCTTAGTAAGAAAAACAAAAGTATTTAAAATATAATTTGTCATTCTCTTCTCCTCGTACTAACCAGCGTTTTCGTGCACAAAGTTTACTGGGAAATGAATATCAGGTATAATCAGTCGCGGACAACATTAAAGCGACTTTTCCTCGGTTAATGGTTTAATACGCAAAGCTTCTCCTGTAGTCAGGCCTCAGTCACAGACGAAAGTCATCTTTAAATTTACAAAGAGTTGAACGGGTCAATAAGTTAGTTTTGGTGTGCCACCCACGAGAAGCGAATGCTGTCAAGGTCAAATGTTTGCCACTCGCTGTCACCAGCAAACATTGGACAGACAGTCTGTCATGTTGTGATTGCTTCTCTTATTCATTACGGGCTGTTTCGCTATTGGTAAACAGAAGCTGTGAGACAGGAGCCTTCTACCGTACGGTGAGCAAAGAGAACAATGTCTAGACAGTAGATCTACTTTGTACGGGAAGACGAGGGGCATACCTTTTCTAAGGACTTAAATTCCTGAACATCGTTGTTTTAAACATCATTCTGCATAGAAAATCTTTTTCTTACTTACTGGAATTACTTCAGAACAGAAAAGAGAATCCAAGAAGGTTGAGCCTTGCAGTTTGAAACTTGGCTTGCATTGTGAGCTGTAGGACCGGTTTTAAGGCAAGCCAAAGCTATAGGTTGTGCAGGTCACTATGTGACGGTTATAAAGACATGAAAATTGCGCTTTGTATAAATACGTAGAGATCTCGGTGAATGGGATAGGAGGAGGGGAGTGTTAAGAAGTGATGCAGTCTACTTAAAAATATTTCCAAGTATAATTATATACAAGAAATGGGGAAATATTAAATTATTACACTTTTTTACAACAAGTACTTTATCAGTGTGATCTCTACCCTTTCCTATCCTTCAGAAGACAATACGGTGATCATTAGAGCTGTTCTACAAGCTTCCCATATCTATTTACTTCACACCAAACTCCGTACAATTAAGTGGTGTAACAAACACTCCTTCTTTAGACACCCCTTCTTTCTCCCCCAACTCGGTCGGTCCCATCCTCCTTTAGGAGGCTATTTCACCTACTTGACAGGGTGTTATTGCTAAGGGTAATTATCACCTTTCGTATCGATATGTAAGTGGATAAGAGCCATTCCTATCTTAAAGGCAACGAGTACACTCCAGGCAGTTGTTACCCAACACCACTTCACTACGTACATATTGATATAATAATAGGATAAATATTCAGCTATCCGTACGTGAATAGAAATAATTCATATACTGGATCGTTACGGATTTTTATGATCAGATAAATAGTTTTTTTTCTGATGACAGAATGACAATAAATACATTTTTCATTCTCCCCTTAAGATGGTGACATTCTCCCATCATTTTTAATTCTAATAATCACTGCTGACTTCCATTATTAATGTCTTACAGTAGCTGGCTTCTTGGCGATCATTTCAATTACCCTGCTTATCTCTCTCTGCTTCTCGCTGACAGTATTTCGTTCGGGTTCTTTTAATTCGTTGCATTTAGATGACCCGCCATTGCTAAAACAGTCAGGTCATCAATTCCACAGCTTAAAGTTTTCATATTCTTTATTTACAACCACTGATACCTCCCGATGCCTACCAAATAGGCTAATCAATATCACAGTCGAATTTTGAGTAGCTTACCAAGTAGGATAGTCAATTGGTAATATCACTTTATAAACAGTTCCTATTTAGTGAACGACTACTGGAAGTATTACAAAGCCAATGCAAACCAGATGTGATTTTTTTTAAACAAAATAGCGCGAAGAGAAAGATTACTGACATTTCACCATGATATTACAAAGACCTATAAAATATTTTACTATATACGGAGATGTATTAGCGATAAATATTTAAACAATAAATGAGAAGGCTGGAATTCTGTTTTCAAGTATGTTTAATTAATATTTTTATATTTTTTATGCAGTAGAAGTATAGAATTTGCAATCTTAAATGAAAAAAGTGCATCCTTAGTACCTCACTAATATTTGTATTATCTTTGTATTGCGAACCGGGCTCATTGCATTATTTGATAATTTGATATTATTTGCATAATCATCGTCTTCATATGTAACAATGTTCTTGTGATATTTTCATCGTTTGGCATCTAGATCCATACACAAGAATTACATTAATCTCAACTTTCTACACTTTCCAATTTTGAAACATTTGTGCTTCACTGACATTCTACCAAATATTATTCTTCCGTCTCCTTTCATTTGTGTTTATGTTAATCACTTCCTCTTGAGTATTGCCATCTGTATGAACAATGGACCCAACGTATTTACGGTTCTCTATTGATTTCAACTATTTCTATCCAAAGTTTACATATCGTTCACTCTGCAATATTTTCTCTCACCTTCTGTTTATACTCTGTTTTTACTCAAGTACTCTTTAAACCTTATTACTACAATATTCTTTCTTCATTCAAGTATTCGTTATAGTCTCTATTTTCGTTAGTTGGTATTGGTCTGTTGTACATTTCCCCTTTTGGAACCACTGAATTAATCCTCATGTCCCACCATCGTATACCTTTACTAAAAGGGTGTGTTGTTGGGGAAGAATCTTCCTTTTTCTCATAAAAAGTAACTTTCTTAAAAGCGAAGATTGCATCACAGATTTTTTTGGCATAAAGCCAAATTGATTTTGTGTATATTCCTTCCCCATATTTTCATTACATGAGTCATCAGCTCAATACCTGGAAAATTATTTCATTCTTTGATGTGTCTTGTTCATTTGAAAATTGGACCACATCCAATGTGGAATTTTTATTCCTCATTAACGGAATTTGTTGCTTTCTTGTTTTATATTGTGCTAAAAGTGTCTACTGCTGTCAGTTGTTTAATTCACACTTTTATTTTTAAAAATGCATTTTTTTGCTGTTCCCTGATATCTTCATTCCTTGTTAACAATTTCTTTTGACTTTCAATCAATACACTTTTTGATGTTATATCAATTATCTCTCTCTCTCTCTCTTAGAAAATGCCATTTTATATGTGGATCCCTTCTTCACTCCAAGCTATCTGTAGTAGCGACAGAAGTCACTGCAGCTTTCTTAGCATTTTTCTTTCATAAATTATAACTCCAAATTCTCTTATTCTAAGTCCTATCTTTTAACCATTTGTCTCATATTTTAATCTGTTGGTAATTTCATCCCACGAACATCACGCTTCTTCAGAAAAGACCGCCTAACTTCATTTAGATCTAGAATGCAACTAGCATTTTCGATAATATTCTTTTATGCTCTCTCTCTCTCTCTTCAATGGTAGCTGGATGGAAGAGAGAGAGAATGCAATACAAATACAAATGAATGAAACCCACGTAAGGCTGCTAGTTAGCATTTGTTTATTTAGTTAATCAACGAACTCTGCTATTAAGGCCAAACACAAAATTTTGTAAAGCCGTTTCAGGCGTCCAATAAGCAGGGAAGTGTTGTCACACCGGACATCTACTACCTAAAACCTTCTTTATCTTTTCAAGTCTTTTATTTTTTAATGCATCGTAGTAATTTACTTTAGGTGGAAACTTCTTTTACGACAGGAGCGCATATCTAAAATTATGAATCTACACAAATTAAAAGCGAGCTCATTGACTCAACTAATATCTATGACGACGCTTTCTCATTTGGATGGGTAAATCTGTCTTAAGCACGAATGAGAGGGTGGTTTTGTTAATATTATTCTCTGGTTGTCTTGCGCTAAACAGGAAACAGCAGAAGAACACAAAAAATCGAGGGATATTATCTATCAGCTTTCTTAATCTTAGTTTCTTCCTCATAATACATTCAATTATCATTCAGCGAAACTGCGATTTAAAAATAGTCAGAAATTTTCAGGACTTGAATCATATTTCGGGAAGAGCTAAGTCATTCAGCCATTTCAGATTTAATAATTTTGAATAATTTCTCAGAGATATTTATCGAGATGATAGGGATCAAAATATATTTCTAGTAAGCATTCACCACTGTTATCCTAGGCTTATCTGGTATTATGATTTCCCATAATGATATTTTCATAGCAGTATTCCATATTTTCAATTTTTTACCTTGTATTAACGAAATGCGAAATTTTTAGGCGCTTACTGTAATAAATTTAGCTTACGTTGCAATAAATAAAATGCGTGGCCACAGTAATTGATAAGCAGAATAAAGTGAATAATATTGCTATTCATTAACTGGAGTTCATTAATGAAACGCCTATTATTTTCTTTTTCTTTTTTTTTCTCCATTCTGTAAAGGGATGTTAGTTCATTAAGTGCGATTAACTTCGTCCATGAAAAAGAAAAAAAAAATCACTCCGCAACTACCACGTGTAACCTACAATATCAAGTCGCTCGAGTTACAAATCATGCGTTATCAACCATGAGAAATCAATTTATTTTGCAATTTATCCATTAATTATTATCTTGACGTAAAAATAGTGGGTATTTAATCTCAATTTTTATTTATTTATTTTTTTCTTTCCAAACACGCGAGTGGCAACAGTTATGTGAAGGACAGGAAACGAACAACAAGAATCAGCAGACACTACGTCATCACTTGATTGGCCGTAATCTGCCTAAATGGTTGCCTTCCTGTAACGCTGGACAGAGTGACCAAAACGTGCAATCCACGCGTCAAGCTTCTGCACACAAACATCTCCACCCAGTGCGTGGATGGCAGTGTAGGACGTGACATTGTGCAATGTAGCAGTCCACTGGGCGTGTGCCTGTCGGACCACCTCCTCCTGCACATCACAAAACTAGCTCAAGGGTACGGAGAATTGGAAGCTAGCAAAATTCGCTCACATATCGTATCTTATCATTATTGAACAAAGAAGAACGTAAAGGGGGGAGGGGGGGAGAGAGAGAGAATTGAAATAAGAACAGAAGTCCTTTTATAAGCTTCACACGTCAATCTCCGATCACGGTTAGGTGCCGGTTACCGAAGAACCAACGAAAGGAAGTATCTCTCTCTTCCCCTCTTGTCGAAGATCGTAGCGCTAGAGTTAACGAGATCTCCATGCAAATGAAGCCCGAAAACTCCTTCATTGATTCGCCTGTATGAACGCCCTCGAGTTGTCCGTGACACAAGCATGTCAACTGCCTACTCATGGTAAGAAGCACCCAGATCTGGTTTGGCATAAATCACCTGCTCTGACACAGCGAACACAACCAAGAATTTCTACTCCTAAAGGTTATAGGGAGGGGTTTTTGTTATTTATTTCTGGAGGTAAAATACGCAGGGACTTGTGTCTCCAAGGCTGCGTTCGTAAACGAAAAACAACCAATCGGCCTAGACTTTTTCCTTGATTATCTGCATTACTCATTAAGGTCATATTTATGGAGTTATTGATCCCTCAAGACAACTAATAAGCACTGCAAAACATCGGTTGAGAGCAGCTTCCTAGTTGCTGTAAACAAATTTCTTTGTAGGTTCCAGTATTCTGCGCTAGGCTTAAAGGTTTTCAGGTCCGTACGTAATTTCCACCCTGCAGTACATCCTTTGGAGGATCCCCGAATAGCATTTTTCTATTCCTAAATGAATTTTTTTTTCTTTCTTTTGATGAGCGCTTTAGAGATACCTGAAGGGAAAAGGAAGAGAGAGAGAAAGTTACACCTTAACAATCAACCTTCTACAAGTTAATGAGATACTGGGACCACACATTCTCCCTTAATGGATCTACTCTTCTCCCTAAGAAATCAAAAGAACGTGTTTCATCGTTCTAATATGATTCTACATGTAAGCAAAGTGTCCTTTAATGATAGTTCTAGTAATGCAAACGCAAGAGGTATTAATAACTCTGTGTTAAGAAGTTGGTTTGCTTGATCAGTAGGGATGGGTTAATGAGACAGTTTTTTCATATAATTTATACAATCAACGAACTAAGGCTATGAGGTTGCTTATATTATGTTTGTTAATTCAACGAATTGTTGGACGTATTTCATATTTTGAGGGATTAATAAAGGAAAACTTTAAAAAAAAATTCCGAGGAAAATTTCTGAAAAAAAAAATCTGAGGAAAACATTTGAAAAAATAATTTTTAAAGAAAACTTTTGAAAAAAAATTCTGAAGAAAAACTTTTGAAAAAAAATTTTCTGAAGAAAAACTTTTGAAAAAAAATTTTCTGAAGAAAAAATTTTTGAAAAAATTTCTGAAGAAAAACTTTCTCACTACTGTACAAGACCATTTTTATGTGACTCCCATCCACAAAGGCTGTAAACCTATAGTACAGTCATCGTCACCTTCCGTTGAACAGCCCTATAAATGTTCCCCTCGTACTATGATGAGAATGAAACCGGTCTTTGCAGTACAGAGTTCTCAAATAAGAAATTTTGGATGACAATTGGAATACATATATGAAGTTGATCGCAAACGAAATCTATTGTAAATATTAAATGATGTGCACCAGAAGAGGTATTAAGCAAGAGAAATAACATTGTTCGACAGGAGAAAGAACCTTGACAAAGTGGCAAGGAAGTGAATCCAAGAATGGAAAGCTGAGATGCTATCGCTATGAATGAGTGGGCTTAACCTTCTAAGCCACCCACCTCAATCTTAAGATTAGGGTTAAGGCTTAACGAATATTAATTTGGGGAAGTTCATTGTCATATACAGCTATGAAATTTGTCAGATATTATTGGAATATGAGTTTCAATGCGGAAAAACAGCAGTAAGCGTGCAACATGAAGTATATAAATTTTAAGCATATTAGTTCGTGCCATTGGATTCTAAAATCTGTCTAAAGGTATCTACTCAACAATAAAGATATTATCGATGTGCACAGATTTTCAGTCGAATAAAAAAGTTTCGATACTAATGTTTGAAAAACTTCAGGTTCTGTCATCTAGAACAGAACTGTGGGCCGCGGCCCCCTTAGGGACCGTACGATTTGTTGAGGGGGCCGTGAAATAATAAAAACAAATTTAAAATGTTTTAAGACTAAGGCGATTTTTTTTATCTTAAAATAAACGTATTTAATTTTTATTATTTCTACTTTGTTCTTTTTTATATTTTAATGGAAAAATCACACATTGGTGTGGTTCACATTTGCTTTTGCTTATTTCGGCGCTTAATGAATATTAGTAAATATATGCTTATTCATATAAGTTTCATTTCAAAGGTATATAAGAAGCACAAATATTATTACAAACGCAAAATCTTGGAGATAAATTGTATTGAATATAAATACAATAAATATTATAATAATATATGTCTGCATTACGATTTTTTTTCGATGGGGGGTCATGAAATATTTTCATTTTTCCAGAGGGGCCTTGGCATCCATAAGTTTGGGAAGCGCTGGTCTAGAAAACTCAATTATTGAATCCAAGATAGCAGTTGAATTCCACTGTCTCGAGTTAGTGTCGAATCCACTTTCTGCTGTCATCTTCAACAATTGAAGATGACAGCAGAAACGCTTCAATCATTGAAGATTGAAGCGTTTTCAATATTTCAAATTTTTGCAAGATAAATATAAAACTCTTTATAACTAAAACGATCCAAATTCATTTTCTGACACTGATATATTAATATTATAAACAACAAAAGATTTTCGGTGAATGTAGTCCAGACATTTAATATTTATACAGCAGTAATTTCCAGGAACGTTAACTATTCCGTATTAATATCCCCCCCCCTTTATCCATGCGAGAGCCCCCAATCGGCTATTTTGAAAATCGCCCGGAATGAAGACACGATTGTTTTTAATTTCGGCTTAATGGTAATAATCGCTTGCAAACAAGTCGTATTTGTAACCCTGCGGATATTTTATTGTGAGAAATTAATCTCTTCGGCGATTTACCAGTTAATCATTTGCGTATTGAGCAAGAATTCCATAATGCGGATAATTACAGGTCATTCATAGACCTCCTGTAAGGAAGTACGTGTGACCCTTAAATGTCGACAGCGGTGGTTTCTTGATAACCCTAATTAAGCTGACAGATCGGGCCCCTACGGGTTCGCCAATCATCGATGGCAATGACGAGATCTAGTTTCATTCGTCCTTCGGGCGTCGGATAGAAATAACTTTTCGCAATTTTCTTACGGTGATTTTTGAGGTCATTCCGTTAAATGAAAAGAACGAAAGAAAGAAAGAAAAAAAAAATGCCATTGCGCGCATGCGCCAATAATCGATGGTCTCCGTCATCCCTGACACCGTCCAACACTGATCGGACAGGCGATTATCAAATAAAACTATTTGCACCGCCCCTTATCTACGACTAGGGGCGAGAGTAAGTGGCTATGTGTGGGTGACAGGTAACCTCCCTCCGGCCTACGGAAGTCGCTTTTCACGTGGGCGACATGTCGACTCCACCCTGGAGGGAGAAGCGAAGGGCATGCTGGAGACAAGTGGCAGATCGCAGGGAGAAACGCGAAAGGCAAAGCGAGTGTGTTGGAGGATAGCCATCGACATATTTATACAAGGAAAGAAAATAGAATATCTCGAGGTGGGGTCGCACAAGTGATTGTTTTTAGCTCAACGCTGGGCGTCAAAGGTCGGTCATTGAAAAGTTCTGTGATTGGTGGCCTTTTTTTTTTTTAAACACCAAGATAAATGTCCCGAGAGGAAATTGAGTTCGTTGCTCATATCCAGACATAATATATATGAACGGCTCACAAGAGAGGATCTTAACGAGAATCTGAAAGGCTTAACTGGTGGAAGCAACGATCTGGAAGAAGCAAGTATTGTTGCCATTTAACTTGATGTACAATGCAGTTAGCACTTTTGATTGATGTGCACCACTCACAGATACGTGACAGATATCTTAATCAGGCATTCATTTTGCTTCTTTAAAAGAACCAGTTAGTTTCCTCTAATTGTATATATCCATGACTGTGCCCATTCGTTTGATTCATAGACCCTTCTGATCCCCTTTCATTAAATGCGACTGTAAATTCCAAGTCGCTTCAGCAAAGACTAGTCAGGTTTCCAGCCTCTGAGGAAAGGCCGACCAAACCATTCAAATTTATCTGACCTCAAGACATTATTTCTCCTAATTGTTATAATAATAACAATTAGGAGAAATTGTAATTACACTTAGAATGGTGAGTTCATTTAGCTGTTTAGAAACATGAGAAGACCATCCCGGATTCTTTTGATAATATTCTATTTACATTCACAGAAATATGTATCGTTGCAACAGAATGATGTATCCTTGCAACGTTTAAACACAATTAGTAAACCTTAAACAGCGTGTATATATATATATATATATATATATATATCAATTCTCAAATTCTTTTATTGAATATAGGTCTCAAGCAGGGTACTGTTTTATCTCCTTTTTTTTTTAAATATTTTAAAAGTTTTTCGACTCCGATTTAATTTTCTTTCAAATGCGTTTTTGTTTATGATGTTGAATTAATACCTTTTGTTACAAGGATTAAATCAATCACCTGACATAAGTATTTTGGTGCTCAAAAAAAAAAAAAAAAAAAAAAATCCTTGCAGTGTAGCGAAAAAACACACCTCTGATAGGTAGTTATTTTCGACAGTCTAGACAGACATAATTACAGTACAATGATGTCTTCGATCATTTCTGATGGAGCCACCCAAATGAGTGACAGATTCATTGAAACGTATTCCAGGGAAATAATCAAAATTATTCCAACACCTCGTTGAAATCTGTCAAACATTAACGGCAGCCAGTAAATTTTGCAAAAATTAAAGCTTTGAGTAAATTGCATGTATTGTATCGCTATAACTAGTCGGTAATTATTGCTGCTAATGTAGTCCATTTTTTTAAATAGAATTTTTACTGAATAAATGCGAAAAATTACTTACGATACTTAAACTCTCTGGCGCATCCAGGATGAAAAACAAAGTAGTCTCGATTAGTTTGTGTAGGATTTAATTGCTGTCACTATGTCTGTATAGTGACGTTATTCATCATTGTTGTGATAACAATGATGAATAACGTCACTATACAGACATATTCGGTTTATTTATTGCCATTTGTAACACGTCTTTTTTGTATTGTTTCTACCAATTGCCATAAAAATGGTTCAGTTGAAACCAATAGTGGACAATAACGCTCATTTTAGTATAGATCGTAAGTGTCAAATAGCATAGCAGTAAAATTGGTGTATTCGAAGTACAATTCTTATACCATTACTGGGGGAAAAGACATTTTCAGAAACACACATAAAATCTCTTTGGCTACTACATAACTTCCATTATTTTACTGAAATGAAAATAGTTCGACTATTTAGACAAAATTAGTGCTCAAACAATACAACCTGACTTTCCCATAATACTGTATGACACTTGTAGAGTTTCTATAATGTTAACTTCATTCAAGTCTCCAGTTTACTATGCTACTCTATGAAGCAAGATTGCAGTTAGTAGTCTAAGCACGTATTCGAAATCCTAATGAATAGATATTGAAAATTTTCTTGTAGTATGATGTTCAAAATCTCTTCTTATTTTGCAAACCTTTTTTAAAAGATGACTGGACGAGATCTGTAAAAAGTTGAGCCACATAATTCATCGTAAATTAGTAAGCAGTAAATATAAGGCTATGGTACGGGAGCAACTTGATAAGATGATGGATGATACATTGCTTCAGGCACAAAAGTGAAGCTTTTCAAATATAAAAAAAAGAAAGAAAGCATGATGGTATTACTCAGGAACAAAAAAATCCTCTCAAGAGAAGCTTGAAATGACTTAAAATATCAAGAATTTGATAGGAGTCAATGTACTGTTACATGTGACATGCTGATATACTTTTGTACAACTAAAAAGCAAGTCCAATTAAAAAAAATGTATTTAGATAATCAGCATTTCAATCAGTTTAATTAATAGTTTTAGTAATTTAAATATCATTGAGAAATTTATTAATTCAAGGTACAATACTTCGTTTTTGGAAAACTTAAGTTCGATACAATTTTAGAATTTATTTAACAATATTTTGCTTATGAACTGGTCCAATTTTTTAAAATACTTAAATTGTATGACAGTAAAGCAACTATTTATTACTATTCTGGATTAACAATTAAACTAAGAGTCGTTTTGGTTTATGCACTACAGGCAGGTTATTTATTACTATTCGCGGCGCATTTATGTACAGTTTCAAATAATTTTGCCCAAAGTGAGAATGATGCAGCTTTTTAATGCTATTCATACCTATATTTATCGTGTAGGTTTCATTAATTTATGAATATCATTAAAAATGACAACACAAGCTTAATGTTAAATGAAATAAACATTAAATAATTTTTAACCATTATGATTTACGCACCAATGAGAAAAGAACAGTTCGAAACACCTGTGGGTCACCGAAATGTTAGTCAAAGGCACTGATCGAATACGTGGATGTTTGGATAGAGTAGACTTGCACTACTTAGAGTAATGCAATATCGAGGCAACTCATGTAGGAGGTTATATTTTTGTGAACTTTGGCTATTTTTCGAATTAAAGCAAACTTTTCTTATGTGCTCAGGCTAAATTCAACCAAGATACCTTGATTGAGTTTAAAGTTTAACCTACTCACTCTACTAAATATGCTTTGAGTTTGCAAGCTTCTGTGAATGGAATTCGCATTAAAACGGATATTAAAGATTTCGAATCGAAAGGAAGAAATGGAATAAAATTAAATAGCTTCATGTCAGGCTGGAAGATGTTAATTAGATCATCAGAAGAAGAAATTTCCCCAATTTTTGGGGAAAGACGCTATTTCATCGGATATAACGTCACAGACCTGTGTTATTAATATACTTTAGGTACTCAACAGTAATTAAATGTCTAACGCGGTTTATGTGCGTTACTTAGTGACAACAAAAGAGCACAGGAATGTAAATGATAAAAGAGTAAACTACTTTTTGTATACCAAATAATAAAAAAAAACATTGTTTGATAGTTCTCTGAATCTTATATGTATACAGTTTCCGCTATATTATATTTGTCTCAGAAACAACCTGTACCTGGACATTTTTCAAAACACGCAGCATATATCGCTTCAGCGTTCTCAATAATATTGTAATTTTAGTATGGTAAAGATTTCTCAGAACAGCCTCAGTTATTATGTGAGGGGGAAAAAAAGCGAATTTGTTCGGTATTAAAACTTTTTTATTTTTTTTAATCCTTCATTGTGAGAATGCTAGTGTCTCCGGTTTGCGTTGCTAAGAAACGTTCCACTGAAAAGTGACGTCATGCGTCGTGGACAGATCGATGAAATAAAAAATAGGCCTGACAGTCTTTGCTGATGCATGGCATCCAGTGTCTCGGGTGAAGTCATTAAGCAATTCAAACGTCGAGTTGTTTCACGATCTTCCAACCTCACCCTACACTTATGTAAACAGTTTATGACCTGCGACTCGGCAGTCGACTCATCATACTTTGGGATTCCAACACGACGAACAAACTTCGTTTTTCAAGTCTGCACACTTGACCTTTTTTTTTTTTTTTGCCTTTTACTTCCCCACTAGATCCCCCTCCCCTCCCCCCCATCTCCCTTATCCAGCTGCCAAAATCCATCTTCTCGGAACGTACAAGTCAGTTACAAAATGCTCACGAGCGATTTGGGGGGATTATGCCGGAGTGGCACGCGCCTGACACCTCTAACTCCGGTCTAACAATGATAACGTGTAAGCACGCACAATTAGCTTCCCTACGCGTGTGTTAATTTGTATGGCGTTGTACTCACGCGGTGTGGTCCGATTACAAGGAGAAAAAAGGCTGCAAACGTTCGTTGCATACTGACATCGTCATCACGAAAGTTCCAGACGAAGTTTTTGACTGCTTGCTACGGCAGTAAGATTTAACAACCAACATTTAAGGCCTTCGAAGTCAGCATCTCAGAATCGGTTGGTCGGTGACTTCTAAAGAAAGTCCGTAACGATGTAAGCATCTATAATGCGAAATAAAGAGCTCTGTAATGACTCATTACCACAGCTCTTGGTATCTCTATCATACACTATAAATACGGAGTAATTAACTGTTAGATCGTACGGCAACTTCAATGTCCTTACCGATCGACGACATTGACAAATGGACATCTTAACGACACGCTCACACTCGAATAACGCAGTTCTGAAAACTAGTTTTTGAGGTTGTTAATTACGGGCCGGTCCCCATTAATTTAATCTACAAATGTAGATTTATAAAAGGAGAAGGAATCTTATTTATAGATATGGTGGAAAACTGCACCCTTATTTATTGTCATGCGTCGTCCTTTTCTCCGATACTTCATTAGAGAGGCCCTTTTCATGGAATGGGCAATTAGTATAGATGGTATTTTAAACGTCATCTCTAGCTCTGGGTGGTAGAAATCACTGCCATTAAGGAAAAACACAGCATTTAGTTACTCTGTTAACGATCTTGATAAATGAGACACTCTGAGAAGTTTTTCTAAGGTGTGTACTTAAGACGATTTGCTGTTTCCTAAAATGGTAATACCATCTAATTGTATTTCTTCAAGTCAGAACTCTCTCAAAACATTTTCATGTAGGGGCAAGCACTTGCTTGTAGTTGGCGCGTGAAAACGCAATAAATACAACTAACAATACTGACTAATGAATCTCTCTACGGAGGATGATAATTATTTTCAGCAGCCAAATTCAACTTTTAAATAGCTGAAGATTGAGCTATGATGAAATTTTGTACACCAAAATTCAACTTTTAAAGCTGAAGATTCGGCTGAGCTTTTAGGAATTAATGAGAATTCAAATTCAACTTTCGAACAGCTGGATATTGAGCTTTTCACAGTCTTATCACTTCTAGTTGTTATTTTGAACTATGGCTGAAACAAATAAGCCCTGAGGATGTTATTTGTGTCTGACATCCTGTAAATTGGCCATAAGAACAGACAAAGTTCAGTCGGATGCTCTTAATGATTTTTTCCGTAACCAAACTTTTATCACCATCTTCACGGAATTTACAGGCAGAACACAGAATTAACAGTGGAATGGATGTTTTTATACTAATTAACTCCACCGTTCCATGCACAAAGGCAAGAGTTGTTTTACTACTTGAAAACAATATTATCGTTATACTCCTTATGTTTAAAGTTTCCTAACACACTATAGCATCCTATTGAAGATTAAACTAAAAAACGAATTTAAGAAGTGTTTTCTAACTCTTGAATATCAAATGAAACCCTTTTTAGATAATAACGATGAAAAATATGTACAAAATCATTAACGTTGGCTTCAGTACGTTTCGTGACGTATCTAAATTGCTCACTACAAAGGAAAACGCGTCGATAGGTGAAAACACACATCTAGTGCCAAGTCAGTAAACTAACACACCCTACGTGTGTCATATGCTGACATACTCTGTCTTCATCTTCACGCCTTATAATCAAAAAGTGAAGAAAAAAACTGAGATAGCTTAATTTTCCTTACATTTTAATTGGAAAGTAGTTCAGCCAGTCTTGAAAAATTGAACACCGTGTGATGGATTTAAAATATAATTTTTTTAATTTATTTTATTTTTGATGTTCTGCTACTATCCTCGTTTAGCAGAAAGAGCACGTTGCTTAAAATCAAGTGACAAGTAGTTGTTACCTACCACGGTTTTTCACATCTAAATCAGATGTTTTCAGAAGATGCAAAACTAATTACGTAATGGTCAAGTCCTCTTTCTGGATATTCATTTAAGATAAAGGTTGAAATACGTCAACAAAATATGAGCTCAGGAAGACTGCCTATGACAGCTGTAAAGAGACCGCTCCTTTGATTTGTGTGCGTTCTTGAGAAGTTGTCATAGCAAACAAATGGTTCCCTTTTAGGTGTTGGTTCCTGATTGCCATTGCTGACTTGCAGAAAGAGAATTCATTACTGTCACCACGACTCAAGGCATCCTAATTAATTACGTAATTATTAGTTGGTTGCACCTTGATGGCTGGACAGCAGAAACAAGCCATCTACATAATACGAAGGGTAGAAACATTTTTTTTTCTTTCTTACTTTTAAGTTTTTTTTTTAATATTCCCCAAGAAAGGAAGGGCTAAATGGCTTACTGGGAATAAACAATTAAACCACGGCTTCCGGTAATGAAAAGTGAATAATCTTTTTGGAAATGATGTCTACTTAAGGTAGGGCAAGTAAGGGAGGGGCAAATAGTAGCTAATAAATAAGAAGCAAACTCCTTTGGTAACATTTCATGGGAGTGGTTACAAAGAGTGGTCTCAAAATGATTTAATAGTTACTTGGTATGGTTTTATGAGAGATACGAAATGAATAATAATGACCATTATTTTAAAAAATCATGGAAATTTTATCCTATCCTTAGATTAATAAGGCTTGGTAGCATCACTAACTCATTGCCAGAAATATAACGGTTTTATTTATCCATTAAGGATATTTTTCAAGCCGGGTTTGCAGTTAACTTAACCCATTCCTTCCATTAAAACCTGAGCTCTCAGGGAGGCCCCTACTCCAATTAGTTTGGTTTAATTTTGATTTCAGCTGAAACCGAATATAAAAATATCCATGTGAGAATTCAATAGTGTCCTTTCGATTTCGTATTGAGATTCTCTTACAGGACCAATTCATGACAGTTAATTTTTCTTTCTTCTTCTTCTGATGATAATAATAATATTGAAAAAGAGAGCCAAAAGGCTTTACTTCGGCGATGCAAAATTATTTAAATTAAGTGGCTATAGAAGCCAACATTATTTCAAAGCCGAATAGAGAAACTAGAAGAGTTTCGTGCCGAATATAGAAACTACAAGAGTTTCGCGGATCCAAGCGTAAACAAACCTTTCATAACAGGGACAACTCGTAGTAAAGGTGGAGTAAGCTCCCATCACTATCCTTAGTATTTCCCATAATGTAGGACACATCTCCTAGCGGACATGTATGATGTTATGCATGGGTATTGAGCCCCCTCCCATGATGTATAACATCATACATGTCCACTAGTTGATGTGTTCTATATTATTGGAATAGCAAGGATAGTGATCGGATCCTACTCCACCCTTACTACGAATTTCCCCTGTCATGAAAGGTTTGCTTACGCTTGGATCCGCCGAAACTTTTATAGTTTCTATATTCGGCAAGAAACTCTTGTAGTTTCTCTAGTCGGCTTTGAAATAATGTTGGATTCAATATCCACTTGTCTGCGCAGTTAGCCTAGTGGCCTTGCGCTTCGCAACCATATGCCTGAGGAAGGAGTGTCCTAGGTTTGATTCCCGTCAACGACGTGAGGAGCTCAAGAATCTTCCTCAGCCATAGACAAGTTAGCCGGTCTTGGGCGTGGATAGCAGGGTTTTTTTTCCGCCAGTTTATCTGGTGTTTTTCATCCCGCAAGCAGGCAAACCGGTCCGAGGACAAACACGGATTACAGTCAGGAATACTGACCCAGCCATAGGTCTGATTCGTCAACCTATGCCGGTTCCGGAGCCCGGATAAAATTTGGGGGGACTAGATGGTACCGTGAACTCCCGTATAAAAAAAAGGGGGGACGCTGTATCATCATACGGAATTTATTTATTTTATCTCTATTTAATTTAATAATAAATACGTAGTTATATTTGCAATTCGTACCAACTGATTGAGTTCACTATTTTTAAGTCTAATGGAATAAAATCCTGTATGATACAGCTATGAAACTGACAAAAATTTTTAAAAATATATAATAATAATACAATTTTTCGTCTTCTTAACTCGAACCTTCGGGTGTATAGCAACACAGCATCAATACGAAACGCCTTCAGAGGGAGAAAAAAGAAATAAAAACATGCTAGATGTGTGTCTATCATAACATTTTCCAAGAGTAGCTTTACATTTCCTGTACTGTAAGTGTTGTTGCTAGATTATCAGGCCTGTCAATAATTTTAAACAGTCCAAGGATATCGGGCGTTATTTGTGACCTGAAAAATGCTTGAAAAGTCATTCTTCTGCTTAATTTCGAATTAGTTCCGGTGCTCGAGAATTCTGTAAATAAAATAACCTTGGAGCGATCAGTATTTGATGAAAATCTAGTGAGAAACTTATAAATGCTAGAATCTGCACTTCAAAATACATTAACCCCAATAAAACTTAAAAGGTCATTCCATTAAGTTATACGCAAATTTTATCGCATTAAAAAGTACGGTTTTCTTATCCTCCCTTTGGTAATATTTCTCCAGAACACTTTTGATTCAATCGACAGAAGTGTGTGCTAGAATTATTCCGGATGCACATCTTTCAGTTAAGGACAATAACACAGCTTTTGGAATAGACGATTGGTTGAAATAGTGTACACGTGGAATTAATCGATTACGTTTCATTTTTGGTTTTTCTTTTTTCCAAGTTTGGCATACATGTTAAACAAGTTTTGTTTACTTGAAGAAAGTTTAAGTAAACAGTTTTAAGACAAAGTAAACAAAACTTGTTCTCATCTAACAAAGAAATTCTGTATTCTTGGAATAAAGATATTTGGAAGAAAAAGTTAATCGCCACAAGAATTTTATTTGAATCTCATCAACAATATCAAATATTATTTTTAAATTTTATTATAATAGATGGATTAATAATTTCTTCCTTCAACATTCATGATAGTTCAACTCAGGCTCTTTACATGATGTTATTATATGCATAATTATCATGTATCTCAGTATATCATGTATAAAGCATATATTATGTGCTTATTATCAAATACTGAAACAGGACTACAACATCTATTGAACAGATTACTGGAATCCTGTATCAATTATGGAATGAAAATGAACATAAGAAAAACAAAGGTAATGAAAATAGCAAGGAAAGAGGCAAATATGGATATCAGAATAAATGGGGGGAAATTGAATCAAGCAAAGACATTTCAATATCTATTAAGTATGATTAGCAGTGATGGAAGATGTAAAAGTGACATAAAAGCAAGAATAGCGATGGGAAGAGATGCCTTTAATAGAAAATGGAATCTATTCAGACGTAAAATGGACAGAAACCTAAAGAAAAGACTAATAAAATGTTATGTGTGGAGTGTTGTCCTCAATGCAGCTGAAACTTGGACATTAAAAAAAGAAGAAATTAAGATTTTGGAAAGCTTTGAGATCTGGATTTGGAGAAGGACGGAAAAAATCAAATGGACATTTAAAATAACTAATGAAAAGGTCTTGAAAAGAGCAGAAGAAGAAAGAAGTCTGTTATGGAGGATAAAAAGAAGAAAGAGGAAACTGAATCGGACATATTCTGAGAGGGAATGGAATCATCAGAGATGCCATCGAAGGAAAAATAGATGGAAAAAGACCCAGAAGAAGAGTAAGGAAAACAATGCTAGATGACATGCTGAATGGAGACAGGTACACAACCTTGAAAGAGAAGGCTCAGAACAGAAGAGAGTGGAAGGAAAGTTTCTGCTACTAAAAGAAGAACCTGCTCAATTGCAGAATACTCAAGAAGAAGAAGCATAATATCTATGACTAATTTCACACACGTTTTATATGTACGATTTCGTGGATGAAGCATTAGTGTCTGGAGGAAAGAAAAAAGAGTCTAAAGAAACACTCTGGAACTGCAGTCAAACGAAAATGATTCTCGACAAAGAATAGAAGGCCAGCGATCAACTTATAGACTATCAACCTTCCTCATTCTGTGCAGTGTTGAACTAAATTATATTTCATGATATTTTCGATGCCAAATATCATCTCTTATATGTGCTGTGATATTTGCGGTACTTTTCCCATTGAGATATCTGCTGGATCCCATGGTTACTAAGAAGTAAATGAGAACAAGCTGGTGTCTAGTCAAGTATACATTTCACTAAAAAAACCTGAGTCAGACAAAAGGATCGTTGAATAATACGAATTCCCCTGGTAACTAAGGACTATTCTGTTGTTCCAAACATAAAACTGCCTTTAAACATTTTATTAGCACCCATATGACGTATTTTATGAAGACATTTTCAGACTTCTAATACAGCAAAGTGCTTGTGATTCTTCCACATAGAAAAAAAAAAAAAAAAAGAGATAAGGAAATTGTCTTTTAAGACCACGGGAATCGCTTGCACTGCTGGAGGTGTTCCCCGCTACATGCGTGACAAACGTCTTTTATTCTCGTCACAGGAGTTACCTGACCGTTGTAATTTTCCAGTTAGCCGGATGGCAACCCTTAGTTCTCCGAGCCATGAATTAGCGAACGTCTGCCTATAAAAGTGCAGTGAAGTGTGAATGAAGGACGGAGCGGACACGGAAGAGCAATTAGGAAAGAAAGAGTGCCGTATATATGTGTGTGTGTCGTACTGACATTTCAAGGTTGAAGATGAGACGGAATATTTTAAGGTCGGCCGACCCGGTGTGTTTCTGTACACGACTCGGAGCAGTCGCAAATCGTGATCTGGTGGCTAACAATGTGTGTAATTCTATTTCAGTTACAACGGCTTTGAGTTGGCAAGAGAGGCGATTAATTGTCACTCCCGGTCGGCCTTGGGATATTCGAGGTTTCCTTTTAGACGGTGCCGTACTGTTGTCCATAGGCGAAGATTCCATCCCCAGGATGTGTCCTACAGAGAACTTATCTAGCATTGAAAGTATGCGCTTAAGGCACGACACGTCCTAAGTGTTTGCTATCTCGTGAGCTTATCGGGTATGCTCTAGCATGCATGCCTTCTCCATTCACATGAGTCACCGGTCACCACTGACTCACACACCTAGAAAACGAGTTTCTTTTCTTTCTTATCTTCTCTCGCGTACATTAATGGTAATAAGGACTAAATTTTAATGAACTGGACCTGCCATAAAACAAGATGTCCACCTGGCGACGGGTGGACTGAACCAACAGGTTGTCCTGTTGAGAAAAGTATTGCACCTTCGCTTGTAATACTTTAGTGCTTGTTCACCAAGAACCGTTAAAGGCGAGCTGTGTTCGTTCCCGATACGGGCAGGATTGCTTTTATCAGCAGTGGATCTCGATGACTGATGTTGGAAGAATGGTTCAACATTAATGACCTTTCAAATATTTAATTCATTTATCCATTATAAGTAATAAAAGTATTATAGAGTTATGTTGACATATTACGCCTTCATTTCATAACTGATGTAATTTTCTGTCAATAATACTGCATCCTCCTCCTTGATATGCTGAGTAGGTGGTAAGTCGAATATTGAGTAAAATTATGTATAAAATTCAGAACATCCCAATAAGCACGTTGTCAATATGTTTGTCATCATTACGCTTATTTTTTTTACCCTGTACTGGATAAAACGATTGAGATTGTTGCTTTCAATTTTAATTCCATCTCATCCTCTTGCTCCAAAGCCAATGACTTGCTAAAAGTCTCAATGTAAGAGTGTGTTCTCTCGCTTATATTTCTATTTTGCAAAAACGCAGACTTGGGTGGAGGGGGAAGTAAGTACCGCTTTCATACAAGAGGGGGGGGTGCTGAATAGCAACAAGACGCTAACTAATTTTATATTTTTATTATATCGACTAGTACTCGGTTATCTACAAGACTGTTCTTTCAACTACTGTCTTCCTTTTATATATCAGGAACTTTCTCCATTTGACTGCAAATCCTATCAACTGCCTTGCTAATGACAGTTTCCAATTTTGATTAAAGCAAAACAGAAAAGTCTGTAGTCTACAAACTTCCAACACTTATGCAACCCTTGTCTCTAAATATTATTTCCCTATTCGGTACAGCCTACATTGGTGAATATTTGTAGGTATCAAAATAAAATTTAAGAATAGTTTATTTATTAATAATAATCAAAACTGATGTATATAATGAACTCAAAAGGAAGCATATTCAGAACTGAACCCTTTAGGGTCAATACAACTGTCGGCACAGATGGATTCCCCTTAAATGTGTATTCCAGGGAGAACGTAGTTTGAACAGATATCTAAAAAACTTATTGAGATACATATTCAATATTTTTTTATTCTTTTCATATTTATAAAACATTTCAACAATTAACCATAAATAGATTATTCAAATGTTTTAAAAATATCATGAAAATATTTTTTTTCTGAGACCAGAATTCAGCGGCATACTTCTTGGGAACAACACCTAAGTTTCTAGATCAAGATGAGATTTCTCTTCTTGGAATTACTCTTATCTTCATCTCTCTCTCTGGCATAAACATGCTACAAATATCACCTCCTCGGCATCGAAAAATTAGGTTATATCTTTCGTTCAAGTCGTTGTTTTAAATAACGTCTTGAACTGCTAACGAATTCAATGCCAAATCACAAATCTGTCTCTTGAATAAAGTTCTCAACAATGCGGGTGGTTCCCCTAAGAGCTCCTTAAAAATATAGCCTTAATTCAACATAGAAGAGAACAGCGAGTATGAATAATGGCCCAACTCTTACTAATTCACTTTCACAACGTTCACAGTTTTCGCTGCTTGCATTTTCTACAAATATTGAGTTTTAATTATTATTTTTTTTTTCATTTAAGAAATTTAATTCAACATGGTAATTTAATAAAATTACAAACCAATATACACATCTAATGGACATATACTGTTCTAGATATCGAAATAAACAGAATAACTTCTAATTCTTGCTGCAGAAAAAGAAACAGCACAGAGTGGTGTCATAAAACCCTGACCCAATACATACGTGTTTCGGTGCTGGAAACAACTACCAATTTAGCTGTTACAAGTATCGAAGTTTCATTCCAAGTATTACAAAGGTTCAATATGTCTGTATCTAGAAGCAATATCTAACCCGTGTTCAAACTCCTTTTGGGTTCGACGCAGCAAATGCACTCATTCCATGACCTTCAACAGTGAGTCTTCACTTCCTTAAGTGCTTTTGATGGTAAAGAATGTAAACACGTTCCCCGTACACCCTCACATAAAGGAATGTTTTCAATGGCACTAGGTGGAAAGACCTAGACGGGTAAAGAATTTCTTATTTTTCTGACTAATTCACGGTACATCGATCGCGAGAATGCACAAGGAATGTATAATTCTGTCTTTTCAATTTTGTTTTTCCTTTCTATCATAAATCACTTTGTAGCTCAGTCGCTATGACGTCTCCATATTTGCTTTTCATTTAGGAAAGAATTGTTACCTGTGGTGAAAAGTTGGTTAACGATTCGAATGCACAAAATAACTAGATTCACCCGGTTGAATCCACTTTGATACTAATTTATATGCATCTTCATAAGCGAGATCATCTTTTGCATTTGTAAAATTGTGGAGGTGTAGTTCAGTGTAGCTGGTTCGAAAAGCACCTTTACTCAGTGGTCAGTCAAAAGTGGTTCTCCTAAAAGAAAACACATCATACACACAGGGGGTTTCTGCGCTAAACAAATAAAAATAAATAAATAAAAATTGAGAAGTTGGAAATGAGGTTTCTCATTCACCAAGCATGGCACCAATTTCTTCAAGCACCAGACTATGCCAATAAGTGACGGAAGTTTTTTCTTGTCATGGCCCAGCTGGTATCGTAAAACGGAGAGAGATGATGCGAGAATTTTTAAAAATTCCAGAGATGGAAGAGTAAGTACAAAAGGCTCAAAAACCGTAAGAAAAATAAATGGGAGATCTTAGGATTTCTATTTTCGCTACGCAGTAGAAGATGAAGGTCCGAAAATCACCAATATACAATTTTTAATCAGCTGAAAAATTTTCATTACACTCACATGGATTTCATGCCGATTTTAACGATCAACACAAATTTATATTGGTAAACTGAAATCTTAAGTATTTCAGTAATTTATAACATATTTATATTAAGCATTTTTAGAGCAAGAAGTAAAACCTCATGTATTTTTATGTTGAATGTCGCTAACTTATCAGGATTATTCAATCCCCAGATAACAGTATTGTGAGACTCCTATTGTGATCCTATTTTCTTTCACCATCACGAACCATGGGTCCGTTGGTGTCCGATGACTCCTTCACTATCTTCTGCCACCTTTCTTTGTCTAGTGCGGTGTCGCAGTTTCTGTAACTCCATTCCACACCAGTCCTGTTTTCTTTGCCGTGTCTAAATGTGTTTGATCAAAAACTGATTAGCCTACATTGTAGGGGAAAAAAATCCTCCCCACTTACCAAGTTTAAAGTAAAAAAAAAAAATTCTTATCTTCGCCCAAGTAATTTAACCTTGAAAAAAAAAAAAAACTAATAAACAAATTTTTTCTTCAAATAAACGAAATTGTTCAGAATTTTGTTATACTTTAACTAACATGTTAGAGTTTTGAGAAAGCGTTCAAAACTTTAAGATTACGGTATTTTATTTACTTTAATGGTTTTAGCACGTCTGGTCTGGGAGATCTAAAGTAATCTCACTTATTTAAAAATAATCCTAACCTTCGTCACTCATTAATACCGCTGTGCTGTAATTTCCATTCTTGGGGGTACTCGCTTTACCCTGCCCACCCTCGACGGTGTGAGAAATCTGCAAATGACTGTTATATTGTTCTACACCTTGAACATCCCTCTGTAACCCCCCAACTCATTGTCCCCTTCGTCTCCAGATGGGCGTTTTCCTTTTTCTGTTTCAGGTCAGAGGCTCCTAACGGATGCCCACCCATCCTCTCATTCTACACACTACTCCGGAAGCACCACAATCATAACTTACACCCCTGCCTATCCCTTAGCCTAAATAAATAACACCCAGTTTGCCGATCTCGTAAAATGGTTTGAAGTCTTCTCAGGGCTCCTTTTCGTGGGATCGCTAAACTTGTTAGATTGTGAAGTTGGGAGTAACCAGGGGTCAATTAGTTTTCGCCCACATACCGATTACCCTCCACAATGAATTGTGTTTCGTTTAAATAACATAACGTATTGCTAGTCAAAGCATCCTAGAAACAATTTTCGTTTCTTACATCATCTGTCTTCAAGCCCTTTTATTTAATGAAAAATTTTCCACTTCGCTCTGTTCGGCAGGTTAGTTTTGTTGCGTTTTAACAAAAGTGCAACTTTAATTTTTCTAAAATTATTCAAAATATAATTTTATCGTTTAAACTAATTCTAAAGTCGTCTAAATTATTTAAATTTAAATTTTAAATTGTCTGATTTTCAAGTCCGTGGCTGACCTTATAACCCTTAACCCTTAAGTGATTAAAATATCTGCATGGACACCGAATCAATAAACTAAAATTAAAATTTTTGTTGTTGGGCTGGGGTTTTCTTTCGGGAGAGTGTGTGTGGTGGTGGTGGGGGGGGGGAGCTCGAGCTTCCGGAGGGAGGCAAATTCAGATTCTGTCCTGCCTGAAAAGAAGCTGATGATTATAGTTTCTTGTGTCTTTCGTCATACAAGAGAGTTAAACCCTCTCTCCCAGACAGGTGACTCGTAACAGAAACTTGTGAGAGGAAACGTCGTATTTATTGATTTTTGAATTTGTTTTTTTAAAAAAAAAAAGAAAAAAAATTATAGTTACTTTTAGAGTTAAAATCAAAGATGGTTTTAACTTAAGCAGTCAATATTTTCTTATTAAGAATTTTCTTAACGACTTAAAAGTACATCAGTGTGCGGAAAAAAGTAAAATTAAGATCTTAATACAATTGTTACATGAAATGAAAAAACAATTCTCATTCCAATTTAAGATTACCAGAGAGTTATATAGGTAACCCCCTTGTCTTAATACTACTGCAGACAAGATAAATGCGGGATGAATTAAATACAATATACATTCTGAGTGTGTGTTTACCCGCGAGCCCTGCGGAATAAACAAGCTGTACACAACCATATACAAAAACGTCTCGTTACAAATATAAATATCTTGTCAGGGTGTTAGTATGTACGGAGAGGTTCCCCTTATCAACGGTAATCACTTGACTCGAGGTCCTACAAGGTCCTAAGGTATCTTACAGAAATGGGCACGGCCAATAGCTACAAACCTCCCATTCGACTCTTTTGTCACTCAAGAGTTCAGTTGTGTGATAAGGTGGTGATATATGGGTTGTTGTAGGGCCACATGTCAGGTCATACAAGGTGCCCACCCAGACCAAGAGCGCATTATCTAACCCTTTCCATACAAAGTATCTGAAATGAGTTCTCTGTTCACACCCATATTAGGTTTAAAAGTTTATAGCTAACATACCTTCGTCTGGAGCTCCAATACTAACACCTATAATCAGCGGGACTCATATTATTGTCCCAAGTGTCCAACGAGTGTAGGCGTGGTGGGAAAATATTTCACCACTTTTACGGTCTTGGTTTAACCTAGTGGGTGGCTCTGTGTTTCTTTACCTGCGTGAAAAGAAATCTTGCAGCTAGATGAGCAGGTTTTTACCAACTTGTACTTTCTAAATGGAACAAGACATGACCTCTTGGTCCTGTAATAGGTCAACATTTTTTATATTTTTTTTACTATCGTGTTTTCAAGAGAAAAAAGCGTATATCACAGGATTTTAACTTTCGAAAAATTCAATCACAGGACTCTTTTTACATTAATCATTGGATCACCTGACTTTTTAGATTAACGAAAAAACAAATTAATGAAACTAATTTAATCTTCAATAACAAAAATGTAGGACGGTGCACCTTTAATTAAATGCAAATCGTTAACTATCGCGATAGAATGATGGTGACAGTAATCTCCCAACAAAATGACAGCTTAATCGACTTATCTAAGGATATTTTGAGTGGGCAAATAATCAGATCTCCCCACAGGGGGGGTTCTATTTCTTCTCTAGTGAAGCAAGACGATGTTGGTAGTAACAAGTATAGTTTGAAATTTGCAGGTGGTAGGGTGTAGGTATGCATTAAAACCTCTTTAGGACCACCTTCAGTCAAGCAGTCTCAGAAATAATTTAAATATGTGGATGCAATTAGCATAGTTTTGGGTGTTTCTCTGAATATCAGGTGTTGCATGTCATTAACACGCACGATGTGAGAGGTGGGTGAAGATCAGGAAAAGAGCAGATTAACTCGCTTACTGAGTTCCAAGATTTTATCAAATGATAAAGGGGCAAATCTGTGTCCATCATCTGTGTCAGCTTAGAACCTCCTTGAATACCAGAAGGGATCCACCCTGATGAATATTTTGAATTCGTGTATGTAAACTGTGCTACTCAATGTTTTAATTGCTACTTGCAGTTGAACAAATGCTCCAGTGGACCTTTTGGATAGAAATCCTGGTCGTTTGGTGATATCTGATTGAACAAAAATGAAGCCTTCTTTTAAATCTGAACGTATATTTTCAACTGTTGTAAAAATAAGCAGAAATCCTACTCGGGATAACGCTTGTTAGTGAATTATCGTCCGCTCACAGTATCCCTCAGTTGTTTAACTGACGGGATACCTCAGGATTTACACTTAACTGTTTAAGGTTCTCAATTGTTTTAGAATTAGTTATAAGGCGCAGACATCTGAAAATATTTGCACTATTTTTAATTAAGTTTGTAATAGTGATCCAGCTATAGAATATAACACGAACACAAAAACAAAGAAACACAAATTAAGACCTCCTAAGAATCAATTATCAAAGAACTTAACACCATACTTTCATTCATCGTAATTAAAATAAGATAAATTTGACTAAGTTTATAAAATATTGATAACATGATTATAAAATGGTATGGCATAATATATCAGAATCGCAACTCATCGGTGAAGTAACTAAGTAATTAATTAATTCTCGCGAGAAATTAATTACTTAAAGCGAATATGCTTTACAATCAACCCAATTTACACTGTTAAAGACAGAGATAAATTAACATTCTCAATAGTGTTGAAATCATCCGAAATGCAAAAATAGCACAAGTTAAAGATGAACTTTACAACATCAAAGACAAGTTTCTCTAAAAGATTTTCATTTCTTTCAACACTAAAAATTATTGAACCGTGTGCACACAACGAACATTCTAAATCGAGATCAGTTTATCTTGATAAAATGATAAGATCGCTAAAAAAAAATTAAGTATTGCTGGTTTAGTGAAGCTGTTCTTAGGCCATTTCGCCTTGACGATACATTACAAATAGACAACATGACGACATACACGTGCGCTCTCACAACTACCGTTAGGTCGACCCGAATTAGAAACATCAACAATGACATTGTTTATATCGATGTGTAGAAAAACAAATAGGTGAGTGGCAGGTCAACTTTACATTGACAGTAGTGTAGGCCTGGTAGGTCGTGGGTGAAGGCCTACGATTTGTACCACCCTTCTAACAACCCCGTGATACCGTAGGAAGTAGGCATTACGTTTTACTTCTCAAATTAAAGGAGTTCACAAGATGTTTGTGTGTAGATATGTTTCAAAATGCTTTTTTAACGGTGTTTTTCCTTTGGTGACATCAGTACGTGCTACCTCCCGTTTTTCTATATCAGCACTCCATCGTTTCTATAGAAACTGTTATTCTAACGTTACAGGTGATGACAGCGGTTTGGGTTTGTGCCAGATCTAACAAGAGTCGGATAACTGCTGCTTCAAAAAGGGTAAGGACAGTTAAAACACACGTAACTGTTTTTCTTTTTCTGTAGTATTTGAATGAAGTATTATAAGCCTGAAAATTTATTTCTAACGTTTATTATAATCATAAACAAAAAAAGAAATTCAAAAAAATTCTCTCTGTGTTGTTTGTAACTACGTAGTGTGGTGAGGGGAAGTGTGAATGTATAGAATCTACTTCTGTCGTTACCTCCTGAGAACATCTTCCTCTGCACATGCGTAGTTGAATTCCAATTGAATATAGTTGGAGCTACCAGTGTATAAATTGTAAAAGTACATTTTTTGTAATAAATAAAAAATAAAATAAAGTTCTCTCATCCAAACTAATGTATTCACTTTAGTTAATACACTCACTTCTTTTCCTCTTGTATCACTATCAATTACAAAAAAAAAAAAAAAAAAAAAAAAAAAAAAAAAAAAAAAAAAACCACCATCATCTTCATTTGTTTTGTGTTAAAGTGTGCATCTTTTACATTAACAAAACTGTGTTAATAGAAAGTATTATTTCTTTATGTGGCTACCACCCACGATAGGTTATAAACCTATATAGTACTTGAGTATCGTGGGTGAGATTAGAGATAGTTTGTAATTTTTTATATTTCTTATTATTTTACATTTGATTTTTTTTTATTTTTGTCTTCTTAATCTTTAAAACTAAAAAGGTTTATGGCCGCATTTTCAATCTACAGACAAAATCTTGGTGTGTAGTAACTGATAAAATGTATTTGTAGTTGCCATCTATTTTAGTTGCCTAAACTGCTAAACTAACTTACAATTTATCAAAACAAATCAATTCGATTTTTTTTTTTTACCTTTTAGTATCCCTCTTCCTTTCAAAAGGCTCAGTACGCAGTGTATAAATCATACAGTATCTAGAATTTCACTAAAGGCGTACGATTATTGTGAAAATAAATGACATCACAATGAATGTTCTATGGAACTGTTTTGTTAACTAGTTCAATTGACATCAACACAGTGTTTAATGCATTGTTACATCATGTTGACGAATTCAAGTTTTTTTTTATTGTTGCTATATCTGCTAGTTGCGTATTTCTCTTTTAGAATTGTCAACAAGAAGAGAGAATACACAATCCTTCGCAGGCAAGTATATCAATACCATAATTTAGTACAACAGTGACAATGAAAATTTAGGTGATTAAATTTATATAAATTTTATTGATAGTGTATTTCATACAGGAGTATTATTTTATATTGGATTATTTATAATTATTTTCGAAATAAGTGAAACTGGAAGGAATTAGTTTATTTTTACAAACGTTATATCTTTGTTCAGGCTCTGAGGAGGGGATAGCTCCGGTAGGGGAAACCTGCTCAAAATGGATTTGGTATTATAATTGGGTCAGGGAAATTCGAATATTTCAAGTCAAATTAAAATTATATTCAAAGACTTTTTCCTTGACTTAAAAAAATCAAGCAAACACCTTTTTTATTGTAATTTTTAGAGTTATTTTTATATTTGTAAACTGTTTTCCAAGTTCGATGAAAAATTTAAGTCTGTGTCGAAATAATTTTGAATTATTCTATGACACTCCTCCCTCCAAGATCCCCCTGTAGTAGATTGCACCCGTTTCTACAATACGGAGCTAAAAACAAGAATTGCAGGCGATTTATAGTATATCAATCCATTTGAATAGCTCTTAAGCAGATGTTCAATGATATCCTCCTTATGATGCAGTCTGTTTCATAAGAACATCGCCAACGTAACTCCTCCGTGACATAGTCAAGATGAACGCCTCTTAGCTGGATAGACTAGGCAGATCGAACGCTACCCTTAAGGCATATTAAGCATTGCGTAGGGTTGTCTAAGTTACTCTCAAAATGTTCGATGAGTCAAGGATATTGCCTGAAACATCAAACATGCCACAATAGAATAACAAATCAACGGTGCCGTTATAAATTTCGAAAAATATTCACACGTTCATTGTGAATATGCTTCTTTGAAATGGGATCTTTAATGCATAAAATATGTGACAAAAATAATCATCTTTACTCTGACAGTCTAAACTACTATTAGCATGAAATATGCAAATGTCTTCTAAGCTATGCAATAAAATATTATGCAAATTAACAAAAATAATTCCTCATGATTAAGGTATTGTATTTGGTACAAGCTATGATAAATATCAATTCCATTAAGTTTCTCTAAATATTTGTACAGAGCTTTCTTTAATTTGTTTAAGATGTCTACCGATATAACGTTCTTCCTATATTTTTTCTAGTGGTTGACTAGTCTTTTATTAAAACGGTATTTTTTAAGTTTAACTTACAGAAACATTTAATCCATTTCCCATACTTTCATAGCCTATTCCTGGGAAAATGTCGAATAATCCTATAATTAAACATTTCATTAATATCTTTATAGACTTCAATCAAATCCTGTTATCCCAGTCTAAAGTTTACAACTTACAAAATCGAAGTTTTTCCTTCATAAATGATTAACCACTTATTCCAGATATTAGTCTAGTCCGGTTGCACACAACACTCCTCGGCACTTTCCTCTTTTATATTTGTATCCTTTGTATGTTTAATAGAATCCGAAACCGTGCTCTAGAGATCAAACACGAAACTGTAAAGTCACTTGAGAAAGTTTCATGTCGTTTCTCACCACGTGATGAAAATCATCGCCCATCTAACATAATCACAAACATCTATTACGCCGTGTTGTGTGCAACCGGTTAACTCTCCATAACATGGCGAAATGTATTCAGTCTAGCTTGAAATCTTATTAACTGCATACATGCAAATATGTTGTCACATTTGAAGTAGATCGACAGCCTCATTTACAGCCAGCATCTAATCTTATGCGCGCTTAAAAGCACTGGTGATCTTTCTTGCTTTATCAATAATCTTCCTTGTGCTATCCCTCTAAAGGACAATGCAATTATATCTTTTCTTTTTGATGTTACAAAATCGACTATGTTTCCTTGACTATTAGCCAAAGCATTTTTCGTTGTCTATTTTAACAAGTCTTATGACATTGAGTAAAGTAGTTGCAAGTCTCTTTATTATTACTTTACCTAAACGAATCTTCCCTAAGTTTATAATTCTCTCAAACCGCTTCTTTTTCCCTATGTGATTTAATCAATCAATTTGATTATTATCCAACTAGATTGTTTACACTAATGATAGATTCAATTGGTAGAGCTATTTGGCACCTGAACAAATCATTTTCCTGAACATTTTTAATTTGTCGCTAACATTCAATTGTTAACTTAATATTTTTTTCCAGTTCAGTTCTCTTAAATGTGTCCTTCATAATGTCTCAGGGAAAAAATATATCTATATTGAGTAGCATTTTAAATAAATATTTAAAATGCTACTCGAAAGTTTATGCAGCTCACTTGAGAGCATTAATATTTTTCTGGGCGCCAGCTTTTCTCGGAAGACGCATCATAACTGATGCTATTCTGGTCGAGTTAAAATGCTCAGTAATAACTATAAATAACAGCTAAAATAATAAATATCATACATTCATACTTCACTCCCATATCAAAGGAATGACTGATAGTAGGCTAACATCTCAAAACAATCCTTGTAATTTTTGATTTAATTACAGAACAAGTAGATATTTTTTTGACCTTACTTCGTGGAGCAAATATTAGTTTTCAAGGTAGCATCAGGAATTTCTCATTACTTTCAGATTTCTGTCACATACCCAGGGGAAAAACAGATATAGCCTTTCATTATAAAGATTCATTGATCAGTAAAGCCAGAAGCTCCCTGTAAATCTGGTCATTATAATTTTTCTGTCATCGAAAAATATGTTTAACTACAAGAAGTCCTGTTGACTATCTTTAGTCCCACTGCCGATCTGCAATCACAGATACATTTTTAATAGTTCTTTATTCTCATTTGTTTTCCAAATCTTCGTTTACTTTATCTGTTGATGGCTTTAGTGGGTGCTAATTTTCGGGTAGATTCAAAGTCGGTAGCGTGTGATTTTTTTGTCAGCATTTGCACATTCTTTAGAAGGCAATAGTTTCGGTAATTATACCTTACACCCCAGAAGTGCTACTATATTAATGGCTGGTGATAAGTTATATGGGGTTTCAGCAGAGTCAAGGAGCGGGGCATGCTACTAAGTAACAGGTAGTCATTGTTGTTTCATGGTATGCTGCCCAAATTACAGACCAAAAAGCCGACAATGTAAAGATAAAAATATCGGAAGTTTATTTATGTAACTAATAATTGGTTAAAAAGGTAATTTACAGTGTGAAAAGGAAGCGGGTGCAAAATTCACGCCCCACAGTAGAAGCGACGAAGGAAAACTATGGTAGGAAGTTTGACAGTTGACGAACCCAGTTGATTATAATAACGCTCAAAAGCCTGTAAAGAGAGAGGGAATCATTTAAAATATTACAAACAGCAAATTATAATTTCTGGAATTATTCCTTTATCTAATGCATATTCATGATTTCGAAGGATCTATTATTGGCTCGAATCCCAATATGCGTCGACTGAACTCCCATCTGTTAAATGCTGTTTCTAATAGTAATAAATAATTCCGGGGATAACAGCTCATCTTCCTGCAGTAATTCAGATATTTAATAAATTCGTTTCAAAGACATTCTTGATTTAATTTTTTTTTTTTTTTTTTTTTTTTGGAAACTGATAGATATTTGCTACTTCCGTAGACCCGTGCATGCATAATTCAAACAAGATATACGCCTTTATCGTCGAAAACAGACAAGAGAAGTTCGAAACGAATCATCATGAGCAGTCAGCGTTTCAACAAGAAGCAATAAAATCCGATAACACTCCTACCCTTCCAGTGAAATGACACTTTTCTCTCCCACATGGACAACATTCCAGACGACTGTTTTCAAATGTGATTTGTCTAAATGGTTGGCTATGCCCAAAACAGTCAAGTTCTGCACCTGCTCTTCTCCCACAAGTGTCGAATAACAAGGAAATAAGCCTGGGGCATTCCAGAATCGACAAGGGTCAACTACTAATGAGATAAGAAAAAAGGGTTTTGAAAGCATGTTCAAAGTATAACATGCATAGCGTGATGCATAGAAAAATATTGGAATTGTAGAAAATAATGATTGTAGATTGAACTTTTTGCGTCTTCAGCAAAGAATGCACAGATCCAGTGGATAACCAATAACAGGAAGAACAACACAAGAACATTGCAGACATTAATATGTCATAACGAAGTACTAAGACATTTGAAGAGCGAGCCAAGATATGTATCACCCCAAGTTCAATTTAGATTACTCCAAGGATCTGTAGCATTCTTTAAACAGAATTTGCAAAAATGGAGTCAAATAACAGTCATTTTGCTGTATTTAGTTCTACTCCAGTGAAATTTGGCGCAAGACGAAGCACTTGGTTAGGAAATTGTTCCTGGTTCTAGAATAAAAACATGCTTAGTTTTCTTATGAATGTGCCAGTTTCCTTATAAATTCCTTAAGAATGTGCCTTTTGCACTCGAAATTTATACAATTTTCTTGAATTCTTCTCAGCACCTGAAAAGCAAAGTACGTTTATTAAACTTCTAATATCCCTGCGAACATACTTTGAGTGCTGGTGATTCAAAATACTGAATTGGTGAGTATGTCTGTGTATGTTGTGCGATTGTTTAATGCAATATAATGATAGTAATAATGAAAAGTTATTATACAGGACTAATTTCCCATCAACAGTATTCAAAAATGTATCTGTCAGGAGCAGGAACGTCGCCAGATTAGATTGCGCCCCGAGACAAACAATTAAATATCGCCCCTGATGGATTATAAGATAAAAATATAAGAAAATTTCCAATTGCTATTTTGTTTTTATTACAAGAGAAACATTAATGCAAAACGATTACATAATAATATTAATTAAATTTTTGCTCTACGCACAATAAAACTATTTATAAGCTTTCTAAATTCAAATTATAAGCTATGCTCTCTTCTATCGATATAGTTGCTAGACCAAACCAATCTTTCTTGGGCCATTGCTGTTCGCAAATAATTTTTAATCAGTTTAAGCTTGGAAGACCTTCCTTCCGCACTTGCTACGCTAACAGGAATTGTTAGCGTAGCGACGGCGCCTACCGCAATATGGCTGAACGAGCGCCCTTATTAAGCTGCGCCGTGATGCAGGCTGCCTCTAAGCTACATCCTGTCAACGGTACTGGTCAGGAGTCCAGTATTGTCAAAATATACATCGAGTCTTCTAAGGCACTTGAACTGCATCAACGCACTTACATCTAGACATTCCCCTGGGTCATATTTCTGTTCACTCATTCTTGAATGCTAACAACGTCAAAAGTCCTCATTTTAATATCTTTCTGTCACTGTCGTCTTCCGTAATTTTCTAAGAACTCTCGTATCTCTAATCTTTGATAAGTGTGCTTTATTTATAGCCCAGCTTCAGATTTAAGTTAAGATTAGCCTGAACACCCTCTTGAATAGAGCGAAGTTAGTGTTTGCCTAATTTCTCCCATTCCATATAACTTTTTTCAGTTGACTTCCTACCATACCAGCTTTGTTGATTCCGTTATTTATTTCCATATTTAAATTACCATCTTCACTAAAAATCGTGCCTAAATAAGCTAAAATGTGTAACTTATTTTCTGTATAGGATTTCACAGTTTATCTTTCGATTGCTGATTTTCATGCCAAATTTGCTACTGCTGTTACGCAAGTTAATGAATTCAGTATAATCGAGCTAGATGTATTTTAGACTGTAACAGTAAATTAATGAAATAAAGAACGGAGATTATCATTATTTTTATTGGTCCTTTTCCTTTATCAGATGATAAACCATAGGCGTACTTCTAGTATTCTGATTTTACATCAAACCATCTTCTTGTACCTCTTTAACTATCGGCATAACACTTAAATATATTATGTAGTGCACTTTAAATGCCTTTTTCAGATCCGGTAAACCAATACAGATCCTTGTTGTATTCCCATGATTTCATTTCGGAACTATTTATTTGTGTTCAAGTGAAAATCCGATGCTGACAATCTCTATTTGGCCCGGAACACAGTTTCTCTTCCACAATTTTTCTTACCCTTAAGTAGGCTTGCATGAATTGCGCTTAAAACACTCAGCAAAGAAATTCTGCAATTCCCACAGTTTTATTTCCGTTTGAGAGAGATGGGTATTATCTTGACTTCAATCATCCGGAACTTGACCTTTCTACTTCGCAGTGTAGCAACTGTAAAGCTCGTATACTTTCATATTTCACCATTTCTGGTCGAGTATCATCTACTCCAGTTGCCTTTCCATATTTCAGGTTTTTGATGGCTTTCTACCTCAAGCACTGATCCGTACTCCTGACTGCATCCTCTCTTGAATAATTTCTACGCTATTCTGTCACTTCTCGTCCCATGAAACAACCTTTCAAAGTAATTACTCCAGTCTTCCACCGTATCTTTGTATTTGGTGTGTTTGTGTCACCTTGATCATCCAGAATGTTTTGCCACCTTCCTGATATTAATCTTCTAGATTCTTTACGAAGTCTTCCCATAAGTTTGCTTTTGCTATTCTTTTACACACTGCTTTGCATTCTTATATTATTCTGTCCATTTTCTCATGCTGACTTACTTACTTACTTACTAAGATGCTTTAATATGCCGTGATGATGATTCATGGTTTTAATGGCGCAAGGACAGCAAAGGTCATACTGCGTCATATCCAATGTTATAGCAGTACACAAGGTAAGACGATCACAAACATCCATGCCCGCAGCGGGGTTCGAATCCGCGACCAGTTGGTTGAAGAGTTTACACACTGCTTTGCATTCTTATATTATTCTGTCCATTTTCTCATGCTGACTTACTTACTTACTAAGATGCTTTAATATGCCGTGATGATGATTCATGGTTTTAATGGCGCAAGGACAGCAAAGGTCATACTGCGCCATATCCAAGGTTATAGCAGTACACAAGGTAAGACGATCACAAACATCCATGCCCGCAGCGGGGTTCGAATCCGCGACCAGTTGGTTGAAGAGCGAGTACGCTAACCACTCGGCCAACCAGGCCTGCTTTCAGCACCGTCTCTAACTTCTTGAGTTTGAGTCCACCATGATGTTCAGATTTTCTATCTTCACAAACAACCTAAACACATGACTACTTGGCTGAATTTCTCAGAAACATCTCAGAACAGAAAATCTGTTTAACTGTGATTCTTTTATAAACTTCTTTTTTTCTTTTCAATATGAAATTCATCTGTAGTCTTCTCGAATTACTATTTCAAATCCCCTCTATACCCTTATGTCTTGAATCAGTAAGACGACATTGCTAACAACAATAATAATCAATAATATGTGATATTAGTAATGACTACTCCCTATCCTGAACAGAATCCAGGAGGTACTTATTAGCTTTGCTGTTTTCTTCAAATTTTTACAAAACATGTCCGTATATCATGTTATACAATTTAGATCTCAAACAAGGAGAAACTTTTCGGTTTTCTTTATTGTCCTCTACCTTCGCTTATAACAAGAAAATATCCTCCACTTTCTCCTTAGTATGAGATCTCATACTAAGACCTTCATAGACCTTCATGAGATCACAAACACTGGTCTAATTATCAATTTTGATGCTGATGATAACTTGTATTGGTAAGTGAATTATGTGTAAGTGATATTTTTCTGATTATTCTGCCATTTCCACTTCCTTTGCATTTATACTTCTATGATGGTTTCTATCTGGAATTCTGCTGTTAAAAGCTCATTCCAGTAGCTGACGTTATGCTGCTCATCTTAGTTCCCTGACGGGAGACTCTCCAGCCAGCATGACTTTTGATCATATTATAGTTGACTGGGATTCTTTTAAGAAACAGGTTGACACTGTAATAAGATCCATAAAGCCCACTGTAAACAATTACAATAGATTTGTTGACAATGTTATTGGTGCTGCCAAACGAACCATTCCAAGAGGTTTTAGGAGAGAATGTATCCCAGGCCGGAATAGCGACAGTGAAAAACTGTATAAAGAATTCTCTACTAATAATAACCCTACAGTAGCCACTGAGCTACTAAGTCTATTGACAATACTAGAAAAGACAAATGGATTAAAACAATGAACAATTTTAATTTTACTCATTCCAGTCGAAAAGCTTGGTCCCTGATTAGGAAGCTTGATCCTAATACTAGGACTTCTGGTAAACTTCCCGCCATAGATCCAAAACACATAGCAAAGCATATAGTCTCAATGACTAAATATCCTCAAGATAAAGTAACTACGAGAGAGGGGAAACAAAAACTAAAAAATCTCAAAACAGATCTTCCACCATCATCACTATCTCAAACTTTCACTTCCCAGGAACTTACTCAGGCAGTTAACTCATTGATGACTGGGAAGGCGGCTGGACTCGATCACATCTACCCTGAATTCATTAAGAACTGTGGACCAAAAACTATTCAATGGCTTACTGCTATGTCCTGGACTCTGGCATACTTCCATCAATTTTTAAAAGATCTAAAATCATTGCTGTCTTAAAAATTGGCAAAGACACTACAATTGCTTCCAACTACCGTCCTTGTTAAATATCCCCCAGAAACTTCTCGAAAGAATGCTATACAACAGAATTTCTTCAAGTATACATAACAGAACTCCACAGGAACACGCTGGCTTCAAACCTAACAGAAGTTGTTGTGATCAAGTACTGGCCTTGACAACCTTTATAGAGAACGGTTATGAAAAACAATTGAAAACAATAGCGGTATTCGTGGACCTCTCTGCTGCCTATGACACAGTGTGGGGAGAGGGTCTTATCTTAAAATTCCTAGAAACTATCCCATCACCAAAACTAGCCAACCTAATTAATCAAATACTAGCAGACAGATGGATAAAGTATCTCTCAATGAATCCCAAAGTAAATTTTTTAATATTAAAAATGGCCTACCTCAGGGGTCAGTTCTTGCCCCATTGCTCTTTAACTTATATATTAGTGATATCCCAGAGACAGCATCACGGAGATTCATGTATGCTGACGATATTGCCATTGCAACTCAACAATCAACATTCCAAAAAAGCTGAGAACACCTTAACTAAAGATCTGGCTGTACTTGATAAATACTTTAGACGATGGTGATTATAACCTAACCTGAACAAAACTGAAGTAGCACCCTTTCATTTAAGTAATATCCAGGCCAACTATATCCCAAAAGTTTACTTCAAAAATAAACAGGTGAAACTTAACAATCATCCAAAATAGCTAGGAGTTACCCTAGACAGAAGTTTGACATTCAAATATCATCTAGAAAATATTGCTGGGAAATTAAAAACTCGTAATAATATAATGCATAAACTTGCTGGTACTTCTTGAGGTGCTGATGCCAACACACTGCGTACTACCGCACTATCTTTGGTCTATTCCACAGCAGAGTATTGTGCTCCTGTGTGGCTGAACAGCGCACACGCTTCTTTGGTCGATTTCCAACTGAATCAAACTATGAGGATAATCTCTGGAGCTTTAAGATCTACTCCTAGCTACAGGCTCCCGACTCTCCGTAATATAGCCCCTCCCTCGCTCCGCAGGACCCAAGCCTTAAGAAAATTATGGACAAAAATAATTGGAAACAGTTCCTTGCCTATCCACCAAGACATTTCCTTCCATACTGCACAAAGAATGAAATCCAGGCACCCTTCCTAGAGGAGTGCAATACAAATAAACCACCAGAACTTCGACCTATGAGAGTCATGAGGAGAGTATTGGTTTCAACGTACCAACAATCTTCAAATACCCATCTCAAATCCGACATCTCATCTGGAGGGCTTCAATCTCCCTAGACATGTATGGACCACTTTAAATCGGATCAGAACAGGACATGGAAGATGTAAGCATCTTTTGCATAAATGGAGCTGGTCCGATACTCCAAACTGTGAATGCGAAAGAGGGATCCAGACTATCAATCACATTCTGCTTGAGTGCCCTATCTACTCATTCTCGGGTTCTAAAGAGGACTTTTTTAAACTGACCCCAGAATCTCTGGAGTGGATCCGGGATTTAAGGATTAAGCTCTGACTCCTGATTCTTAATTTCGATGTTTAATCATTTCAACGTAGTGTACCCCTTTTAATATGATTTTTACAATTGTTTTTATGCTGTTTTATGTAATTTGTATGTTTTATTCAGAGACCTGTACATCATACGCTAAATAAATAAAATATTATAGTGACATCATGTTTCTGGTTTAAGTCAATACAGAATGCATTTTAGTCGCGTTCTAAATTGCTAGCTCAACTTGTTCGTTTGTATCCACGTAAATAGCTACTAATAAGGTTCATCAAAAGACAAAAGCTCACCCCCCCTTTCCTAGCCGGTTTTCCGCATTTCTTAAGACTATATGGAGGTCTTCTTCCAGTTATCTGGCTCTGACCCTTCAGTGATCCCCTCGACTACCATGTTGTTCGTACGAACAACATGGTAGTCGAGTCGATTTTATAATAGATTCAGAAGCTGTTTAAAATTCATTTATCTTCCCCATTTACAAAAATTACAACTCTACCTCCCTTTACGTCTCCAATTCATACAGAGAAAAGAAATGGCACGTCAGCTTTTAACGAAGAAGTGTTTCGTCCATTTCTTCGAACAGTGCAAATAATAATGCGAAGATTCAACGTTGTTTGCGTGAAAATCAACTGAATACGAAAGGCAACTAAGGGCGTCTTTATAGAGGATCCATTGTTTGTGTTATAGATCGTGCCTGTAATTAGATGGTCGTAAATAATCATTTATCTTTCTTAATGTCAGCAATCCAATCATGGTTCAAAAAAACTGACTCAGTATGTCACTTTTAGATATCCAATTAGAAATCATCTTTGAAAGAAGAAGATTGTATCCATGATGAACAACTGTTGTCAGTTGATTGTATTCTTCTGACACTCATCGACCCATTGTTGTGGAGGCGTATTTGTGTTTGATGCACTGCCTCATAACGCAGTCTCCAGAAAAACAACTGGAGCTCTTTTGAATGTACGACAAGCGTATTGCCTTTCTATAGCGCTGGATGATAAGCCTTTTCAATACATTCATTCTCTTTCTTTTCATATATACATAAAAATATGTTATTACATCGACGATCTAAGTGGAAGAAACAAATAACCATTACCCATTATTTGAGATTACGTAAGACATCTTTTAACAAAACGCTTTTGTTATGGTTAAGTCGTCCCGTTAGTATTCCATATAAGAATTTTACTTCCATTTTTCTTTATTGATAAAATATGCGAAATTCGTAATTTTTTACAACCGTTTCTCTTTGTATGTATCAAGGACACGTTTATCACAAAGAAGTACCACTCTTGTGAAGAAAATTTACTTGATAGTGATATGACTAAGTGGAATTTATATTCCTCTGCGAATGGTTTGTTATTATGAACATACCTTTAACAGATATTAATACCGGGAAATTTTACATTTTAGCATCATTCTCGCTGTAAATTTCAACAATTACATTCAACAATATATTTTTACATTCAACAATGTACATTCAGCGTATACGAACTTTCCTAAGAGCTCATTTTATAAAAAGTTTATATTTTTTTTTAGATAAGAGAAGTGTAATATATACATAATCCATGCAATTTTATTAACAAAATTTCGATTCATATACGTAAAATTTTTTGTATATACATTTTTTGTATAAGAAAAAAAAAATCGTAAATTTTGCTACTTTGTAATAAAAATTACTTCAAGTTGATTTACTTTGTCACGATGGAAAATGAAAATAATTTTTAAATATTTTTCCTGAAAATTTGAAACAAGGTGAAAATATGGGATTTTTAATTTCCGCATTGAATGAATTAACTGATATGATAGAAGCTGGCATATTAAACAGCCCCCCCCCCCCTTCTCCGTCTTTTATACAATGAAGAAGAAACGTATTGTTTGGTGAACAATATAAAAACCAAACAATCAGGAAAATATTTTGTATCTAAACTAAGTGGCAATTTTTTGTATATAATTTTAACAAATTATATATAAAAAATTATCCCTATTTTGAACAACCAATAAAGAAGTGATTTGGTAGCACATCTTGCTTAAAATGATTTGGTTAGAATTACAGGTGAAAAACTAACAAGTTTCTGTAATTTGCTTGTGTTCTCTTGACCCCGTTTGTTTTGCAGTTGGGACGAATGGTTCCAGATGGCTGTGACTGTTTATTTTTGAAAGCACGTAGCCCGACACACGTTTCGGAATACACATGGAACAGATTCACTAACGTGTAAATTCAAAGCTACGTCTCAACAGCGGGCAATGAAATTCATCCTCCTACCTAAAGACATTCACGTGTCAGTTACTAAGCAACAATGCTTCTGTTCTGATTGGTTCGGTGTTCATTGTTATCAATATATTAAGGTTTAAATATTGTAACATTTAAACAACTAAGGCTGGTTTAATTGTTAAAACGTTGAAACCTAATTTCTACTCATGCCCAAGGCGGATTCGAGCTCGCATCGAAATGCGATCTTTATTCCGAAAATATCCTTTTTTGTCTTATGTAAGATAAAATAACATCACGTAGAATGTTCAGTACCGATTCTGAGAAAGTGACCTTCTGTCTCTTTTCACAATCAATACTGGAAATTCCCAAGTAATAAAGAATAACATCTTTTCAATCAATATCCAGCATGAATATTTTGTTCTCCCAGGTTAATTCAGACTTGGAAAACAACCAGCGACCATTACTTCTAAATTACAAAATTGTTATTGTATGTTTACCGTATTACGCCTTGGAAAAGCCAGAATCAAATGTCAGTAGTTTGAAAAAAAAAATAATCCCACACGATATTTCACCCATTAATGAAATCAAGGTCGCTTGCTGATTACATTTTCTTTCGAAATGTGGCTTCCAAGAACTTATTTGGGCCCGCCAATGCTTTCAGATCTTGATCCAAGTTATTTTTTATATTCCGAATGAGATATTTAAGGTTTGCAACATTTTAACAATTAAACTAGACTTAATTGTTTAAATATTGCAATATTTAAACCTTAATATATTGATAACAATGAACACCGAACCAATCAGAACAAAGGCATTGTTGTTTAGTAACTAACGTGTTTGACAAAGCTTTAAAAAAGATATTGAAATGCATAATTAACCTAAACAGACTTTTCCAGACTTAAGGGGCAGTAGGTTTGGCTATCATGAGCTGCTTGGTCCATGCTATTATCGAAGGGTGTAATCAGCATCAATTACGCACAGTTTGCAGGATACACTTTGAGGTGTTGCCTCTATCGGCAGGTCAATATTAGTTTTCAACTATAATTAACACGTAACAGGAAACATGGCAGTTCCTAAGGGTGCCGGTAGATCCCCTATTTTTGCCGATGAAGAATAGCACCTTCAAAAACCTGGTTGTACAAGAAAAAAAAAAAACATTTTGTGGACAGAATCCCTAAGAAGTGTGACACCGCATCATTGTCCGAATTTTGTATGCTAGTGTTTGTGAAAAGATGAAACACCTGCCATAGGAAAAGAAATTGGGGAAGTGTATAAACCGCGTGACCTATAATTACCGTATTAAGTCAGGATACTGTTTACAGAATAGTTTGAATAAATTATTGGGACGCCGGAGTGGGACGCCTTTCTATGTTCATTTGATAAGTGGGTTCTAAGCAATCAATCAGCTACTTTATCAATCACCGAGTTTTACTTTCGTAGACATTCTTGACAGAGACTAGTAATCTGTCCTCTTTTGTGGTCGCACGCATGACGTGAGTTGCTTCGGGAAACTTAAAAGAGTTCTTCAAATGGTTCGGGAAACTCGAGTTCTTTGGCATAGCTTCCAACAGCATGAATTCAGTAGCTCAACTTCTCTTGACATTACTCTTTAGAAACAAATATGTACTTAAAGAAATGAAGTACTTCTCTTGAAAGTTAAAAGGTATTTAAGCTAGTTCTTTTGTGAAGTACTGATTTTAAATGGGACGTCTGTAACCAAGTAGCTCGAGGACGTCCTCCTGGTGAGTTCGTTTGTTTTTGTCCACAAAAAAATAAAAGATATTGTGAAATGTTTGATGACAATATTACTAGCTAGATGCATACAACTCCATGATCGTAGGTTAGTCCAATGATAAGAGTATCCGTTCTAACGGATACGAATTCCATCGTGGGCATGAATGTTAGCGATCGTCTTTAAGTGGAAAGATTCCATGTTTGTGTCTAGATCAGGGTTTCCACACTATGTAAAAAATAATTAAAATTACAAATAACTTATAAAATTTATATTTAAAAAAATCCTTAACTCACCCATGTTACGAACGTACTAGACGTACATAATACGTTTTGTAGACGGGAGTCATTAAAAAAACAGAACAGCAATCAATTTAATAGAAAATCGTGATATTATCAGTTACATGAGAATGTAATGGAAAATATAAACGTGTGTATACTTTTGCAAGTAATACTCTTCTGCATCAAAAAACAATTGTTTGATATTCTGGATGTTCTATTGTTGAGAATTATTGGTATAGTCTAATTTAAAAATTAGAATAATAGATGCGTCGTTCACAACAATAGACCACGTATTACATTATTACGTATAAAATAATGGCCAATGTGATTCACTGTCAGAAAACAATTAGAATTTAACTGGCTTCCACTAAGCGTTATACTCTTTCGAATTGTTTTGTCTGAATTCCTAGAAAAAGTAGTCTTGGAAGGTTGCTGATCAGTCTAATTCCGCCCTAAAATTCTTTTCTCCCATTCTTTAAGCGTTTCAAATGGCTGCATTTTACTAATCCATGCATGCATATTTTCGATACCCGTCTGTGTAGGTAGTGTTCGGGTAAGATGGGGGAAAAAAAAAGTTTCCGACAGGTGGGCGATAGGCACACTCTCACTAACGGCAGTAGGCGTCCGGAACGTGCTCGTCCTAACGACTGTGAACTTGACACGTCTCCATGGTAATTCATGCAGAAAGGTTCGTGTGTCGGCGTGACTCAAGCGTGCGGCCACGTGCCAGGTGCAAGCCACCGTTTGCCCCGGGACGGCGTTCAGCCAAAAGTGGCAGCCCTTTAAAGGGATGCAGTGAATCCTGAGTTCTTCCATATGCGGCCTACGTTGACAAAAGGAGAGCCGTTGGTGTCATTAACGTTGGCTGCTTAGGCGGAAAGGAGAACCTTTGGTCGAGATAAATTTTTCACCTGTTTCTCGAAGACAGGTCAAAAGATTTAGAACGCATCGCAGGTTTGCAGTTCGGTGAACCTTCGATTTGACGTAGGCTATGGTCGATCTTCCCTTATATGATGAACATAGGGTTGGCGTCCACCCTACACTTTCAGACTCTATGGCGTCCACCGCAGATCTAATTAGAGGTCAATGACATCGTGAGTTCCTCGTTCCATTGGGAATTACAGCTATATAAGCACATTTTCAATGGGAAAAAATCTTCGGATTCAGAATAATTCATGGAGCTTATCTACCAGATGTGGAACTCAATTTAGTGGTTAAATTCTTAACAAAATTTATAGCAAGGTCGTCTTATTTGCAGATGGACTCTGAAATGAGAATGAACTTGAAGCAAAGCTCGATAAGACTGTCAGTGTTGCAGAGTAACTCCCCCCCCCCCCCCCATTGCGACAGTTAATAAGCCAGTAACGCAATTCGAGAGGACTTATTCTTCTGGTGATTAAGATAGAAGCAGGTGAATGGAAGGTTCGCATCTATTTTTCTCGTTTCCCTAATGCCCACTTTATTAGTTAAATTTGTCTGATCTGAGTTTAATTTGCTATCAAAATATTTAATAAATTAAAATAACAAAGCATGGAAACGCGATGTACAATCCACTTCTGTTCTTTTATAGTGTTAAAAGAACCATGAATTGAGCGACACGGACAGTAGATGATGCCGAAGGAAGATTGTGGTAAAGTGGCCTCTCGCCGTAAGACCGGAGACCTCATGAGATTATCATATATTAACAATAAAGCCGGGCGTTTTTAACTAAAAGAAACATCAGTATGTTTATTTATTTCTCAGACTGTGTGCGTCCGCAGGATACATTTAAAAGTGGCTCTCCGATTCGCCTGGAGGAGCTTTATCCTCTTTCTGCAGTTTAATACCAGTTCGTTAGAATCTTTCATTCCAAGTATCTTCCTCCGTTTTACCTTGTATTTGACCATTCTTTTCTCTAACCTACATTTCATATTTCTGGAGCTTCGTAATCTTCATCGACCTTCCTCTGGATGCTTTCTCACCACAATCATACTCAATTCTTCACTTCTCCATAGTTGTCAGTCCCATCGAAGACCAATTTTTCTATCACTCACTTTGGACGCTTATATCCTTCTCTCTTGTGACTAAAGTTTTGTTTCAATCATTCACCGTTGCTCGCGCATACAACACACACACAGTAGAAATAGTAAAAAATTTACAGAATTGTGGACGACTGTTTATTTTTTTAAATCCTATTTCATTATCTTTCCTTTCTGTTCTCCATTATTTTTGCCTCCCGCTTTTGCACTCCAAAAGTAATTTTTCTTTTCAAATCAAGAAACTATTAATTTTCCAATTAGAAAGTCCGCCTGGCGTCCATCTCTGGGAGAAATAATTTCTTCAAATTACAACTCCATATGGTCTGCTTTCCTTGTTTTGCATTTTCTCAGCTGCCTCCTTCATGAAATTAAATAATAAATATAACTCCGTTAATGCGTTTTAACGAAAGGCAGTCCTGGTGGGTGGCACTCAATTCTGACTTTTTTGGAAAACGTTACCCAATCTATCGCTCAAGGTGAGATTAATCAGGCGATAGTTTTCACCCTAACTAAGAAAACCCTTCTGACCAGCACAAATTCTGACTAGAATCAAAAATTTAAAAAAAAAAAAAAAAAAAAAAAAAAATAAGCCTAGAGAAAAGTTTCTCTAGTCGACGACTAGAATCTCACTTGCAATGGCCTCCGTAGACTTAAGGTCACGAAAGTTATAGTGAAGCCAAGTAATCCTTCCTTCACTTATTTTGTGATTTTCCTTTAAAGTTTTCATTTCCCTCTAAAATTTTCAGGTTTTCCTATTTTAAATTAATTTTCTAATTTAATTAATTTCCTTATTCTCATCTTCCTTTTACCCTCTTTTACCTTGCCGTGTCGAGGGTTTATTAATCATCGGACCTCAAGCCGTTCACAGGATAAGGTGGTCAGTCCTATGTTCGTAGTGTTGAGTTCTCAAGGTCGGTTTGCCTGCTTTTCGGGATGAAAAACCCCAGGATAAACTGGGGGAAAAACCCTGCTGTCCACGCGCAAGACTGGCTAACTTGGCTATGGCTGAGGAAGATCCTTCGGCTCCTCCGTCACCGACAGGAATCGAACCTACGACACTCCTTCCCCAGGCATAGGGTTGCGAAGCGCACACCCACTAGGCTAACCACGCGGATTAATTTTCTAATTAAGATTACTTCATCTTTCTTTAATCTCTTTTCCCATTTTAATGTGTAGCTCTTTCGGAAGACGTCATTTCTTTCTTAGCTAATGTGTAAACTAATCCTCTTTTCGTTCAGATTAGCATAGGAGTACTTTCGAACCTAGTCTTGTTTTTAGTGATTTTTGTTATTTTCTTTCAGGCCTTGCAATTCTTGAAATAGTTGCTCATCTGCCATACAGAATTTCTGATAGGTATGTGTAAAAAATAACCAGCTTTGTTCTAATTATCTTTAAGTTTCTTGTTTCTTAGGGAAGCCTGAAAACAGGGTTTAGATTTTTTTTTATAGACTGGCATAGACCATCTGTCTGTTGCTGTAAACTAGTGGTGATCATTCGATATTGTGTGTAATATATAAGAAACTATAAAATCACTGCGTCTCGATCACTTCTTTCAGATCCAGAAAGGGAAAACTGATGTGATCAACAGCAGTCTGGTGTAAGTGTGCGTTTCTGTTAACAGTGCACCATTCAACAGAAACATACTTATTGAGGTGATTCCATTCAGATCACTGGCCAGAGTACTCTTACTGGAAACGTAGAACGTGAGCGAAAAATGCACTTTAAACTCTTTTTATTTTATTTTTATTATCTTCGAGAATTTTGATGAAGGGAGAGCCTAATACGAAACTCTTGGTTATTATTTGACATTTAGTTTACTACAATAAATAGAGCAGTTTTGAAAAGCTCACCCCTCATAGAAAAATGTGTCAATTTCGTTTTTAATGAATATTTCTTAAGAAATTTATTAAAGAAATAAAAAGGACGCTTCACAATAAATATAATAACTGTGATGCAATAGTAACAGTTTATTGCATAATACAGTGATACTGAATCATTTAGAAATGTAAAGGCCTCAAGTGTTATCGCAGACTTTACGGAAGTACAATGAGATTGATTGCAATAATTATATTGTCGCGTTGAATAAGGGCAAACAAATGCAGAAAAAGATGGGAGGTAATCTCAAGATGAAATCTGAAAAGGAGATTTCTACAGAGTCGCTACGGAAGCGATTCTTTGTCCATACAAACGTTTTCCAGTTGGCGTTGGAATCAAAAGCAACGAAACAAATTTTTTGGGTGATTCGAAGTTTAACGTCATGGCTCAGATAAGACATTTCTTTCTTCTGAGCTAGCGTCAGAAGCTATTGATTTAGGGGCAGGGTGTCTATATTTTCTGCAAAGAACATTCAAAGCTCTTAGTATCCGTAACTAATCAGTTTGGTGCGTTTCGTGATATGCACTAAATAACTATTCATGCTGATATTTCCGATTATTGCAAATTGAAGGTACCGAGCATATTTTTATATGCAATATATTCCTCATTCTTTCTACCTAAACTTGCTAATGCAAAACATCAGAAAGGCGACAAACTTTGTAACAGCTTAGATGACCTTGGTATTTCATGAGCAAGCGGGAAAAAACAAAAAAAAAAAATTTAAGGCTCAAGAACAAAACCAGACATTCGGAAAACAATAATACGAATGGGGTATCATGAGATCAATGCAGACATTGCACGCAATCTGATTTACAACATATTACAACGCTGTGCTGTAGTCATAAAATAAAAAGCGACCTAACAATATACTCAGGAAACATTATAGTCAGTCACACAGACTTGGTGTATTGTTACGCCTGCGTGTTATATGTTCAATACTGGCAATGTAATGCGAAAAAAAGTATTCCTGGGTTTCCCCAAAGTGTTTGAAATGATTCTTTCTTTTTAATTTTTTTACGTTGCCCTGAAACTGTATTTTAAAAATAACGACGCCATTTACGAGCCACGTGATATTCGATAATCTAATACTAAGAAGAAAAAAACTTGAGGGGGGGGCATTGTTGCACAATTAACGAAGGTGAATAAGATATTCCTGCTGTGTAAGAAGAAAGATTATAAGCTATAAAATATTACAGTTTCTTAGCTTCTTACTTTTTTCTTTGTTAAAATACGTTGGATTGTTGCTAACATGGACGAAGTAAGGCTCCTGAATAATACGTCTATTGATTTGTTGCGTTTTTCTAGCAGGGCTGTCCCTTTTGCAGAATATTTCCAAAAACGGATATTCTGTTTGACTCAATTAAACATAATAATGTTTTCCATATTACCTATTCATGTCAGATCAGGAATTCTTCAGGGAAAAAACAAAAAAACCCTTCTGACGGTACGGACATTTTATAAGTGGAATGCAGATCTACATTTCAGCCAGGTGAAAAATAAAACCCCGCAGTTTGTATGGTTATAACCGAAGTGTCTGGAAATATCACTGGAGAATGCCCACCACCTTAAAATTTCAAGTTTTCAATAAAGTATCAACTTCTATTAGCAACTTACTTTGTTCGTTAAAAATATGAATTTTGCTTTCATTATTGTAATTATTTAAAATACAACAGTTTTCGTTTGTAGCTAATAAAAACAAAAAAGAGAATTGCCTGCTGTAGCCATATCAACTAGAAAAGAATATATTGATGAGATATTCACAGGTTTTCTCAAATTTCGACCTCAATTAATTCCGATTTCTTAATAATGTATTGTGTAGTGTTTACAAGTTACCATATTTGGCATTTAAAAAGAAATGAGAGGTTATTTCAACTTAAAAACATCGTTGTAGAGGAAATTTATATTCGTTGGTGGTTCAGAATAATGTGTAAATTATTTTTGAATCACAACTTATATAATTGGAGATTGTTTCTAAACTGATTTGTAAGAAAAAGCTGTATATGATTCAGCAAGGGTTTGTATTTTGTGCTAAAACAGAGACACTTTACCTTGTATGATGAAAAAATCAAAAACTAACAATTAAACTAACAATAATTAAGGTGTCAAGAGCTTAATTGTTGATCATAAACGGTTTCAACAATGCTTATCTCTGATTGTTATAATATAAAAGCATCAATGAAAAAACAGTCAGTGACAATATCTAACAAAATATATGTAAAACTCTAATAGCGCAAATTTCTTGGAAATCAAGACATTTGTAGTTTAACAGAAATACGTCAGAATAATTAAAGCATACTTCTAAATATTTGATCAATGTGGTTTAAAAGGCAAAAATTACCATATTTGGTTTCAGAACATTTGATGCATATCACGAAAGATTGCGAAATCTATAATGAGAGATGGAATTTCATTTTAGAGCATGTTTTATTTTTTTCAGTGGTGAAGACGTCAACCCTAGAGATCGCCTCCCACCTGCAACCTACAAGTACAGAACCCACACAGAATATCATTGACCGATCTTAAAGCTAAGGTGGCATTCACTTTGGGTGGGGATCGCGACAAAATTGCATTTTCAATGGGGGTCAACGTCTGTTAACAGTAAGGTTATAAGAGATATTTTTGGCAGAAGGTGTGTCTTCTGTAGACCAATGTCAGAAGGTCAAAATCAAGAAGGTGCCTATTTGTCAAAGAATTCCACATTTCGTATTGGAGGAGAAGGTCACATTTTAATTACTTGTTGGTTGAAATTATTCTCTTCGTAGTCATAATGAAGACAGTGAAATTGAATAATCATTCAACACGGAAATAAAATAATAAATATTAAGATATTTGAGGTTTTTGCATCAAATATGTTAATGTTGCATCGTTTGGAATACGTTTGTTCAGTTTAATCTTTTAGTTCGTTAAATATAAGATTCTTCAAATAAAACAACAAAAATAAAATGAAGATAGGAAACTTATCTGATCAGCCTACTGGAAAATTACAGGTTTCTTTTCCTGTCAAAATCTTAAGAACACAGACAAGGAAGATCTAACGATGGCAAAACTGTAATTACCATAGAAAACATTCAGATGGGGATGATAACGTAGTTTAAAAGGTGCAGGGAAGTTAATTCTAAGATCCTTAATAACAGATATTGAGTGAACTAAGATTTAAATCTTAGTTTTATTTATGCACTAGTGAAGACAATGGACTTCGTTGCCGACTTCTCTAAAAGAAGTCAACTTAGTGAGAATTGGTTGAAGTTTTGGGAATTTAATAGCAATTAATACTTGAGATGTTAGCAGGGATTGAAAATAAAAATTGCTTTCAAAGGAAATGTTCCACAGTCTTGGGAATTTGTATTATAATTTTATCGAGGTGTTAGACAGGCTAAAAAATTCAAAACTTTCACTTCTTCAACAAAACGTCTGAAATAAGTTTGCCTTTTTCCAACCATCTGAGCTCAAATGCTCTGAGAAATTCAACTTGCACTGAAATCTGTTTCGGAAGTACAAATATTCATTTTTGCTGAGCTTTGGTAAATGACTTTTGCAAATTTTCTTGCTCTTATAATTCAATTAACTGAATTAAATTATAATTGGTCAACTCAAAAATCAACTAAATTCAATTATTAATTAAATTAAGGGGATATTAAATCCCACATTGTTATAAAACCGAATAAGAAACTCAAAGATTGGAATCAGAGAGTTTCATGCCGAATATAGTAAACTATAAAAGTATCGGCGAATACTAGCGTGAGCTAATGCAAGTAGTCCTGGAATGTAGTACAAACACGGGCAACTCGTTGCAAAGGTGGGGAAAGTTCTGATCACTATTCTTTGATATTTATTATATCGCCGAAATTAAGCCTGTTGGCTCTTTATATTTAAGTAACTAAATTCAAGTTAAAAATATAGTGTTCAGGACACACACACACACACACACTTAAGCCCTTCTGTTAGCCAAACAGCATAAAACGTCTTATTCAAAAGATCAATATGAATGTCATACTCTATTTAAAATGATTATCCTTACTTTTATTTGAATAACTTTTTTTTTTCCATTTTTGACTAGTTTTGTCAATCAAGTCAGGATTCGTTAGTATCCGAAGAACAGCTTCAGCTGCAAATATCACCAAAATAACTATCATTGATATGTTACTTCGATTAACTGGTCGAGCAAGGAAGTCTCTCCTGATCTGCACGTGCTGTCTTCTCGTTAAGCAACCAATGTTGCTAAATGTGAAACAGGTGGTCCAATTGTAAACGAGTCTTGTCATTTAATATATTAAAGAAACGATGGGAATTGAAAAATTTAACTTGTTTTCCAGCAATTTATCTTTACTTGACAGTCAACAATTAAGTTAGAAAGACGTTTTTAAAGAAAAAAAAAAAAACGAGAATGTAAATCGATAAATGTCTTATTCACAAGGGCTATCACATAACATTATAATCATAGTCAGCCGTGGATCATGAACTCTCTCAATCATTTCCGTAAGCTATTCAATTCTGGCGGTCATCTCTTCTATTTATTACTGGAGAACACGTTTTTATATGGAATAACGAGATTAACTCACGTGGTTTCACCTTCCTTCTCTCTGTAGTATTTTTTTGCCTCTTATCTGCCATTCATTATGGCTGTCAATTAGTCAACCTTTAGGATGAATAAACGTCTGCAGTGGTGCTGCAGAGCGTTGAAAAATCACAACGTAGCGAAGAGATAATATCGATAGGTTCACCCAGTTCACGCTCGCCCGTTACCTGCTCTTAAAAGACGACTACTTGCATATGATAAATGACTCGGAGAAGGAGGTCAATTACTTGACGGAAGTCTACTATCAGTACACAGTGAGGGAAGAGAGGGGGGGGGGGGAAAGAGAATTCTGGAAGCTTGCTTACATCGTTAATATTAATTTCTCTTTAAGATAATTTCTCTTTAAGGATTTCTTTTTCAATGGAACCCTTCCCATGATAAAGATGTGCTGGTAATCAGATCGCCGCCCCCCCCCCCCGGTTATCTGATGTTTTGCCTGAAGAAATGCTCCTCTGGTGGTTCGTTCCGCATTTTTGACACGTGCTAGCTTCAAGAACGAGATCAACCTCGAAGTTATCCAGTTGGGTGCTTACAATTTTATGGCTCTCTTTCCGACTGCTTGGACTTTTGATGTATCGTTCTCATTTACACGAACGAGACCTCGATTCTGGTTTAGTTTTGCAGAATTGATCGGTAAGACTAAATCTTACACGCCGATTCTGCAGTGCTATCGATACAATTCTGGAAAAAAAAAAAAAAAAACTGATGAGTACTTGTTTAAAATTCTACCTATTTCTTATCAACAACAGTTCTTTATATTTTCAGAGAGAGTTACAGCAAATCGCCAAGAATTAACTTCGAATATTTCAGTCATTTCTTACTAACATAAGTTAGAAATATTACAATAGTGTTTTTGCGAATGATTACACATTAGATCTACAAAAAAAAAACGAAAGTTGAAATAAAGAAAACTATCGCTGCATTCTATGTGATGCGTTTAACGTGCATTTTATAGATATTACCGCTGAGAGAATGGTTGAAAGATTTCCGCAGACAGAGAATTCATTAAAATTGAATTTCGACTTCAGATTTCCTTATGTAAAATTCCATTCCTTTGTCCTGTTAAAATAAATGGCCATAAGGATGTAGATAATGGGATAGGTGATTCATAGACCTTCATTGTTTCAGTTGTCTTGGCAACATAAGAATGGTGGAAAGGCAAGTAACATTTGAAGATTTATCGAGAAAGAATTCCTTATCCAAGAAAAAATGAAAAATTAAAAAGAAACTTGCCAATGATAGCAAAACAACTTTGTCCTTGGAAAATTATAAAGGCCGCAGTTCCTTTATTGTCGTAAAACCAGCAGCATTATAGGTAATCATGAAAGCTGTTGCCAGCTTTCATGATTTTCTATAATTGTTTCTTTAGTATATTTAATTAAATATACTAAAGGAACATTTACATTTAACAATTAAATGCAAATCCAAACGAACGGCTCTCAATTGCAACAATGACTTGTATGAGTAATTCATTGTTGACAGCTTACAACAATCACCTTTGTTCTTATATTATTGTCTATTTGATTTAACAATTAATTTTTGTATTTAAGTTAATATCATGCAAACTAATGGGAAAAAAGTGATCTCTATTGGTAATTTTAATGGATTTATTCATATAAAAATTCATTTATCTATATGATCGCTACAAAATGTTACAGTCTGCAATTCATTTTTCTTTTGCTCAAATCGGACCTTGTAAAGTGCTCTTTCTTGGGGGGCCCAAAGCCTGTCGTCACATGATGCGTTGGCTTCCTTGAACACGATGACATTAATCAAAGGTCTTGTCGTCACTGCAGTAGTGGGGATAAGCGTGTGCCTCGGGTGTTCAAGTACAGTTTTTGTAAGAAGGAAACAAGAAAAATCTTCGGAGAATATCCCTGGAGAATAGGCCGGGAGGAGGGGGATGGTAATGTCAAGCATCCTCGTTCAAAATTTACGGTTCTAGTGGGAAGGACAGAGGAGGGATCATAAATAAATTCCCAATAATTGGCAGTGTGGCTCTGATGTTGTCATACCTCGTTTGGCAATTGCTTTCTTCACGTCTTAACACTTCACTTGTGTAACTATTAACGTCCTGGTTAATTAAACGTTTAATAAATTATATTAGTCTACTGTTTGCGTTATTCTCTCACTTCAGCTGCTATGATAACCGCAGTACAGTAAAACCCCGAGGCAGGGCACCACTGACAAACAGATGTGCTGCTATTCTTAGCTCGATTGTTGCGAATGCCAACAATATTTTCCAGGATGTCGTTTTCACTGCAATGTTTTGTGGACTTCTTCCATTTCAAAGACGATTCTATATTTATCCATCTTCTCGCAACATCACTGCCTGAAACCAAATTATCATTTGAACAACGCTCAGCTACTTTATATACCATAAAGAGCCTTTTCAAATAAATAAAATAAAAATTTGGACATCTACTCTCCCGTTAATAATAATTTCTAAATTATGATTTCTAGATAACTTTCCTTGAAATGCTAGATATTTATTACTTAATTCTTTTTTAGTTTTTCCACTTGTCAATTATTCTTTTCAGAGGGTTTTTTGCTAGTGATTTCCAGCCATCAGAACAAAACAGATATTCGAAAACTTTTGTATAAGGTATTAGTCAAATCGTTTTTAATTTTTCAACATTTTATAATAATAAAAAATTTGAAACCAGGAGTTTCTACATTGATTTTTTTTATTTGAAAGGTTTACTTTTTTTATGTTAGACTTTCTTGGTCATATTGAAGCATAATATTTAAAAAAAAAATAATAATTCATTGCAATATTATTAATTCATTCAGTTTCCATTGCGCTTTTCTAAGCTATAGTTTACGACTGTCACAATTTAGAAGATTAAAAGTGAAAAATCAATATATGCAGTATATTATACATATTAAAAATACTATTTATATAATTTAGCATCTAAATTAGTTACTTTCAGAAAGCAGTAAATGAAAACTTGATATTGAAAAAGATATGGAAAAAATGGAAACGTTTATTTACGTGGGATTGAATAAGTTTATTAAGAAAATAGATTTTTTTTAATCAATGAATTCCAATACCAAAAGATCTCCGAGTTAATCTTCGGAAGATGCAGACTGAAAAACCTGGCAAAGTCTTTAGAAGATGCAGAAGATGATAAAGAACCCCATCTGCAGATGCAACCTTTGGAGGATGAAAATCCTTTATAGTCAGAGGATGTTGTCCTTGGTGGATGTCCTTTTTACAGATTCTTCAGAGGATATTGCTGCTGAAGATTCTGCAGCAGATACACGCTTTAGAGAATGACGACACTACAGGATCTTCAAAAAAGGTGAGGAAAGAATAAAGAGATGTATAAAGATGTCTCTCGATCGAACCAATTTTCACGCGCAGAAACTGGATTAAGAGATAACTGCTGAGAAAGTTTTTCTCAGTCCACCTTCATATGCATAGAAACTGGGCGACTCCAGTTAATGATTAAAAAACTGCCTTGCAGCAACATTCAATCGGTGCTCCCCTTTAAACAATATGGTCTGACATACAAAAAAAAGTAGTTCCAATAATACGTTCATGCGTACTTGTAATCACCTAGCAGAGTTGAAAGTAGGCCGGGCAGATTACAGACTTAGTGGGTACAGTTGTCAAACCGGTTACGGACCTTTCTCGACCACTGCAATCAGCTGCTTAAACAAGCTAAGCACCCTTTCACTATCCGCTCCAACAGTCCGCAGCGTGGCATCCCGCATGCTGCAACAGCACCTCCTTGTCACTGTCAGAAATAATGACGTACTACTACACAATAGATAGGCCTTATCACCGTTGTGGTTTATGATACTGAGCCTGTGGTATCCTGTCCGTTTTAAAGACGTAAGAAAAGCGAAAGTTGTTTATCCGTTCTTATCTAGCACGATGTTCGGTATCTGAGATTAATTCTCAAATTAAAATGAAGAGGGCGTTGCTTCGTCATATCCTAGGTATTAATATATGGAACGATGGATTACCATCAGCGCAATTAGACGTGGATGGATACGATCTACCAGGACAAATTGGCGTGTAATTATACGTACCCGCTTTAATCGCGCGAGGAATTCTTGGCCCTAGCTCCAAAGGAGCTTTTTTTTTTTTTTTTTTGTCGTTAACTGGTGTGATTGATTTTGGTTGGTGTGTGTTATGCCTTTTAGCAATTGGGGATCGAAGAATGAAGAATTATATGCCGCAAACTTTTGTCTTTCGTTTGAACTTTTTTTTTTTAAAAAAAATCAGAGTTTAGTTTTGCTGGGCTCCAAACTAGTTTATATAATAAACAATATGTTGCTAGGCGACAAACAGGTTTTATTTATATCTAATTATAAGTTATATCAGTGACGTAATAGACTAAGTGCGGTCTCCATTTAGTCTATTATCAAACCAGAAACCATTAAGATCAGAAATCAAAAAAAAAATCTTTTCTTTTTTTTTTTTTTGATGCCATGTTTATGTTAATCCTACACATCAAAGCCTGCTAAGCCTTCACTAGCGCTGGAATCGGTGGGATAAAAGTTACATAATCCAGAAATCTTGCTCTAGTGACTAAGAATGCAATTTTTTTAAACTTTTGATCTTCAATAAGCATTGTCGTAGGCTTATCCCGGGAGATAAAAATCATGTACCACTTAAACCTAAAGATATTTACAAAACATCCATGCTCAAGGTGGTATAAGAATCACAGATTTTTGTTAAGTGAAGAGCGAATATGGTAACTGCTTTACTGTGCTCCGGAGTCCTCTCAGTAATGGGTTCACAGATTTCAGTTTATTTACCTAATTTCAAAAAAAAAAAAAAAAAAAAAAAAAAATCACATTTGACATCCGTACACTATATAAGAAGGCGTCTTTTCTCCAAATCAGGTGATTAGGAAAGAACAAACCAAAAGTTGGATTTTAAGGGTATTGTGAAATATATTCATTCATGATAGGTTTAAATTTTTTTTTTCTTTGCTGCTGTTCCTATGAACTATAGACTAGTAAACTAAGCTAACGGCCTAGTAATTCACATATACTTAAATATAATCCGTACTTTTCGATTTACTTTCTAATCTTCCCGATTAACCTTAGTTTTCTTGAATGATCGGGAAGAAGAAACGAACAGTAGAGTATGGATTAAACTTATGTACTTTATTTATGACTCACCATAGTAGGTATGCGATTATAAATTTAATGGCATACTTTAGAACGAGTTCCTGAAAATTGTGATTAGTCTATTTTGGTTGGTAGTGAAATCATGTTGAGGAGTCAATTAGCAAGATACGGAAGAATTTTTTCTTTAAATCAAATTAATAAACTTACTCGAAATAAATTAGAGTACCCATAGGTAAACAGCCACCAAGTTATTTAGTTAGTTCCGTATGATGATACACCCCGACATTTTATCCGGGCTCGGGACCGGCATAGCTAACGAATCAGGCCTATGGCTGGGTCAGTATTTCTGACTGCAATCAGCGTGTTCACGAGACCGGTTTGCCTGCTTGCGGGGTAAAAAACCCAGATAAACTTGCGGAAAAAACCCTGCTGTCCACACCCAAGACCGGCTAACTTAGCTATGGCTGAGGAAGATCCTTAAGCTCCTCACGTCGTCGACGGGAATCGAACCCAGGACACTCCTTCCCCAGGCATATGGTTGTGAAACGCACAGCCATTAAGCTAACCTCGTGGACGCCCGTCAAGTTTAGAGGTTAGTGAAACTTTATCAATTTTTAACATGTTAAGAGTTGTTTGTAAAAAAGAAAAAATTAACTGAAATTTTAAAAAGTAAATTAAAGAAAAATCAGAAAGAAGTTTAACATGATTCTCCCTTATTAAAAAAAAAAAAAAAATCTCCAAACTGCCCAAGTTAGAGAGAACATCGACCGCAAAGGACAGAAGGGAAATAGGATAACGGCAAGGACATTGAAGATTTCACTCTAAGGATAATAAACTAAGGTATTGATACCCTAAAGAATTCCTCTGACGACTACCGTTTAGGGGGAAGGATGGGGAACGGTCGTGACAATGGCGATTAGTCAGAACGAGATTCAGCTACTGATCTTTTTCATCTATCAGCAACTGAGCAAGCTCAGAGTTTAGTGTGAGGAACTCAATAATTCAAGGAATTTGTGGTAATGCCATCCTAGAATGGACTTAAATCTCCTGGTGAAGGATGGATAATAAAAACAGTAAACCGAAATAAGCGTCATAATAAGCAACTAAATCGTTTCACAAGTTTAGTTTTTTGCAGCATGTTTATTATCGGGAAAAAAAATTATTTTACATATGAGGTACCGTAAAGAATTTTTCATGTATTTATGATAAACTGAACGTGATAGAATGAAAATGTAACTACTTAAAAAAATCTTTTAGATATTTCAGAACCGCCTTTGATGTCGGCTAAGATTTCTCCATTCGAATTTCAATAAAGATTAAATTTTTAAAATACTGGAAGAAATTTTTTCGCTTATTTTTTTCGTTTCCTTTTAGGATTCATTTTTTCTCCTCCTACGTACTTGAGCATTTTCATCTAACTAATAAATCATGGCATTTTTCATCAGAAATGTAATTTAAATTAAAAAAAAAGTAAATAACAATGTCGAAAGCAGCAGTCAAAAGTTTGGAGTTACAACCGACGCAACTGAGGCCGATGTATTATTACAGGATTTGCGGGATAAAAAAAACCCTTCTGCCTCTGTACGAGACTAACAACTCATCTTCACTTAAAGCTTAATTTTAAGCAATCTTAGCGCATAATTTTTAAGTTAACAAGAAAACAGTTAGTTCTTATGCAATCATTCTATACACTTTCGTAGTGTAATTTTTGCTTTAATAATATACATTATTGCGCATAGTTTATTTCTACCATACATTACAATATGTACAGAAATCTGAATTTACAATTTAAAGATAAATTTAATCATTGTAATAAATACTAAAACTTTAAACGTATCAATGCATAAATAAAACATTATTTAAACAAATAATACAAATGTTAATATTTGCAGTAGTTAGGAACAACACGAAGGAATCAACTCTCTCTCTCTCTCTCTGTGTGTGTGTGTGTGTGTAAAACAGTCGAATTCTCTATTTCACGAATAGCAAAAGAATTTCCTAAAGATACTTCCGCATCCCTGGATAGAGGATGGAGTCATGATTCTATGTAACTGATAAAAGGTGCATTGAGACCTAAATAAAATTCTGGTTATATTTTTACTTTATGAAGACTAATTGGCGGATATTAAATAGCTCAAGAATTCCAATTAAATGTTATAACTTCTCACAGACTACCTACGCATGCTCGAGACATAACAACAAAGCAATATCAGGTTGCATTCCAGAGAGACTACTGTGGCGTATCAAATACCACAGAGAGTGCCGACAGGCTTATCTGCATGTGTGATCTGGATCACTTTTATACGTAAAAAAATGAACGATAACTAATTATTAGTTTGAATGTCTCATATTACTTCATTACTATAAGGTTAAAACTTTAATTGAAAAATAAAAAAAAATTGTCTCCTTTGGTCTCCCCAAAAAATGATATACAAATAATGACGAGCTTTACAAACCGTGGCGACAGTTTAGTGTTATTGAATACTCTACTTTAAGTTTATCCCAGAAATATTTTACCCGGAAGGGATCGGTGATGAAGGATCAGTTAGCAATTAAGGTAAGGAAGGCTAATAATTAACCACGACTTAAAAAAAAAAAAAAAAAAAAAACATTGTCATATGCCTTTATTTTACAATCTGCAGTATGTACTGGAATGAAAGTATAATGACACACGTCCTTTTTTTTTCTTATTCTTTTTAAGTTCACACCTCTTCAAAGTTCCTGACATTAGACTGATTATAAGTCCATTCTGTAAAAGACTTTCTTCATCTTGCCGTGATCCATCCTGTTTTGCTTCCCCATACCCATACTGACAGGCGATCTTTCAACTCATAGCTTTCTTCGGGTACCCAGAGCGCGATAACCCCGATCTTATAAACAATAGAGGTCTTGAGGTGGCTAATATTGTTTGCAGTGCAGAATAGCTGAGCCCTAATTTCGAGTTAGGGAGACCTAGAATTATGTAAACGGTATTTGGGCACTTCTCAAGTTGACACATGTGTAACAAGACGTTCGGAGGTTAACCGGTAGGGCGTGGTTCCAATATTCGTCACCAGGGCAACGTTTGACACCATTCAGGACAACAGGTTGTCCTTGCATTCTGGTCCGAAGGGCAAATTTAGTATGAAAAGTTGGAGAAGAAAATAAGCGGTAAGATTGATTACAAAATTAATGGGTTCACGGATGCTGCTATCGCTTGTTACATGGATAAAATAGTAGACCCCGCCTAGCAGGGGAGCCGAAAGTCCATAGACCCGCAAATACCTTCGGCACTCAACGTCTACTGGTGGTTTTAATATTAGAGCCGCAGATAAGTTGGTGTATCTTTCTTCGGGCATCGCGATCGAAGCAAACAACTGGCGATAAGGATTAATAAAATCCTGTAGGGACAATCTTACTTAGCATAATTTATTTGAATTATAAAGAAAATAATGGGAGGTCAACATGATTGGTGCCCGCCCCTATTATTGTTGGTTACCAAAAGAAAGGGATTACAGTTTGCTATTAGTCTGAGCTTAACTGCTTCAACGAATCGTTTCTAGAGGAGTCTCGACCAGCACAACTGCGCGTGATCGTTAATGAATTAAGATTAGCGTTAATTCTAAAATAACCCGTTATGGCTCATCAACAAGGTGACGTCAGCGTAGCATTACCGAAATGTTTAATTCTCATCTCTTTATACGTAGTTTTTTGTTGTTGTTTTGTTTACGTAAGGTGGCAAATGAGCTGCAACCTGAGTGACTAGTAAAGGTGATCTAATTTTGTCGTCTGACCTACATAACCGACTGGTGGGGTCATTTCCCAAGAGGTCAAATAACAGATAACGTAAATTCATTCATTGATCTTAAGAAATGGCTAGATTAAGACTACACCACTATCAGCGTAACATCTCCGCTTACCAGTAATGAAAAAGATAAATCGTTCCAGTCCGTCTCGAATTCGGTTCCAGATATACAGATTGGCTTATAATAAGCACACCGAATCAATAAAACGTATTATGCATAACCGATGAGATTCTTGACCAGGTGTTTTTTACTGCCGGTATTTTTTCTGTGTGGTTTTGACCAACCTGGGAAGGCAACCCATGTGTGTGCATGCTCGCGCGCTGTGTAATGCGGGTCGGAAAAAACCAGTTTCCGTCTTACTCCTATACGAAGAGATTGCGTTTTCGACTAACATGATGTGAGGAGGAAAAAAAGGAATAAACAAACCACAGTATACCAACAAATGTCTGACAACGTGTCTTGTGATGTAAACATGACCCTGTGACCAGTCAGAGTCAACGTATGGGCTCGATCATAACGTGAGTTCATGTTTAGTATTCATCCTGATGTTAGTTTATGTGTATGATGGCAGCCGAAGAAAGAGGGCAACACTAAATGATTGATTCCCACCGTTTGTGATTCTGGGGGTATTGTTGTAGTCAAATGGCTTCCCATTGTAGTTCTGTAGGGTCAAAAAAAAAAAAAAAAATGGGCAATCATTATCGCCAGTGGTGTCTCCCATCATCGTACCACCCGTGACGTTCACCTAACAGCAAATAAACCTGTTGCTTTCACCGGAAATGTGACTTCCAAATGGGTTATCGAGAATTGATACCTTTCTACTACGCAGCTGCAAACAGAAACGAAAGTAGAGTAAATATTATCATGAACAGAATGCTATATTATGACGTAGGTGCAGCCCCGAGAATCCTTCATTGTTGTAGTGTTAGCAAGAAAAGCAATTCAAACTATATTAATAATTGTTAACATTTATATTACACGTTTTGTATTTCACATCACGCACTGGATAAACTTTTTATATCAGAATTCCGAGGTTAATAAACCATTTTGGTCAGTTCGTTTGAATCCAAGAAAAACAGTAAAATCACCAAGCAGTAACGCAACACTAACCACCACTTCTAGATATACTGGGCTGTATAATAGATATTCTATATTATGTATATAAATTACATCTACTTGAATAAATGTAATTTACATCCATCTCGACAACAAAACAGACATTTCTCTCCACAATATGTAAATGGTTCTTCCAAACTCATTTCAAATACAGAGGAACTTCATAATTCTCTGGCTTAAATGTGTGCCTCTAAACTGCATGTCTCCATGGCAATAAGCAGGTGCACGAAACCTGCCACAGACGTAATACTTTCTGTTTATAAATTAGTTTATGCAATAAATCTACAGGGCTCGGCAGCAGTTAACGTGACATCTAATCCTTCATTTTCTTTTTCATTATAAGTATTATTATTTAATACAGAAACTGTCTTTTTCGTTCTCCAGTTGCTTATCTGTTTCCTGTTATTGATAAACTAGATAGCGTTGTTAAACCTGCTTTCCCACATACGAAGAGAAGAATGTCGTCGATATCACAAACAAATGTTTTGCTAACTGCATACTGTACCCATGTAGACTATATATTATGCATTTGTATTACACGTGTATGCATACTAAGTAAGAGAAATAAACTGCACTCAACAGATTATGTAGAGATAACTGTCTAGGAACTGATATGATTTTAAAGGATTGAATTGCAATAAACAATTGATTTGGATCATCTAGTGCATATACAGCTCTTGAGTTGTCTAACGCCAATAAGAAAACTGTATATTTTGTACCTGACTACAGCTTCAGTTAAATATTCCACGTTTAGTATTTTTTCTATTATTTTTTTTTATTCTTATATTGATGTACACTTAGTGCCTCTAGAGATGGCACTAAGTGTACATCAATGCTAATTACTACAATCCATGTTTAAGCTCAGATGTTTTATTTGATTCCTCAGGGGGAGACTGCAGAATATTTATTGTTTCGACTTCCAACTGTAGGATGTACTGTTGATGGTTTAGGGATGTTCTATTGGCGTTAGACAACCCAAGAGGTGTATATGCACTAGATGATGCAAATCAATTGTTTATTGCAATTCAACCCTTTAACCATTACATTTAAGATTAAGATAAAATCTGGAAGGCAGACGTGGATGAAAATTGAATTTAAAATCTCCATGAATAAAACAATATATTTTCAAGTAGAGCAGGTGCAATTAAATGTGCTTTTTCTGTCTATCCATATGTTCTTTATGATTTTTCCACCCCAAAAGAAAACCGAACTAACACCCAACATAATGGCAAAGGCTTGCATATTTTTTTTTTCTGCGACCACACATCATGCCTAGATCGCTACACTTCGTGATGACCTGGTGGTCCAAGTGTCTTTATGACGGCTGACGCAATAGAAACAACCTTTAAAATGTACCCCAGTAGTTTGGATTCAGTGTGCATGGCAGGAGGGAAATCGGGAACCAAAGGACCCGATACCGATAAAAACGATAGCATGCAAGCCATAGGCGGTGAATAAAGGTATCCTATCGGGCAGGGCAAGTTCCAGGTTTATATATGCCTAATGGGAGTCGCCCGTGTCTATGGAGGAGGGGGACCACCATTGTGGGCGATGATTGGCCCACAAGTTCGATGCCCTGTCCTCTATGGACATCCTTGGTGTCGGTCGCAAGAAAATTACTCAAGCAAACTCGGCTTAAAGCACCCTGTGTGTCTCCACAAGGTCAAGGGAGTACATCCGTACAGCCTTAAGGCAGATATTCGGCCCACGCGCGTAACATTGACGACAGGTTTGAAAACAACCAACCGATAGAAACGATTAGCTGAACGTTATGTATGGGATGGGGTATTGTCAAGCCTTTCGGAACTTTATAAGGTGTTTTCATTCGAAATTCATTGACAAACAGGGACTGGGGGGGGGGGGGAGTGTTACAGAATCTTAGAGGCTGTTTATTTCAATACCCCTATTCAATATATTCGGTTCAAATCTCTAGAAAACCTGCATTTTTTTTTTTGTTTGTTTTACTAACTTAAGGAAAACTAAAGGGTACGATAGGATACACAGCATGCGGAACTACGTTCACCTTTGCTGTGAATGATAGGCACCAACGTACTTAAAAAGAAGCCTGTTGCTGATCTTTTCAAGGTTAATGGGTTTCTACCTGATTTCCGACGGGGTTAAAATGCAACCAAAATGATCATATTATATTCAGTGACGATAGTAGTGCTATCGAATTCCTATTTTCGTATAACGAAGTTAAATATTACTACCAAATATATAATTAATCCTGAAGCTTACAGATAAGTTCCATGATTGGTTACAAGCATCAAACAGAAGCATCCCACACTTTAAAACTAATTCACTCAGCTCCGAAAGAGAAAAATTAAAATAGAAACAACACTATGTCTTACAATAAAAGCTAAATCAAGTCCGTATATCTTTTTCCTTTCCAGACCTTCCCCTCCCTGAGCACAGAAACTTTGTTTTGAAGTAACCAAATCAAAATACTTGATTTTAAATACTTTATTTAATGGAATGAAAATAACTACAAAAATCTAACGTAAAAAACGGTTGTTTTTGTTATAAAAATATTTCTCTTTATATCATGTTCTGGATGATAAATTAATACACCAATTTTTGTTAACTGAAAGATTCTTCCAAATGATTCAAAAAAAGCATAGAAGAAATTTCCTTTATACGTACCGGTTAGGTTCTGACCTCCTAGCAGACTCCTTATGGGCTTTAGTTGAACAGTCACCTGTTGATTATCAAACACAGGCCTATCGTAATATATTAATGCAATTGCTGCATTGAAGCTATTGATAACCTCTGATTGTTGCAAAACAATCAGACAACAATGTAGCAGTGACTTCATTAACATAGCACATGCTTAACGTCCCAATAATAGTGTTGCGTATTCTAACCAGTAGCCTGTTGTTTAAAGATGGCACGCTACTCGCAAGTCTTTATAACAGAATTTGGACACAAAAACTGGCGGCGATAATTAACCTGAATTAATTGATGGGAATATCCGTTAGATGTTTGTGTCAAGGAGATGAAATTAATTCTCGCGTCAAGTTAAGATATAATTTCCTATGTGTATTATGCGCGCGCGTTTCGTATTAACATATCACACTGTAATCTATAGGAGGGATGCCTTCTTACTTGAAGTGATCTTCCCTCTTACAACCTGTTATTGGGAATTCATGAACCTGCCTCCCCTTCATTTTTAATCAACTCGAAAAAAAATTCACTTTATATCAAAAATGCATATCAAATATGCATAATATCAGAGTATTTGGCTTAGCTAAGGAAGAAAAAAAATGATAAAGGAGAGAATTACAAAAAATGAGTGAAAAAATGTGTGAGAGGAATTTAGTTATCGGCACTGATGCTGAAGAATAACAAATGACCTCTGGGGAGTCGTCGGTTGAATTACATCTGAAGCAAGAAACTAAGCTGTGACTGAAATTGCCTGTTAACTGTGTGTTTTCTGTGATTTGCAGGAATAAAAACCCTAATTTTGTGTGGGGAAGTCGTCCGCCTCCATATGAGGCAGGATCTCGCTTTCATCTAAAAAATATCCTTTCAAAGGATCTTAAACCCAAGAATTCAAACTCAGATCTTTTCAACGAAAGACCAGAAGTCGCGACTTACTTCTGAATGAAAGACTGACATGCCACAACTAATGTCTTAAAAAAAAGTTCCTTTAATCCGATTAAATAAAATTTATTAGAAGTACAAATGAAATAAGCATTCAAATGTATTTAATTTAATTACAGCTCTGAAGAAGCTCCTCAAAGAGTTGTACCGAACTGTGCGTGCGTGCTGAAGTATTAAAAAAAAAAAAAAAAAAAAAAAAGAACTACTTGTAAATGAAATTCGAAAGAAAGGTTAAAAAAAGACGCTTCAACAATGGTGGTTTTCAAGTTAATTTCAACAATGATGGTTTACAAACAGTTAACTTGAAAACCACCATTGTTGAAGCGTCTTATTTTTAACCTTTCTTTCGAATCTCATTTTCAAATAGTTCTTTTTTTTTTTTTAAGATATTTCAACACACACACACACAGTTGTTGTTTTGCATCAGCTTTGTTTGAGGTAAAAAAAAACAAAAGAACTTAAACTAGAATGAATATTTAGTTTTTGCTTTTAATGATTTTTGTTTTTCAGTTCAGTAACTTCTCACACAGAAAGTAAATTAATTACTTTTCTTCAGATGATTACGTGAGGTTTTTAAAATATGGAAAGTCATTTTTATGTGTATTAGTTTTTATAAGTGAAATGTGACAAAAATGTGGCCAGTTATTTTGAAAAAAAAATAAATATCCAGATATAAGATGTTCACGTCTAAACATGTTGTTCAGATGTGAACATCCACCATGCAGAATAGTTGTAGACTTTTCAGTAAGGATGAAATTGAATTGCAAAACCATTGTCTTATCTACTCTGTATGTTGGTTTGGAAACCGGTATTATGTAACAACTCTTTGATAGACATCGCAAGAAATTGTCGAATCAAACAGAAGCGGAACTTAATGTTTATCTCGTGAGCAGAACTCATTTCGTAGTCAGCTTATATCGCCTTTCTTTATAATAGCGAAAACAATTATTGCAAGCTACCGAATAGCAACCGCGGCTATAAAAGTAAAAACGAAAGCGAGTGCCGAGATTCTTCAAAGGATACAAAAACAAGAATAATGAATGAGTGTAAATAACCATGCGGCAAAAATACAGGACGATAATTAAAGTTCTAATCGGTGACAGTCTGGGAACTAATTTATAGTAAATGCAGAAAAAAAGCGAACTACCTTCCATCTGATTAGACCACTTATGTGTTGCCTGCAGTTTTTCGTGGGTGGTATTTGCATAAAAAATAACATTTCACACATAGGGCGGTGAAAATCATTGCCACTTAAATATGTGTAAACTTCCATACCCATGGCGGGATTCATTACTGTGGTTATTCCATCCTGCAGAACATTTTAATATACATTAGGTGACCGGTTTACTGGGTACATCTTTCCCATCATCGGCGGAATCCATTACTTTGTAAGAGACGGTACCAAATAAGTTGCACGCCTATGGGCAGACAGCAAGACCCGATTTCGTTACGATAATGAGCGAATAACTCGTCCAAAGTGCTTTGAAGAGCGGTGTGAGATTCAGCGATAGACGGATCGATAGAACTATCGTGCAACTGCAGATGTTCCGATGAGATTTACGTACAGTGTATCGAAAAGGACAGGCTAAAAGCCTTATTGCAGTCATAGAAGAGGAATAATTTATCAGATCGTAGCAAATATGGTGTTCATGAGATAGAATGACTACCGATCCCAAATATCCACACAGTTCAATCTGAAGCTGCAGGATGTTTTTGAGTCTTCGCCTTTGTGCAGTCGTGCTCTGAGGTAACGACGCTGTTACCAGGGAAGAAGTAAGAGGGGGAGCAGTACGCAGTTTGAAATACGAGTAGATGCTAATCATTAGATGCAGAAGAGTGAGAAATGTGCATTTTCAGCTGTCTACCAGGAAAGTAATTGATATTTGCTAGTGAAATCAGGTTTTTCGCGTATTGCAACATGGAGAAAAATAATAAACCAAATCATATTTCATTATTTTATTTGGTTCGCTTCTTATTATGGCCAAAGCAACCATGATTATGAAGTTAGTGTATTATGACTGAGATACGAAAAATCCTATCACCTTAGTAAATCATCTGATGTGTATCACAGCGTATTATCAGTAATTGTAAAGAGGATAACTGGAATTTGTAAGCATGCTAAGATTGTTGTATTTCAGATATAAATCCAGGTTTATATTTCACTTGAAATTAGCTTTCACTGTGTACAGTTTTCATTTAATGATTTCACTTTTTTTTATTAAATACAAAATATCAAACCAAATATAATAAAAAAAATGATGTCTGATGCTTGATGCAAGCTAAGAAAAATGTCACTATCACGTTGGGATTAATAAATTACTATTTTCAAAAGTAGGAATTACTTTGGTGGTTTTGAATAATGTTTAGACCTTTAATTTCAATATAAATGAATATTATAATTTTCATAATTGCAATTTTCTTCAAGATATATATTTACACGGCAATAACAATGATTCTTAGAGATGCGAGATTCAGGTTTAGCATGATCCTAAGAGTTAATAGTATCTTTTTTTTTTTTTGTAATAACGTCTCCTATCGTGTCTTTTATTCAGCATTCTTGCAAGACACAGCATCCTTTAATTTGTCTTCGATAGGTGGCGAACAGTATGTTGCTGTTTTTCGAAAGGCAAAGTCCCAAGCTATGCATGAACGATTATTGTTACAATGACATGTTTTTTCGATGCGATTTCAAAGAATCTCAAGGTTTTTTTTATCCTCCTAAGTTGTAAGGATGATTAACAATTTCAACTTTCTTCTGTGAGATTTCAAACGGACTCTCTTTGAATAGAAGAACTTTCTTCTTTCTCGTCCCCCTCCCATAAATGAAGCTTGCACTCCCACAAGCAAATGTCAGTTATATGTCTCAATAAATAACATTCAGTATTTCTCTGCCCTTGTATCGATGAGCCTTTGTTGGTCTCAATGTCTGAAATTTCTTATATAATGAAACGTATACATTGAGAGCGCATGCATCTCTATAAGAAGTAACTCAGCAGAAATGAATTTTACATGAAATACTAGAACTATCAACAATAAATTATACTGAAACCAAAAAGAGAATGGGATATGTGGATCTGGTGTCGATGTTGATCTCTTAAGATTGGATGACGTAAAAAAATCGAAGATATAAATTATGAAGCACTTTCTTAAACTTTAAAAATATGTCAAGATGTTTAGATTTCTTTTATTCTTTTTAGCTATCATTGATGTTTGAAAAAAAAACGTTATTGCTTTATTAGAAATTATGCTTTTAATCTGCCCATTTGAAAACTTTAATTCCCTTCCCATGACATTCATTGGGTACTCTCAGCTCAGCTCAGCTCTTTTACCTCGAGGAATTTCTTGTTATGGTGAAAGTTTACATTAACAGCACAACATGAAAGTAACTGAGAATATCAACATTTCGAGAATAACTTTTGATGCAGCTTTGCATGCAATTTTAATAATGTAAAACAGAAAACTAAAGCTACGAGTATGATGATTTTAATTGGTTTAATAGTTATTGTAATGCCCGGATTATAAACTATAAAAAAATGAATAACTCTCAAGACTTTCAACCATTTTATGGCTTAACCGTTATCAAGCACCTCCCTAGATGATTATTCTAATTTTCACTTCAGATTAAGCAGATGCAGAATTGAAAAGAATGACAAAATGGATCCATTCCAGTCCACTCTAATAAACTCACTCTTAGTAAGTTCAAGAGAAATACTGAAGAAATACAACACGCTTCTATAGGACTTTTTTTTAACATTCCAACCGCTCTATAGACATCCAGCAAAATCTGGATACGATTTTGTAACACCTATTGAATAACATGGATAAGAAGTACAATTTGAACTCAGTATTTCTTCCACCACGGCCGGTAATGAGGTTTTAATATCCCGCACTTGAGTAAACAAAACAAATCTAGCTAGATATAGGAATATTTCGTATGGGAATCATAGAATGATTTAACTACAAAAATAGTTTGCTTAAAATGAATGTACAGAAGCCATGGTAATGGATAAGTTCTTGCAAGGCTTCATATGTATATCTTAGTTTGTATATGAAAGTTTATATAATTGATATGTAACTGCACTGATATTGTGTAACTCGCAAGTTGCTGTCTACTCTGAGATTTAAAACACATTTTTATGCTCTGAAATTGTAAGTGCTAGTTAGGCCACTGTTGAGCCTCGTCCGGTTAGCAAAAGACTATTCTGTTGGATTTGCTTGTTTTACGAGAATTATCACTAGTCAGCCTGCAGTACTTTTTTATACCAGAAGTTTCAAATATTTCATGGGTGGGTCCAACATAAAAAAAAAAAACGCATGCACATGAATTAACTGGAAAACTGATTCTAAATCACATGACTAAGTCACTGACTACGTATTTATTTTATGTGATTAACTTAAGCCAGACCTTTCGCTTTATTTGATGTCGCCTTCTGAGATTCTTTTGGTATTCCCGTTTTTTTTATATATTTAGATATTTTGTTTACAGAGAGAGAGAACCCTAACGAGTTTATAATTATCATGTCATCAGAGAAAAGTAATAGCCTGCTAGTGAAACAACAAAACCATTAGGTGTGACTTCTTGTTTGGCAACAACGCTCTTACACTATACGAAGCGAACCATGGTCAGCCATTATTAAAAGACACTAAAGTTTTTATATTGTTCCTTTAACATTCCACCTCTCTGTTGAGCAGATTAACTCCGGACGTAATTAGTATCATCAAAGTCTTAATTGGAAAGGATTTCGAAGAAAAATTGTATTTCTCGACTTCTGTTACCTTGAAATTTGGTACTTTGACGAAAAATACCGAAACAGTGTTTACCAGAGACGCAAAAATGATGCGTTATCTTCAATTATAAATATTAATTTTTGAGATACTTCGTTGTCATGTTTGTAGCCTCGAGACACATATAAATGAGCTAGTAAGAAAATTATTCCATTCGTACAATTATTGTACATTGACGCCACACCAGCACGACTGATTCTGTTTGTTTTTTATATGCAAAAACATCATGTTAAAAAAAAAGTGAAATGCGGAAAAAAGTCAGAGGTTGGCTGAAATTTATAAGTGGCTGCTGCTAACATTTATTAGTGTTATTTGTATTGCTTCTTTTGTGCTACAGCACGAATTTGAGTAGAGTTTCATTAAAACAATTTCGATGGCAGTCACTTCTCCATTTATTATGTTATTCTGCTTATGAAGTCTTCCGCAGAGAAAAAAAAATTATTTAGTTCAACTCTGCTGAAATGTTAAAGGACCTTGGGCTGTATTCCATATGTTGTCAGAATCTGTTGAACGATGCGACCTCCAGGAGATATTCGTATAAGTTCCCTAAGAAGAAATGTGCCCTCTTCAAAGCGCTGGTTCTTTCATCAACTGGAGTTGATGTTTCAAAATTGAAAGACGTGTCCCATTCATTTTATTCTATAGAATAAAATGAATAATCAATGACAGACTTTAAGAGTCGGAGTTAAGGCATGGGGAAACTGGGACCTTCATGATTTTTGTAACACGACCACGCTCTGCACTAGTTGGTAACAATCATGGTTATGACTAAGAATTCAATGTCACTTTTAACATAATATTCTACTTTGAAATGTCAAATTTTGCCTCTAAAAGTGGTCTCATTAAACTCAAAATTTAAAATAACGATAAATTTATAATCGTTTTAAGCATCTAAAAGAATTAACGAAATATATATCTTTACACACACACACTTGGTTAATCTTCTAGGAAATAAGACACCACTATAGTGATATTTCTGTTCACTGATAGTGCTTAAGCACTCGGAGATTCATCTCTAATTCCCAGCAGTATACGATATACTCCCTGACTGTTATGAACAACCAGTTATATCATTGGTATTCGCTTTATGCTGCCACAGACCTCATATTCTTAAAATAATATGTCAGTTCGCTGTCAGAGATTAAAGCTCAAGGAGGCGGAGAATTTAGGGAGAGGCTTCTGCAACAAAATAAAGTGACTCTTTATAGATCATAAAAGGCCAAGGTGGGCCTTGAAAAAAGTGAACTCCAACCACGTATAACTGTGCAACGTAAATATTTGTTCTGACTTATAAAGCTGCGTGGGACAAGTCTAACGGCACGCGACGCTAACACACCCACATGTTGTGTACAACATGTATTTATGACAACATATATATACACATCCGTTGTTAAATGCGAACGCAGAAAGAGAGAAAACAAATGAAAAATTACTTCCTTCAGCCACTAACTGCATCTAAGTTTCCAGAGGACATAAAACTTACCAAGAATACTTGATAGATGAAATGTAAGGAGGAGTTCTCTTCCTGTTGTTTGAGGTCTGTAAACAACTCCACGTTGATATGTACTTTAGATTAGATGTTTATTATCAGTATATATTCCAGGAACACAAAGTAAACGTCGCCTGCCATGTACGGCATACAGATTATAAGCCATATATTATAAGTTAAGCATATTAGGTAATTCGCATAATTGTTAATTTGTTTCCACATTTTACGGAAAAAAATTGGACGGAAAAAGTACTTTAAGTCCCTCAAAAAAAAAAAAAAAAAAAAAAAAAAAATTACTGCAATAAAATACGAATTAAAAAAATCAAAAGCTTCTTCGTGTTAAAACATAAACCGTAACACGCTGTTCGTTATCATATAATTAAGAAGTTTTATCGTGATTCATATAATAAAAACGATCAGGTATGACTTGCAATCCCGATTAACTGTCAAACTATAGTGAGATGTGTAAGGAAAAGGTCTTGTACATATTTTACTACGCGTCTTTTTAGCACCACAGGGAAATTAAATTTTTTTTGTCGCTGCCGTCAACGTAAATGACGCCATCAATACAAAATAATGATTGCGTTCGTACAAAAACAACACGACACATTTCAAAGTGCTTTACATCTCAGCGGTAGTCCCCAGGCCTGTCAAGGTCTCGATCACCTTCAACGTCCTTGTTTAAACATTGGGACTGCTTCCATTCTTTCAAACAGATAAAAAAAAAAAAGAATAAAAGAAACAACCCTATAAAAAGGTAAGGCATGATCGTGATTGGCATTATCAAATGGATCTGTCAAACGCTAGGAATCCGGAATAAACTGAGGTACTCAATTTACACATCCCCCCCCCCTTATTTATCTTAAATGAAAGAAAACAATTGCTTCGCGTCTAAATTATCAGTTGAATTTTTTCTAGACTACATACAAAACTTCTTGTAATCTAGTTTTATCTCCGTTTATTTATTTATTTTTTTTAATGCCATTTGATTTTTCATTCAAACAAGACCTCATTTTTATCCGGAGAGTAGAACACGCTAGCGATTACAAATTATATTTAACCAGGCGTGATTTAAAATAATTGGATATCATAGCCGACTTTAAATCAATGATTATGCATTGCTTCCAAACAAAACATCGTCAAAATTACCACTGAGCTTTTAGGATGTTGGATTATTTTCCTGCCAATCTTAGCTGCACCCGGCTCTGCCTTCAATTTAGGAATCAATTTCCCTGGGAGAAATTGTGATGCCAAAACCTACCCTCGTTGAACTACATACCAATATAAAGACAAGAGATGATGGAAGTAATAAACCCCTTGTTCATTGCATTGTATTTATCCCTCTTATCACGTGCGATGTATAGCAATGTCTCGAGGCCACTAATCACCAACACGTAGACAATACAAACTTATGCATAGTCATATAATGTGTTTGGTTACATAAATAGCGTTCTTTTTTGCTTTCCTTCCACCATCTAGATATAAAGGGTTTGCTCACACTTTGACGTTGCTGATGATGGATTGTAATCGCCCCTTTTATCTTAGCGAACTCTTTCATTTATTATGATAACCTACCAGGCCGACACTTATGTAGCAGCGTCAAAAGATTTACTCCACCTCAGGCACTATTTCCAAAACCGGGATCAAAGATTTTTTCATCCTTTCCATTGGTTCCTCCGATAAGTTGAGTACAAAGGGAGGGAACCACCTCGAGGTTAATGTGGAGCATAACGGTGTTCTCAACAAGTATTTCAGTCAGAATGGACAGAAAGTTCATAATTATCGTCATCTAAAATAAATAAGGCTTAAATAGTTTCCTGGCTGTTTCGATATTTGATAATAAAAAGTTTTATTTTTCAAATAATTGCTGCTGCATTTGTTAAACAAAATATAAGAATACAGTAATTTTTTCTTCTTTATTATATTTCTTTAAAGAGTTTTCCATAGAATGCTACATTTTCAGTTAGGTCATTATTGTTTTTCCTATGAAATACGTGCTCTAAGTTTTGAAGAGAATATTGCCTTTTTTGTTCCTTGCCTTTATTCGTACGTGATTGTTGAAGAATATTGCCTTTTTTGTTCTTGCCTTTATTCGGTCTGTGCTTGTGGAGAATATTGCTTTTTTGTTCTTGCCTTTATTCGGTCTGTGCTTGTGGAGAATATTGCTTTTTTGTTCTTGCCTTTATTCGGTCTGTGCTTGTGGAGAATATTGCTTTTTTGTTCTTGCCTTTATTCGGTCTGTGCTTGTGGAGAATATTGCTTTTTTGTTCTTGCCTTTATTCGGTCTGTGCTTGTGGAGAAAATTGCTTTTTTGTTCTTGCCTTTATTCTTCTGTGATTGTGGAGAAATACACAGCGATGATGCTCGTTTTTTCCCACTTCGTCTTCCAGCTTAGCTCCACTTTAATACTCTTGAATTAGCGATGCCTTAAACGTAATGCAGAAGAAGACATTAGTTTTTAGATGCGTTATATAAACCCATAACGATGACATCTCACTAAAGCGACCGTCACAAATTGAAATACGCACGATAAAAAAACGACACGTCGAGGACATAGCTCCACATCTCCGAACATACTCAGTTTCAGTTCGGCAAATTCAATTCCTTAACTTAGATAAAATTCCACGTGCTTCTTTTTAACGACGCACGCGAGCATTTTCGGCCTTGAACAAAGCAGCAGTGAACAGGGGTTAATAAAACAGCGGATTAAGCGTGACAAAAGTTACAGGGGCATAAAGTGGCCAACGAATAGAGAGTTAATGGACTGTGTCATTTGATGGCTGTTCAAACATATGGAGTCTTTAGAAACTCCACTAATGACTACACGGAATGTGGGGCCACGCGGGCTTTTAGGACAACTTGTGGAGCAACGAGACTAACATGGCTTTGCGGACTCTGTTCACGTTTCTACTTTCAAACATGGCCTACAGGAAGCAAGAAAACCCTTTATAGACCTCCTTAGGCTCAGGTCAGCCACCTCCTGGGTTCATCGAAGTGATATATACTTAAGGAAAGAGTGGGATAATATATATTCTCTAACTTTGGCTTGTTCTTACTTAGCTGAAGGGCTCCCGGTTGGTTGTAGATTGAGATATAGATGAGAACCGTAATATAAAAACAGCCGTCAAGAAACTGTGTCTTGGCATTGAACCTAACAGCAGTGTTCTGTACTGCAGCCCGCTGCTCAGGTAAACATCACACTCATTTTCTTCCTCATTTCCTCGAACTATTAACTCTCTCTCTCTCTCTCTCGTTAGCATAGAATAGTTGTAGCACTTTCTTTGATCATGGAGATTTACTATCGTGGTTACCTTAGCATCGAAATACACAAGAATGCTTGTGTATTTCGATTTAAAAGGTTACAAACTAATTAAAGAATTTAGCACTGCTCGGGATTTTAGCATCACTTAATAATATCACTAAATAATTTATTTTACACCGTTTGGGCATAGTTATAATCTCCCATAACTGTTTTCGTAAGTAATGTTTCCATTAATGGAAGAGTAAAGTATTTTTGCAACTGCTAGCCTAATTTTTGTTTTTATTCGTTTTCGACCTCCGATGTGCTTTTGCTGAAAGCTTCGAATCCACAAACTATTGATCTATCATTTAAGTGCTATATACCATGATATTGTTCATAAAGATAAATAAAAGTTCCAACTGACGATGTTTAACTCTGCTACAAATGATTCTCGCGCGATAGAATTAAAGTCTCATGAAACAAATTGAAGATTTTAAACAATGTGTTTGATTAGTTACTGCCTAATGGAGTAAAATTCTGGTTCCAAACAAACAAAAGTTTTTAATTCACTATTTGCAGTATGGAGGGCATACATGGTAACCTATTACATGATATTAAATACTTTAATATTGGAATTTCATTGTGATTGAGGCATGTTCAGTGCAAAGGGTATAATCATACACTTAAGAACTTTTTTTTACTTCCAGAAAATGCATCATTCTGATGTTTTGTTTTGTTTTTAGATGTCAGTATTATTTTCTGTAGGCTGTCCTGTTTATGAAGAACATATACAATATAAAAAAACATCCTCAAAAGTTAAATAAGAGCAGGTAAAAGCTGTGCCTTAGGGACATGATCACACACATACTTCGAAAGTCACGTGATCGTGTTCAGTTGGAATTTAACTCCTTCAATAAAATGACAGAGTATCATCGTCTCCTGCTTGTCAAATAAGGTCTTATGTAATCTCTAGCATGTGGCAAAAAGCGAATTCTCTACCTCGATATCAGTCCTACTCATGCAGTTAAACATTCTGCCATATGAAGTGCGGCCATTTCTCACCTGTCAGCTTGTCGACTATTTGGCACCCCGTCCTCATTTCATGATAACGATGTCACTCTGCCTTCGCTATACTCCGCCGATGGGAATCCCAAAAGTCATTGTGACATGTTTCATTTGGTTGGGAAAGAAAGTCATCCATTTAACTTATTAATTTGATAATTTCTTAAGGTTGTTCACCCCTTTTTTTACTTCGTACGTACGCTAGCGTTAAACCACTCTCTTTTTCTCTTTTGACGTTATCTTAACGCCATTAGCAAAGCCTCTAAGTTAACGATTTCATGAATCTTAAATTGCAATAAAGCGATAAGTAAGTGAATTTTAATTATCGATTTATTACGTCTAAAGGCAAGAAAATAATCTTTTTTTTTCATTGTTGATCGAAGTCACGTTTATGATAGGTAATAGGAATTTAAAGAAAGGTGTCAGGGGTTTGCAATAAGTCAATTTTTCGTGTTTCAATCTAAAAGGGTTAGAGATAGGGGTTGAAAAGTTTTCTGCTGTATGCATATGCGACAAGACAGCAGCTTGTCACATGTACATGAATTATCATTAAAAGTTCACGCAAAGCGATTAGTAAAGTTATTTCTTAGAGACTTATAAGTTCGGACAAAATATTGCTCCTTCCTTAGGCTTCTAGCAGGGAAAGCATTTTTTTTTTAAAGTAGAAAACCTAGAGCAACAGACGAAAACATCCCTGTCCGTCCCTACCTTTCTACGTTCCTTCAGAATAAATAATTTACCTCTGATCTCATAGTTATTAGCTAGAAATGAAGATTCATCTTTTACTCTACAGACAATCGAACAAAAAAAAAGCAATAGAAAATCAAGAGAATGACACATGATCCCTAGAGTTCTCCGTTTACGAAAAAAGAGGAAAATTTTCCGATATTGTATACTTTAAACGATTTGTTTTTATTTTTCTGTTTTGTGTGTGGAATTTTCCATGAAGCTAGTTGCAAATAACATATTTGAAATATGTTGTAGGTAGTATGAAGGTCACATTGCTCCCTCAATCATGGCTACCTACAACATTTTCTTTTGATAGCACCCAGAACCAGTTTCTGTTTGTATCGTGTTCCATCAAGAAATAACATCAGCTGAGCGATGTCTTACGAAACAAGAACATATTCAACAGTTATAATTAAGTGTAGTAAAAGAAATTATATTTCAAAAAAAAAAATATATGTTCCAAGATATGTTTAGGACTTCATGATGCGATGCTCTAGGAAGAGGCAAGATAATCAAAATTACACCAGTTATATATTCAATCTGGCCATATGTCATTCATTAATATTTCGTATAGGCATCTCTATCCCAGATTTCTTTAATTCTCCTCCAACTTCCCTTTTTTTTTGACAGTGCACGTATCACTTGATATATCTCAGATCATAGAAGAATCCAGTGCCTTCGCCATGGGGATTTTATACAGTGTTTAAAGATCAAGCATGGGCTGCAAAAGAGGTAAAAAAGGTTGGTCTCTACTACTAATCACTCAAGTAAAAAGTTAAGCAAGTTTGAGCGCAGTTAGTAGTTGGAAGGAGATCAATCGTTCGATGCTGTTGGCACGCTCTCCCTCGATGAGTCTCTGGACTCCCTGGAGGTGTCATATAATTTTTTTTTTTTTTTTGTAGGTAGGAGCACATCCATTTAAAGATTCTCTGCAACGACAAAGTCCAAGAATTCTGCAACTTTAATAATACTAAAAAAAAAAAAACTATTGAAAACAAAGCTATGATTTGAACTCGGAATGACTGCCTATGTAGTTTAAATGCACGCTAGGTTTAGAAGTATAAAATTAAATAGTGTACATTGTATTATGATATCAAAAAAAAAATGTTTCCCGTTAGTACCTCTGCTACGTTCATTAAAAATTATACGTAGAGTGTTACAAAACAAAACGAATTATGCTTGTCGTGTACAATAATTCAGCAGATTCTTAAAGAACTTATTTGCTGTGAAATATTCAGCTCACGAATCAGATGTGATTATGTGATTCTTTTTTCTTTTTTTTTTAACTTCATGGCGAGACAGGGGAGAAAAGGGCTATATACGATGCGAGCGTCTATATTTTATCGACTTACTTGTTCCTCGATTCATACATTTGTCAACCCTTTCAGTTATCCATTGTTAGATGCCAAGCAGGGGGTAGTCTTGTGTTGTCTCCATCTGCTGCTGGCTTCGCATACTGGCTTAATTACCCGTCAGGCCATAGGGGATGTGAATGATCAGGATATTAAAGGTGGCATTAATTTTAAAGCAAAGTGTATTCTTGTACATTCACGTCCGCTTCTAAATTGGAGACTCGTTTTTTTTTCCTTTTTTTTTTTTAAATTCCCAAAGAAAGATTTCTCTGGTCACCGTTGGTGGCTTAATAGAAAAGTTATTAAGAACTATAAATATATTTTTTCTTGCTTAATTATAATCCTTGGAATCTGTCGGTGTAATTATTCGGTACCTTTGAGACTCATTGCAAGAGACAGATCTTAGGTTCTAGGCTCGAGATAATTGTTAAAATTATCCCTATAGGCAACCTCTCCTTCCTTTTATTTTCTTTTCTTCCTTCTATTACAGGGCGTCCTTCGCATTAAATCACGTGGTTGCGTTCGCTTCTTGCACACCATAGGCCATAATTCTTTGTCAGTAGCCGTTAATTTAATTGCATATGTATCTCTGCAAGTTGATGCGTTGGCCAAGTCTTATTCTCCCACAAAGTTGTTTTATCCTTTTTTTTTTTCAATACGTTTTGGAATTAATGCATTTATTGTAAGTAGGCAGTACCGGTAGTTTTTCATATTTTGATAAATATGACTGACTTTTGGGGGTGGGGGGTAATATTTCCGTGAAAAGAGATTTAGCGTGTTGAATGCGTTCTTTTTTTGCTGATGACATGAGTTTTCTATACTTGGGTGTTCTTCGCCAAATGAAGTTATCATTTGCGCAAGAACATATAAGATTTATCTGAAGATGGGGAGGGGGGGGGGATTTTTTTTTACTAGAATTTTGTTTTTCAAAAAAAAAAAAAAAAAATCCTAGCTCGTTTCGATTAAAACACTGGGAAAGATCTCACTAGAGGGGTAGTACGAATTTCATGGCCGTAAAAGTGGTTAAATATTATTTCAACCTCGAACTTTTAAGAGATATTTCGAAGGTCTTTTTTTGAGTGTACTTTTTGGGGAAGAGAATGAAACAGAATAAATTATCTTCATTTTATTTTGATATTACATTATTCTGACTTAGAGAGAAAGAATACGGATCGCCAACGCAGTCCATAAATAACAACACTATCCAGTTATGAAGGAATATAACTTTATGATAACAGTAGCGAATGTTTAAAAAAAATGTTATCGAATTACAGTAGTTTGGTCTCGTTATGTATGAATTTTCACTGAAGAAGCGCAAATAATTCAAAAGAATCATAAATCCATGGGATTGCAGCCTTCAGAAAGTATTTACATCATTCAATCAATATTCTAATAATATTTTAAACATATATAAATTTATTAGCAAGGCTCTTAAGTCACTTGGGAGTTTAACAGTGTTTTCTTTATGTAAACTCCGTTCAATAGTTATTGCAAACTTGTAATAGTTGTATAGGGCTGTATTCTTGGCTGTATCCCCGTGAACACACAGGGATACAGCCAAGAATACCTCGAGGCATAGGAATGACCATTCTATCGTCGTATTTCGGTTACGAAATCCAAGCATGCTTGGAAGGTTGTGAGCCTTAAAGGCCTGTTAAGGCCATTCATTTGTTAACACCGTCGGTGTGTTGCAAGCTAATCTGAGTCTCTGCTGCCAAGAGAGAACACAAACCGTCTTCAGGCGTTCAAATGAACGACATGTTCTCACACACCGAGCGATGAAAATCATCTAACAATACTTGATTGATTTCTTTGAATTGAAAATGTTTAAATTTAATAAAATAATATTTAATTCAATCACTGTACTCTATCTCTCTCTTTCTCTCTCTCTCTCTCTCTCAGAGGTAGTCGCGAATAACTTGAAAGGGTTTCTCGAATTCCTAGATATTCGCAGTACCACAAAAACTTCTTGAATTTTGAATCAACTCTGTGACCAACAATTGGTAATGATAACCAATGAAAACTCACAAGTACAAATTTGTTAATCGGTAGAGCCAATGACTGACATCAGCAACCTCATAATTGTAGCATAATAAAAGTGAGAGCAAGAAACGTACAGAACTTCGTACCTCCACTTTATGGAGGCTTCTATTATGAAAGGCACAGATATACCTTTATAACAAACTAAGCTTATTTCTTGCGTTATTAGAATGGTTTTTGAAGCATCTTTGTAGATATTCAAGGTTATTCCACTAGGTGACCAGTTCATTCACCACCTGGGTGTCCTTGAGTTAGCGTCTTTTCTTTCGCTCCTCTCTTGAGCTGCTTGCGGCTACAGATATCGTTCACACATTTCTATTAAGGCTGTAACTTCTCTCTCTCGATCACGCGTGCCATTAAATATCACAACACAAATGTATTCTAACAAACTGGGTGATCAGGTTTACCTTCGCCTTCAAGTTCGCCTTCTTTCATAAGACAATGTATTCTAACAAACTGGGTGATCCGATTCACCGTTCACATGCTTTCATAAGACATCTCAAAGCCAGTTCTGATGTCTCTGTGTCTCTTTCTATACAACTGTGAGGCAGCTCTGGATTAAGTATGCCCGTTTTCGGTTGGTTACTTGCATCAATGAAAGAATAACAATTATTCAAGTTTAGGAGATGCTGCTATATTTTAAGTATCCAGACTCTTTCATTCCAGTTTGGTGGTAGTGTTTTAGTAATTCTTTGTTATTACGATATGAGTTGTCAGTTATATCCATAATTAATTACGTTTGCATTAAGGACTAATCCAGTCTACTAAAAGATTTTCATCTGATTAGCCTTTAATCTCTTTTTCTAGTAGCAAACATGAACTAACAATGTCGCTAAACCTATAACGTGAATTTTCCAATAAATACTTATCCAATAATTATCATAATTTGAATTCAGAGATGAAGAAAAAACGTTCATCATTCCTATGATAAATCGGTGCACAGTTTAAAGTCATTTCCAAGGCTGAATGGTTTTTATTACTCATCGCTCTCACTTGAAAAGGAAACCTGATTTCATATCCTGGCTTAGACAGCAGAAATGGCGATTTTTATCCACACCCTGGTTTTTTTATAGTAGAAAAATAAAAATCTAAAGACACTTTGGAATCTCCATAATTCAATGGAAAAATATAACCGCATCATTATTATTAGTCCATCTTTGGTTGGAGAGGTTCCTCCTCAACTACTCATCTCTTTTCTGACCTGTACGTTAACAGATTACGGTTAAGTGGTGGAGCTGCTACAAATTATCGGATCCCGACTACGCTGCACATGTTTTTGTCGGTGGCATCATTATTAGTCCTTGCTAGGGGGTTCAAATTTTTATTTTCGCCGGGACTCGAACCACTCTCGTCGTCTGCCGAGATGTTGGATGTTGGTCATACTTTTAGGAGTTTAAAACTAAACATCAGGAAAGAGAAAAACCAAGCCACAGTAGATACCAAGTAATGGAGTATTGAATAAAGTCAGTTTCTTCGGATCATATTCTGACGCGAAGAAACTGATATGCGTAAGAGAAGATTCGCGTTACTCTACAATAAAGATTGGCTTTTTTAAAGCGCCAGATTCATAAATTATATGAACAATGGAAATCTTTTAGGAACCAGTAACAAATGTGGTTGAAATGATTTGCAACATTTATAATTAAGAACAAAAAAGATCCTATCACAAGTTGTGGGTCCATGAAAATTCATCGAAAAAACAGTTCATCGAAAGACAATTCGTCCAAAATGCAATTCATCGAAAAAACGATTCACCGAAAATTTTAACTAAATTTTCATTAAATTGATCCAGTCAAAGCGGAATTGCTAATATCCTTTCGAAACTTTTATGATAAAAGTGATCCATTTAGAACAAAAACTGAACCGTGCAGACAGCTTCTTGTACCGACAACTTCTACTAATTCAGCCAAGTCAGACAGTTATTGCAATACATAATTTGGACACGTTGTTTCTTTGTGGCCCCGAATATAGCTGAACTGAAAACTGGAAGAACGGTTCGACATTTTCTAAGTTTCAAATAGCGAATCTGAATCAGATTCGCTATTTGAAACTTTTTTCATCCCATAATAATTCTATTTGAATTATTAAGGGATGAATAAAATTCATCCCATAATAATTGCTATATTGAAGTCGCATAGCAACAATAATAATAATAATAATGGCGTCTGCGTAGGCTGGGCTTTTCCTCCTGGAAACAGGCAAATCAGTCCCATGAACAGACATGAAACAATTATATTACAAGAAAGACTATAAGAAACTATATTGTTCTATAATTATTCCCTATTAAAGTAACATTGCTTTCTCACTCTGCACGGGTTCAGTATTTGTTCTAAATGGATCACTTTTATCATAACATTTTCGAAAAGTTAAAACTTTCGGCGAATTGGTTTTTTTTTCTATGAATTGCATTTTCGACGAATTCTCATGAACTGTTTCGATGAACTGTTCATTCGATTAATTGCCTTTTCGATGAACTCTCCGAATATCACAAGTTATAGGTGCTTTTTTAATGTTCTAAAGACAATTATTAAGGTGCGTTCGAAATATAAACCACCTGAGAATTTAGAAGACAGAGCTCATCAATCGGCTTTTCTTCGCCAAGTGTTTCGTAACATCCAGACTCTACTCAGTTAGACATTTAACGTAATGTGTTTTTGTAGCGAGGGGTAGGAAAGAGAATGCCTGTCTACTAATTGATTATCAGTGGCAAACACGATACCAGATTCGTGATAGCTAATTAAGCAAGCGACTCTGCAAAATTTCATTATGGGACATCAATTAAATCAAGATTCGAAAGATGTCATCGAAGTCCGATTAAATCAATTTCAAATGCGTAATCTAAATCATAATCAGTGTTTCGGTACAGTCTAATTACCTGTCATCGGCAAAAGAACGAGGTTTGTTCTGGCCCTAATGATGCATGGGATTTTTCATACTGTTATTTTAATTTAAAGTTCGGATTGTTTTTCATTTAGTTTTCATTTTATTTTCAAAGATGAAGAAAAAAAAATGTCATCTTTACTTAAGTGGAAGATAACGGATTTACCAAGCGCTTAGTATTCAGTAGGGTTAGAAAGAACTCTGTCACTATCAATTCTTCAGCATCACTGTCAACTGACGAAGGGAACAGAGATGACACAAAGTACGTATCCAGTTGTTTTGCCAGGAGTAATGGGCTACGGAGAAGGCAGAGGAGTGAACAAGGTCGGTCCACTTTCTGTGATTGATGAACTGATTGGACGAGATTGTAGTGTCCTCCAGTGACAGAAATGAATGAGGTCCCACCAAACTTGCCACTATCAGTCGGACTTAAAACAACCTTTAGGCTTGACTTCTGGACAACCATATTATTTTCCTCTTGAAGAACTTCCATTTCCTCATTATAGAAACACAGAATCGACACCACATACGTCATTCTAACTAGGCCAATTAACTTCGTGGATTTAAGGAAGTGGCGAGTAACTAATTTTACAGAGGGCAGTTCTTGTATGATAGTTGCGTAAAAGACAGTGGGAGGTGACCTCACAGGAATTATTAAAAAAAATGAAGTTAGTGATGGGGTCAGCGCAAAAAGAATGATTAAAAAGGATTGTGGCTGAATAGATGACCAACAGTTGATATTCTACTCACACAATTCTTGCACATGCGTGTTTGTGTGATCCACTCGTAAATTGGACTTGGGTTGCGACCAATTTATGAGTGGATCACACAAACACGCATGTGCAAGAATTGTATGAAAATTCTCAATTTTTTTACTAGTTCGCCAATTATGCGCGATGTACTGCGAGTTTTTATTAAGATTTACTGACTGGCATTTGTGCCAGAGACATAGCTAGAGGAGGTCGGAGGAAGAGGTCCGCTCCAGTCGGCACTTTGAACCTTTTTGAACTTTTGTAGTTAATTCTAAAATAGTCTCGAAAAGTCATTTCCAAATATTGTAATACTACTGCAATTTCCACACAATTGTGGTAATTGTTGTTAGTTGTGAGAGGAGATTTTCTAAATTAAAATTGATTAAGAATTACCTACATTATGAAATCGATTTCGCCAATGTCATCGATGATTTTGCTAACAGAAAAGCAAGAAAAATAACATTTTAGAATGTTGGAATTAAAGTTTTACTTCAAAAATAAATAGTGTTTTAATTTATTTCCCTATACGTCGTTTTGACTTTTTGTAGTATTTTTGATGTGTATTGAGAGGGCGGCAAACTGAGAGACCTCCCCGGGCGGCAAAAGCTCTAGCTACACCACTGATTTGTGCACCTTGCATATTCGAAAATGAAACAAGTATAAGAGGATTATTATGATTATTCCATTAACTAATTATAAATGAAATATACATAAGCAGAAGAAACATACTACATATCAGTGGGAAAAAAAACCTTTATAATAATGAAAATTGAATAAAAAAAGCAAACCTTGGTTTTATTTTCAGAACTAGAGATAAGTATTAATTCAAGAAGGCAAGTGGAGAACAGGCCTTATTTTTTAAGTAAAGAGAAGATAACGTGTTCTGGAAGCATTCAAGGCCACATAGGTTATCTTTACCACATTGAAGGAATTGTGGAAGTGGATATTTAGGACAGATTATTGAAGATCTTCAGCTTCGGTTATTTGAATACTTCAAGATTTTTCATATGAGTGGAAGAAATGGAGTGCTATCATCAACAAAACTGTAAATGGGATTTGATTTCATTGAAAGTTTTTTGCATACGCGGGCACACACGCATTTTTTAAAAATTAGCGAAACGAAAAACCAGTTTATAGTAAGTTATCGAAAATTGTTTTTAGCTATTTTTTAAATTAAAAAATAGTCGACTAAAATGTGCCTTCCTAGTTGGCCGAGTGGTTAGCGCATCCGCTCTACAGCCAAAAGGCTGCGGGTTCGAATCCCACCATGGGCATGAATATTTGTGATTGTCTTTCACTTCATACATTCATCCAGACAAGTATAAATACATTTCTTCTAAGATAGAGTGGATCACCATAGGAGAAGTAGACCCAACCCTCCTGCAATGGGAGAAGCCTTTATCCAGCATTGGGGTAGTAAGAAATATCCATTTCTTAATAAGTAAATAATAAATTCCTTCTTTATTATTAGTCATATTTTAATATTTAGGTTTTTGATCCAGTTGATCGCCTCCTGTTACGAATCGTGTTAGCAGTCGTCCATATATTCCTGGGCAGGTCAAATCCAGATGGTTTTTGGAAGATGTTTTTGTGATTACGAACTTCAGGTGGTATTGCTTGGGACCACAGTACATCCCACCTACTCACCATACCGTCATTCTGGGCTAAAAAGATTACGGGCGGTTTTTATGGTAGGTGTTCTGGATTTTAGTCTATTAGATAACGCATCTGGAATAAACTCATGTATTGGGAGATTTTGGTTATTTAAAATTCTTTTATATTCACGAAGCAAGGCCTCCTGTCGTCGCAGTTCCGGAGGAGCAATATGGCTCAAAGTGGGGAGCCATTGTAAGGGTGTACTTCTAATGCAATCTGTTATTAAACGCAGAGTGGAGTTAAGTTGAGTATCTAGTTTATTGACATGGTAAATATTGAGCCAGACAGGAGCACCTTACTCTGCTGCACTGTAAACTAGACCCATTGCAGTGCACCGCAGTGTTGTGGCACTTGAGCCCCATATAGTACCACAAAGCTTCTGAATTATGTTATTTCTGGTGCGAACTTTAGCAGCAATATTTATCATATGCTGTTTATATGTCAGAGTTCTATCCAAAGTTATTCCCAGATATTTAGGTGTTAGATTAAACGAAATTAATGTTCCATCAGCATATATCTCTGGTTTTTGATTTACAAGCCTATTGTTCAGGTGAAAGCAACAGCATTCGGTTTTATCAGACTTTGGTGTTAATCTCCATTTTTTATAGAACTGACATAAAGCCGACAGATCATTTGTCAATATTTCTTCAGTTCTTTTGATAGACTTGTCGCTGATCGCCAAAGCTAGATCATCTGCATAAGCAAACTTCCTGCTGGCTGTTTCAGGAATATCTGCGATGTAAAAGATGCTATAAAGGCCTTTATTGTGCTATAAAGGCCTGGGCCTACTCTAAGTCGTTTTTTAAATAGGCTGGTACTACATTTTGCTCGTGAGCCATAATTTCTGTTCAACAAATAGCAACACTTCACAAACTTTCATATATAATATGTTAGCTAGCCTCGCGGCAGCAAATTTTTCAAAAGGAAACAAATTATAATTAACTTGCGATATGTAATAAATAATTGTACAATAATTTTAAAATGTCATTGCAAGAAAGTCTATTTTAATAATTTAAAATTAAGTACTGCACGAATTTTATATCAGTATTTTAATTTTCGATCAATTCTCTAACTAATAAAATCATATAATTATGAAATGGAAGAAAATTCGTTATTACAAACATGAAAATTAAATTTTAAAATTTGATTTTAAAATTTAAAATCAAATTTTAAATTTTAAAATTTAACTCCAAAATAGTCATTACTTTTTTTTTTCAATTCAACACCCGCATTTTTTTTTTTAGTTGCTTTTCAGCTTTAAGAGCATCTAACAGAACTGATCTACTCTGGGCTAAGAACGGTCATTGATACAAAGGAGAAATTAAAAGTGAAACACTGGGTTAAACGTTCCCTCCTCTAACACTGGTTGACTAAGGGTAAACTAATTAAATTAATTACAGCTTCATTTCACATCTGAGTACGTATTTTCCACATGACATTTCCATAAATCATCTCCTTTCCATTGAATCTAAGATAAATTAGCGTTGTTAATTATTTCATTAGCTAACTTCCTGTATAGTAACAGTTAATAAATTGTCCTCGTGGCGATCACCTTTTGCAGCATCTAATTTGGTTAATTAGGTCGCGAGATACGAAGAAAAATAAATTTTTTTTTTTATAGCACTGGTCTTTGTGTGAATATATTGTGATTAAATAGGTCGTGCTAACCTGGTTGCGTCATGAGCTCGATAGACTTATTTCAATCAAGTGCGTTTATAAGAAGCACATTTAAATAATAACAAAAGGCATCGGCGTATCTAGAAGAGCTATTTGGGGTCATATAATCATCTGTCGAGATTTCAGTGCAAGTGTCAGAACAAGTCAGCGTCATCCGTACTTGATTTCTTTTTTTTTTTTTAAATAACTCACTCCATTCATGTGTGACAGTGACCACTAGTGAGGTTCCTTAATAGCTTTCTTGTACATTTAGTGAAAGACTTTTATCAGATACACTTAGCATATAATCATTCTCTGCCTCTTGATCAATAAATCATAGCTATGACGGACATAAATTGAAGAAAGCCGGCGTTGCTAAGATTGCCCCACATTTCATTTAGGTTTATTCTACCACTCATACTTTGACACTTCTCATGAGCGAAGAAAAAGTTTTTCAAAGATCTCTCGCAGGCTCTACAAGTGGAAACACATAAATTGCATCAATAATCACATTCGAAAGAACTTCTATTGAGAGTGATTGGTCAGATATTTGCTAATATCTGACGTGCATTTTACTACTCATTGAGCTAGATGACCTATTTCCCAAAGATGTAGTCTTATCAATTTAGAATCATTCACCGAAATAAAATAGCCAAATTTGTAACATTTACCACCATTCACACGTCTCCTTAGATATTTAGTAGGTCCAATGAATTAATTTGTCACCTTATAGACCCTTTATCAATTGAAAAAAGGGGATGTCTAGTTGATAACGTAATGCTGACTCCAGCCCGAGATATGCAATAGCATTCCCTAAATGTGGAAAACTATTTTTAAGTGCAGAAAGGCTTATGTGTTCGTCGTATATATTGATTAATTTTGACTGTACAGTATATATCAGAACACAGACTGAAAAGTAAATAATTATTTATTAACTTATTGCTGATATTTCGCTGGTATTATAACCAGCATCTTCATAGCACGAAAAACAGTTTGTAACAGTACGCGAGACTACAACAATATGGTGTAACAATGGGACTAGTTTGAACAATAACTAGTTTGAACAAAAACTTCTACAATAATGCAATAGCATTATTGTAGAAGCATACTCCGAATCTCAACAAATATGCTGTATAAATTTGCCTAAGATTGGGGAGACAGTGATCTTAAGACATAACTAGTACTCGCTTTCTCTCTCTCTCGCTTTTTTTTTAACATAGAGAGCGCCTAATTAGGTCTTGGTGTTGTTGCTACAATTGTTCAAACTAGTCCCATTGTTACACCATATTGTTGTAGTCTCGCGTACTGTTACAAACAGTTTTTCGTGCTATGAAGATGCTGGTTATAATACCAGCGAAATATCAGCAATAAATCAATAAATAATTATTAACTTATCAGTCTGTGTTCTATTATATACCGTTAAAATTAATCAACATATTTTTAAGAAGTTTTCTTGGTCCTCCCCTTCCCCTCTGTTATCAAAGGATGATAATATAATGGATTACAGCCTACTTATAGATTAATCCTTATTTACATTGTACTGTCTTGTTTACTAAGAATAGAAAATGTATATTTAAAGAAAATTAAGTTTATTTACCTTCTAATCATAAGAAGGATTGGGTTCCACTAGCTGCATGAGTGCTTATCAAAAATATTAAGATGTTCAAAATATTCGTTCTGACAGAAATTTCCATCGAGGTTTCAGAAGTCATCTATAATGGACATGGATACCCATGTAATCTGATTGAATCAGGAAACTGATGGAATTAATCCTAAGGGTGACAAGCGCAGTAACATGAAGTCAGTGTTCAGAGGAGGCTGCGGATCTACCCAGTGGTTTTTGGTTGGAACCTCGCTTATGCGGATGTATGTAAAAACCTTTGATAATGATTAAAATAGCTTATAGGTATGTGTAGTTTATGAATTATTACAGCATCTTTGTTTTCTTCAAAGACATGAGATCAGTCCTATTGTACCAGAACAATAAACTGATTACAATTCTTGAAAACAACAAGAATTGTTTAAGAATTAAATTATGATTTTATGATTAACTGTATACTTTACACAGTTAATCATAAAAGTTAACGAGCCAATGAATTTCGACGTGATAAATGAATAAAGCATTTTTTGTGATTGTGTACAATCTTTGCTTCAGGTAACACAGTAGTTAACAGCTTAAGTAGTAATGCTACTGCAACTTCCGGTGTAAATGATCAGATGTAGAATAAAATATGTTATCTTTTATCTTAATCCTGATTCAGCTTTCTTTCAAGAAGCTGTGCATTATTCTTGGGAAGAATTACTGTTTTAAGTCCAATACGATAAACATATTCCCACTCTGTACGTAGATGAGGAAGTTACACAAGAGATAGATAGATAGAGAGAGAGAGAGAGAGAGAGAATGAGTCTTAATGACTTGGTATTTGTCATCCATCCATCGGCCGCTATACAAACTACGGTTTCTGTGGGGACGGTTAACAAATACCAGATTATCCGTTCCTATAGAAACCAGGGTTTCTATAGTAACGGATATCCACGTGCCGAAAGTCCGACTTTGTATTCCTACACACAAATCACAAGCCGTTTTTTATTTATTTTTATTTTATTTTTCTTCTTTCCCTTTTGCACTAGGTCCATTTCCTATCGGTGCGCAACTCTGCTCACTGGGTGTTCTGGTAACGCGCGAGCCCACAGGCTACCCAACATAGGTCAACGGTCCGTGTCAGTAATCAGCGGATTCCATCACTGCAAGTGAACGTGCTTCCGCCTTTGTCGGCCAAGTATTTGTAACCCTCCTTTGCCGATAAATAATTGACAGCCCGAGTCCCGACCGTAGCAAGAAACGACAAAGAGTTGCCGTTGTCAGAAACTGTTGCGAATGTTAACTAGAGCCTGATAAATGGCCACCTGTCGGTATGCGAATAAACAGCATTGTTTTCCACCACTTTGCAAAAGAGGTCGCTACATTCGAGACGTCTCATTAGGAGTAAAATCAACTCTTCGGATAAATTTGCTTCGTTTTTTTCTATTAGAGATTAAAAGCACACTTAAAAAAGAAAAGTTTTAATGACCATTACAGCTCAAGTAAACTCAGCTGGTTAAAACTCCTCCCTACTAACCCCCCCCCCCACACACACACTCCTTATTATGCCAGTCTATCATAGAGAAATGCCGCGAACACTTAATAAAAAGACAAGTGAAATTTCAATAGATAAAAATGTCTCCCGTCTACGCACCATCAAAAGATCCGCTACGTATATTAAAATGCAAGAATTTTAAAAGTATTTTCAAACTATTTAAATCATACAAAAGATGAACAATCTCTTCGGTAAATTACAGCAACTATTGTTTTCTCCTTACAGGCTTTAGGGAGACAAGTACCACCCACGAATTCTCGACTGGTCTTATCAGCTGATGGATCGCAAACACACTAAAGTTGATATCTTAACTCTCCACTTATTGTAACGAATAGAAAGAAGAAAAAAAAAAAAAAAGGTAAGAATTTCAGAGATGTTAACGCCTTGATTTAAGGCACTAGCTGGGTTATTTTAAAAGAAAGAAATGCACTGCGAAGTGATTTACTTGTCTAAGGACACTGCCCCAGTTGGAATAAATCTCAAGTTAAATTCTTGTCGTGTTTCCACGTCATCGGTTCACTCAAAGGAAAACATTGCATTCTGTACACACCACGTGAAGATAAAAGTTTATTCGCTGTAGTAATAGCTATTAGAGGCACTAAAGAGTGCCATTGCTATTACCTGGGCAAAATAACTGTCGATCAAAGTTGCTCTCAGGGTGTTTCGACTAATGTCACTGTGTCTTCAGAAATAGCTGGAAAAAACGTTGTTAGAATTAAACTAACCCCTTACTCCCGCCAGAGGTGGCTGAACTTGGGGAACAACAATATAAATGCACCTTGAGCTGCGGTTAATTCTTTTTTTTTTTTCTATACTTCCGTAAGCATCACTTCGTTTTTCCCCAGCTTTAAGAATCTGTGGTATTTACGGCCTATAGTTGAATTCTATTTTGACTGCATATTATCAGATAGAAAGAAAATGCACCTTAAAGGTCAAGCGCCTATACACCTGTCATCGCATAAATGTAGTAGTTCTGGTTTATTTTGAGGGGGGGGGAGGAGTTTACAGAGCAGCGACCACCACTGATGGGTTATAACCCTTACTGTGTCCTCTGGCTTATAATTTGTCAGCATACTCTATTTAATTTCTACAACTGTACTAGTGGTAAGAACGTGAGGTTTACCATTGGCGCCAAAGAGTTGTTTTCTAGAGAGAGAGAGCAAGTTCTTGTGTCCTATTGACATTCTTGATGACATGCACAGGAATTCTACATATATGTGTCAGTTCTTTGGATGATTAGCATGGAGTACAGCATATAAACCTAGTGGAAAGTGCAGGAGTTATGCTAAGCATGTCCCAGAGCGAGATACGTGAATGCATGTGATGCACAGTTCTGATGCAATAAACTTATTTTACTCATATAAATTGTTGAAAAACTTTCATTGTTCCAATTTCGTGTTCTTTAAAGTCAACAATGCCTAAAATTTGCAGACGATAAGGCTTCGATATTGTTAAAAGTGTACAAGTTTGTTTGTTTACATCATTATCGTTTGGAATACCATCTTTGGGATTGCCGTGTACAGAATTTAATTACAGAGTGCAAAACATGCATTACGACTATAAATCTTGAATTATTATTATTCGATTGATATTTCTTCAGTAAATCAGATTCTTGAGAGTTTTCAAGCGTGCAATGTTGCTTCAGGTGAAGGTTGGTCTGAGGGGTGTTAACATGGATGCGATATTTTAATCAGTCAGCAGAAGATTAAATCTATTTCGCCGAAAGGCCACCCGGGATTATGTCGTTAAGAAAAATGAAATGGAAATCAACTGGTGTCTCGTCCAAAAGAGGACCACCCAAGCATTTGTATCTAAAATATATGACTTAAAGTTTATCAAAAGATAGGGGGAGCGCCGTTAAGATAATGGGATATAAAATGAAATGTACTTTTCTAAATTGCAAAATATGTCTCTTATATACACTTATAGCAGGGAGTCATTACTTAAAAAATTCACCCCAGGGGGAACCCCTCTAGGATAATAAATTTATGTTCCATCAACCGCATCTACTTCTATGCACGCGAATAAAATGGTGGACAAGAAAAAAAAAACTTCCGCTGAAGAGAAATCCAACACAATTATGTATTTAAAGGCTTCTTTAATAGAAGCCTTTAAATGATGAATAGAATGGTGAACAATTTTATACTAACAATGTAGTCTATAACCCGCACGTTTCTTTTACTGAACTTTTACTCTTTAACGATACTTGATCGCTATATTTGATGCTGATGAAAATTCCATCGTATTCCAATGCTGATGAAAATATCTACCAAGATATTTCCATCAACATTGGCAGAAAATGTGATCTTATATAATTATAATTAAATAGTTTATAATTTAAAAATAGTTAATTTAATTATAATTATAATTAAATAAACTTTGACGATTTGGCTTCGGTCACTACCGTGACTCACAAGCACGATCTTCTTCTCTCTTCCATCATCTATGTGGATGATGAGGCCGAATGAACTCTTTCCACTTCTGTCTGTCCCTGGAGAGTTTGTGAACAATTCTGTCCAGTTTGGTGTCGCTTGTTGTCATTTGTTTTTCGGGTCCTCTTTTATTTTGTCTATCCATCTAATTCTGGGCCGTCCTTTGGATCTTTTACCTTCCATCGTTGTATTCGTGGCTTTAGATGGTAGTCTTTCTGTTCCCATGGCCAAACCATCGCAGTCTTCTTTCTTGGATTTTGTCTATTATTGTTATTTCTTGTTCTAGTCGATCCAGCAGATCTATGGTATGCTATGGAGTATCTCTGCTGGATCGACTACAAGCACGCTAGCGAGTACTTACTGCTGTTATTATGAAGCTTACTGCAGCACAAAAATTCAATTAAGAAAATAAACTCGATAAATAAAATAAATTGCTAAATATAATACATTTTCTAAATTTTAGATATTCTAAAACCTGGAGTAATTTAAATAAGCAATTATTTGAAATTGGCGAAAAATTTCCTTCTCCACAGGCACCTCTAGGATACGTTAACCCAATCTCAGCCATATTTGAAGTATTATTTACATTCTTTATGCTTTTCTGAAATTACGGCCCAATCGAGCAAAAGGGTTTGAAATTATGTGTGGACGAGGAATCCTTCGCATAAAAGATTGAAGGATGGGATGGGAACTCGACAGGCCGCATTATTTTGCCGTTCAGTTGAATCGTCCTTCTTAGGACGATTCAACTGAGACTTTCCGTATAAATTGGGGTCGGGACAATAAAGAACGGAGAAGGAAAGAAAATACTGCAGACACTGTTATGAATTTGCATAGTTTAACCGATTTTGATTAGTTATTTGTCGATTTTTCAGAGAATTGGAAAAATAAATTATATTAAAATAACCCCGTAAAAAAGAAGCCAAATCTTGCTCTTACATCAGTTCGTGGCTCACTTTTTTTTAAAAGGGTTAACTTTACTGATATTACAGTTGAGAATGTAAATTTCCTTCCTGAAACTCAAGCAGCAATAAAAGCAGTACCATAAAACACTGTTAGTAAAAAAGTATCCGCTTATAGCAATCAGGCCGATCACAACAACAGCATGAAAGAATAATAGACTGACAGCAAAGTTCTTCCCTCATCGTGTTTGGATAGATCATTCAATCAGCAGTTCGGAGAATTTGTGCTGTAGTCGCGTGCGTCAAAATTGCGTCCAGAATTATATAGAATCCCATTCAAAGGAAAGGCTGCTTGCAAAACAAAAAAGAAATCGCTCACAAACGATGTTCGAATCCGACTTCTATGCTGTAGAGCTTCCCATTGGACAGCTTATACTATATAACCGGAAGTTAATTCCTGTAGCAAAGTTTATACACAGTTTATACCATGGGGTAAGTTCTGATGCGTATGTAATGATGACTGCCTGGAAAATCTTAAGAGTTCTTGTACATAAACCTAGTGATTTGGATTAGGATCCATTGTTTCACTGTCCGCACGGGTAGCCTAGTGGCTGTGCGCTTCGCAATCATATGCCTGGAAAAGGAGTGTCCTAGGTTCGATTCTCGTCGGAGACGTGAGGAGCTTAAGAATTTTCCTTAGCCATAGCTAAGTTAGCCGGGAGTGGACAGCGGGGTTTTTCCCCAGTTTATCCTGTGGGTTTTCATCCCGCAAACAGGCAAACCGGCCTCGAGAACTCAACACTACGGACAAAGGATACACCGGGGCGTAGGGCTGACCAACTTATCCTGTGAACGGTTTGAGGTCTGATGATTAATAAACCCTCGACACCGCAAGGTAAAAGAGGGTAAAAAGATAATAAAATGAGATGTTTCACTGTCAGAAGAGAAAAAAAAAAAAAAAAAAACGGAAATCATATATGCACGTTCTGGACAATGGAGGATTCCCGAACATTTACGAGTTAAAACGTGAAAGAACGAGACTAACAAATCCACCTTCGCTACAGAAACTAACTTCCAGTTAAATAGAAGAATGACTGAAATAAGTGAATATGTTTATCGACATTCAGTGCAAAGTTTACCCAGCGGAGTGGTATCAGTAATGGTGGTCAGAAAGGTGGAGCAAATCTTTTTGGATAGCCTAGTTTCATTCCAACCCAAAAGTTTCATTCCTGCAATACTATTTACATTTTAAATCTATCTGGATTTAGTGACCTACGTATTATACGTTTGTCTTTCGAACAACTGCTGAAACAAGCAGTGCATGCAAGCAAAACCTACCGTTGCCATAGAAACACGCAACATCTCACTCGATTAACAAATTTTTAAAAAAGTGGTGAATAGCAGATTTTTGTATTAAATAATGCTTTTTATACTTCAAAATTTTGAATTCAAAAATTCAACTGGCAGGCGAATGCATCTCATTCCTACATTTAATTCTAGTCAGTTATCTTCAGATTGGAGGATATTTCACTGACAATTAACTTCAAGCCCAAATAACCCAAATTCGTTTCTGATATTATGAATAGTATTTTACTAAGCTGACTGAGTAGAGCTATCCCAGTAAATATCCCTCTTGATGCATTGGATCAACAGATGAAGAATCTCTCTCACGCACGCGCAGAAAGAGAGAAAGAGAGAGAGAGAAAGAAATGCGCGTATTGAAAATGTTATTGTTATGCTTATCATTAGAGAAGTGAACTCGAAAAATAAAATAGTCGGAATGACATAACAACGTAGCAATTGACTCCAGATTGTACCTGATTTCTTAAAGGAAATAAGCTTATCTTATCTTCAATTACCCTTTCTTGTCCTCCATCGCTGAGCGGTTTTCCAGTTGCTTGTTGTAGTGACAGTGATGATAGCTTCTTACAGTGGATAATTACTATTTAAGCTCAACCCTTTCAACATTACCGTAGTGAAGGGTATGGCTCGCCCACCAAACAACTGATAGGTTCTTATCCATGGTGTGCGGTGGTCAACAGGATTTATTTTTCGGCATGACTCGGTGAAAGAGAGGTCACGTACTTCAGAAGATTCATACACAATAGAATAATATTAAAACACGACGTACAGCACTGTAGAGAGTTCAGTTGAGAAAGCCAACATTTCCAAATGATACAAAATTTACTTTTAAGTAGAAATGGGAAGAAAAAATTAATTCACCAAAAGTTCCAAAGTAGCTTTCCCTCTTTGAAGGCATCTGTAGCTAAAACCGATAAACTGAATGAGACCAACTTTTATACTGAGACTTTTGAAGGCATGGGGAGATGATTTACTTGAAAAAAAAAGATTTAGTACCAAAAGTCGCCGATAGAGGAAATTTTGGCGCTTTATGCAATCGCCTTTCATATGCTATCCTCTCAAATACCTTAGCAAAGTCAAACAACAGTGTATCCGTTTCCTTTATTCAACTCAGCCGTAACATTCCTATATAATATGAGAAAATTGCTCAGACACGACCTCCCATCCATCGCTATTTCTGAATTCTTATTTAAAGTTATGCAAACAAGCTATGGAACTTGTTTCTCGTGCACCTCTATTTCTTCATCCAGTGTAGCAGCATTTTGCATATACCAGCTTGATAGATCTTAGTATATGAAAACCCTTCTGCATCTGCTTCTGATACAAATGTACGTTCTGCATTTTGTAAAGTTTTTATTCCACATTTGTTTTTTGTTTTTTTATCTTACTTACAGCATATGTTGTTGATGAAGTTCTTTTGGACTGCCTTTGCATATAATCAAGTTATTTTCATACCTCGACTTTACTTTACAATTCTCTTAACGTTTCTTTCTACGCTTGATATATATTTCATAACACATCTCATCCTTATTCTCACGATATTCCATCCACTCATCTTATGGACCTCCCACTTAATAATGTTGCATATCCTTTTCACTTCACCCTATTTGTTGTCAAACTCTAGGGTCGTTTTCAAAATACTGCTTCATTTAGTTATGTTTTCAAAGCTTCTCACGCACTGCTGATTTAACCATGAGACCGAACACAGTATTCTGAGTTTGTAATAATTTCCAGATTTGTAGCCTTTCATTTGGAACATCCATATACTAAGCTACTTCCTTGGTGAGTACAGCATGATCACTCTCACCAACTGGTGATGAAACAGTCACATCCTTAACTGGGAACCTAACGCAATAATCAAGTCTAAGACTCTGACTCCAGTGAAAAGAACTCCAGTTCTCCTGTTACTTGCTGCCTGAGAAGTCTCGCAACAGCTCATTAAATTCTGCTGCGTTTTTATGCGTCTTTTTTGCTATCCAGTCAATGTAAAGTTGGAACGGTACATTCTGAGTCGCTTAACGTTAAACATTACATTTGTTTAACGTGATAATATTGTTGAAAAAAAATCTTTGCTATTAAAAAAAATTTGTCCTATGTGAAGACTACCTAAACTGCTTTTCACACATATTTCACAAAGTACTAAGGAAATTTAAAGTATAAAATACGGAGCATTAAATCGTGAGACTACTTAGTGGTCATTTTAATTTATGCCTATGCACCCGGATGGTGTCAAAGATAATGAAACATTATCTTCACGACATCATTTTGTGTAGCCTATTTTATATGCAAATGATGCCGTTGGCTTCTCGAATGATGTCACTACAAAGGAAAACATGCAGACCACATGTCCGGAGGCTATATGTGCAACGGCTAGATTAATGACTAATCAGTATATGTATGCGTTCTGTTAAAAAGAATTTTGAAGTTAATTCGAACAAAGCAACTAAAATCTCTAAACAACGTTTGGAGCGCCAACAGCGGTGGAATTTTGTGCTAGAACATAATAGCCTTACTGATATCGTAGAAAACTTGAGTTACCTAATAAGTTTTGAACGTTTCGTCTATTGAGGTGCAATTGTCTAAGATTCTAATAAATGAACATATTTCCATTATTCTGCCACAATCTTACACATCTTTGAAAAGATGTTGCTCATATCCATTGACTGAAACATGAAACAACCCGGTTGTTTGCACCATTTTTAACACAGTTGTTTATGTGACCTCCATAGCTTGTGTATATAATTCATTATAAAATAATTATTTATTAGGTTTTCATTCAAAATTTTAGTGGTATTACCTTAGTCTGTACTACTTAGTCGAGTAAAAAATTAACTTATTTACTGGACACATAAGAAGAAAATCCAGTTTAGTTGAGCCAGAAAATCATTAAGCGGATAAATCAGTTTTGCTGAATTTTATTAGCAGTCATCCCTAACTCGTTCATCACCTAAAAAACGGCTGCTGTGGTAAGCAATTGACTGTGTACTAATTTATGAAAATATAAGTTTTACTTAGCGGAACAGAAAAATTAATTTAGCTTGAAATAATTCAAGATGGCATGGAATTATAGATACCCCAAAACATTTTCATGTCCTAAAGGGATTTTTTTGATTTATCTACATTACAAGCATTCGTGGTTGTTTGCCAAATACTGTAAACAGATTGCAAACATCGCGGCAGGTGGTTTGAGCTGATTACTTTGGCCTACAGGTGGAAACTATGCCCGCACCCAGTTATCTAATAACTTCATTTCCTTAAGAAGGGTAGGGCCGAACAAGCAATGTTAGTCCTTCCACTATTTAAAGGCTATTAGATATTTCTGGAGATTCATGGTTGACCAATAGTATTCGGTTTTAAATGCGCCTCACGCTTACTGTTATTAAGACCTCTATTTTGGTTCATTAATTCATTAAGATCCCACGGTAAATAAAGTGAAACCAGGTGGTATCAAACTTAAATCACGAAACGTTCATGTATCTGATTCTTAATCTTGACTTCTTTGCAAACGATTAGTGACTTAAAATAAATCAGATAAGAGTAATTACATCTTAATCGGTTATGCCTAAACAGCAGAGAAACAAGGGAGGTGGGAGATGCAACTTAAATATTGTTATTAGGAGCTATTACTCCTCAGATTAAGTCATCACCGATCTCTAAGTCAAATGGACCGATCAGTCATCGGGAGAAACTCTCAGCCGAACTAACAGAGAAGGACAAATTGTTGCCCGAAGAAGAGATGGCTCCCCTGTTAGCAGGCGATTGGTGTCTGCCTCATTGTTTTGTTTTTCTCCCAAGGTATAATTGGCCTCTTCTCTCCTTTACTAGAACCGTTCCACTTAAAAGCAGGTCCATTGAAATGTTACTTGTCAGTCCGTACTAACTGGGAATTTATCTTTCGTCTTCGGATGCACAACATTTCTTAAAATACTTACAAATAACAAAAAAAAGATGGTGACAATAACTGAAGAAACAGTTGCAATGATGGTGTTCGTTTTTTTTATTATTCCACTGTTTTCGGTGCTAAATGTTATCTTTAGTTTGAGACTACAATAGGACCAACCGACATTTGACACTCAAGTGTTTTACGCTTATGCGTAGACCAACCGTACCATGCAGGCTTCTGAAACCATATACGATAAAACTGGGTGGTTAATTCTTATTCCCGTAGTTTATGTCTGGGTATTGCAAGTGTTTTTCTGTCTCATATTGAGGTGCAAACTCATCTTCAGCTGAATACGCCAGGATAAAAGTTCATCGCGTATTAAACGGGATTCTAACTTAGTTCTTTCGGAGGCTAGGAGCTAGACAAAAATCCCTTTATAAGAGATGATCAGACATTTTTCCCTTCTTTTCTAAGTACAAAGTTTTGAATTTCTTCAACAGCTTATGCCTTTGCCACATCAGAAATTGTACGACATTGTGATGGATAAAACCTAAATTATTCCAACAAAAAAAATCTCTTCACCATCCCTCTTCAATATGCTGTTAAAGCCATTGTGTGACCATCCCTCTTCAATTGTATTGAGAAAGAAATATCAGAGTTGAAAAGCAAAAGTATTAAATGAGTTGAATATTTTACTTCTGGTTAATACATTTTAATACAGCATAATAACCGCTAAATGTTTTCTGATATCTGCCCCTCCTTTTCCGTAAAGCTAATGATCATGAGAACTTGTAGCCATACATTTATTGAGCGATTACAATGTGACAGAAATGATGGATGTTCATGATAAATGAGCTTTCTAGCACTGCTAGTTCAGCTGTGTTCAGACGATGCATTTTGTTTGGCATTTCCTCAACATTTAGAATCATCATTCGTATATTGTCAGCCTAGTCGATTGGGATAATAACTGCTTAAGGGATATACTTCGTATTAGAAGATCGGAATGATGAGTAGTTAATCAAAAAACCCTAAGTACAGTAGGAAATATATACAGATGATATATTCGCGATACATTATTCATACTTTCAAGGAATGCATTATAATATTTATTACATTCAAATATTTTTGACGTGTTGTTACACCATGATTGAAAACTCACATGAACGAGACACGTACAAGTGTTTTTTGGTCACAATAAGATCAACAATTTTACCTTACCAAAACTTATTAAGTTTGGCAACTTCGGTTGCTCTCGCCACTATCTGATTCCACTGCATATTGTGACATTAAAATATATTAGATTACTTAGAATATGTCATACGATCAGTAAGTGTTCAGTAAGTGTTTACTGATCCAAATCTTGACATCTCTGCGAAGGCAAAACTTTAATAGCGACATTCTTCCATCACTCACATATGGATCGGAAACATGGAACACGACACGAAAAGAAGAAGAGACTCTCAGGATAACTCAGAACGCAGGATTTGTACAATGGAACATGTTAGAAACACGGAACTAAGAAAGAGATCAGGCATAAAAGATGTGGTAACTGCAGTATATGAAAGCAAGATGAGATGGGTCGGTCACCTAGCCAGACTCAAGGATAACAGATGGACATACTCAACTGGCAACCAAGAATAAAGAGAAAAACCAGGAAGACCACCTACAAGATGGGAAGATCCACGAGTGAAATCTATGGGTATAACATGGAAGAGAGAGGTTCAAGATCGAGATCGTTGGAGGCATCTTTGTGACCTGCGCTCATGGAGAAATCCTGCATGAAGGTCATAGGATACACCAACTAATCTAATTTTACAGAAACTGGTCAGTTGCTTTGCTAAGACTATGAGAATAATTGTATATTTTCGTGGCATTTTATTTGAATTTAAAAACCAGAGTTTCTAGGAGGGTAAACCCTACTCCTTTCAGTATAAGACCGGCTAAGTCGCCTTTTATTGAAACGCTCGCAGACGATGTTTCTGTCGTACGAAGACAAACGCTCTATCGCTACCACCTGCGTTACAGAGAAGTTCAAAAATAGTTGTGAAGTTTTAGACCTCGCGAAGAACTCTGATCCCTCCTGAACTATACCCCAAAGAAATTCCAATAAATTTGATATCTTAGTTCAAAGAACTTTCAAATTAAACAAAGTAAGAAGGGAAGAACCTTATAAGAAGATTATTTCTTAGAGACAAGATTTACGCGTGCCTATAATAAGGAAGTCAAAACAACTTAACTGAAAGGGCTAAGATGAATGATCGATCGCTTATTGAAGATGGAAAGAATATTAACACGACAGAAGTGCATGGACTGAAATGAAAATTTACAAGAAGAAATAACAGTTACTACGTGAAAGGTCAAAAGAGCGATTGCCGCAGTTAGGAAATGAATCGTGTGGCTATGCTAATTTATTTAGGCTGTTATTGTTTGTCATAACACACATAAGAATCAAATCTGTTAATTACATTGTAGTAATATACAGAATTTCCATAATTAAAATTCACCTCGAATGCTTGTCTGACAAAGAATGAATAGACTAAAGGCCGTCAGTTTTGAGGAGCAAAACAATTAGCCTAAAAGAATGCAATCCTAAAAAAAAAAGTTCCCATGAGATGCAGAAGCATCCTTTGCACAGCATTTAGGTTTCTCTACCTTTCTTCATGGACCACACAAGTTGAAACTAAAACATTGTATGCATTTCTCGAAATGAAAAGTAAGAAGAGGCCGCCACACAACTGAAATACAGTGAGAGAGAGAGAGAGAGAGAGGAGTTACTCAGACAGGATTTAAAATTGTTAATATAAAAAAATATTGAAAATAAATATAGACAGGATATGAAACTGGAAAAGAAGAAAATTAATGGCACGACTGTGAGTATATATTAGTCAACCCGTGTGGGAATACGAAACCACGTGCTAAATTTATCAATTTCGCCATTGTTTTGATCACCCAGCACATCAAATACTCCATTTTTTTCCCTAGCTGAACTGTTTGGTCTGGAGCATCCCTGTTTTTAACTCATAGTCAAAATTGACTTTTAACACATTTTATAGGCTACAGGTCAGATAGAATGTATGAATTAGTCAATCTGTTGGAGTTCATATTCTGTTTTTTTTTTTAACATTCTGCGAAACCAAAAGTATTTTCATTAATTGCCAATTAAATAAAATAAATGTTACGCTTAATAGAACTACCAGCTCTGTTAATTACAAACATGCAATCACTCACATAACCTCTGAATGTATGTAACTAATATAAATTATAAATTTCAAAGCATGCAGAAGTAAACTTACACCCTCTGTTCAAAAAGAAACCGAACTTTTCTAAAATATAAAAAACTAGTGGCGCCACCTGTTGTATCTTTATGTTGTCGAAAACGGCAACCTTCATTAGTGTTGTGACAACTGTTTATGACATTTGTTTCATTAGAAGCTGAGTTGGAGGCAGTGTGTTTTGACGAACGGTCGGTCGTCACGATATTCATGCCATACGCGACGAATTCTCGCTATCAATCGCTTCAAAACTTCGAGATAAAACTCACCATTGACCGTTTGGCCAGGCGGAACGAATTCTTTGTCGATAATCCGTTGGAATTGTAGAAACAAATCAGCATCGTCGCTTTACTTTTGACTTCTCCAAGGCGACTTTCTTTCGGATTCCCGTCTTCTGGTGGTCTCCACTCAGCACTCTGGCGCTTTGTTTCGGGCTCATACTCAAAACACCACGTTTCGTCACCAGTAACGATCGTTTCAAGGAAGTTTGAGTCCTTACGACCGGTTTTAATGCGGTCCTTGCAGTGTTCAATTCGATACATTTTTGGTCGTCGGTCAACTTGTGGGGAACAAATCGCGAATTCAATTTTCGAAAGCCCAAACTCTCCGTCAAAATGTTGTACACAGTTGATTTTCGAATACCTAATTATATCTTCAATCAATCTCACGGACTATTTCGGGTTTTCTTTGATGAAATCACGCACTTTTTGAATGTTAAATTCGCTCAGTCCAGTTTTTGGACGGCCCGGGTTTTCGTCTTCGTCAAGCGTCTCACGACCACTTGGAAATCGCTTAAACCACTCGTAAACTTGAGTACGGGAAAATCGTTCATCACCGTATGCTTTTCGAAGCATTTGATAAGTTTCGGTAAAACTTTTACAAAGTTGAACACAAAAGTCAATCGCAGCTTTCTGTTTGAAACTCATTTTTCGACCGTTGGTCAAAACACACCGTCACTCTTGGGACTATAACTCGGCTTCCAATGAAACAAATGTCATAAACAGTTGACACAACACTAATGAAGGTTGCCGCTTTCGACAGCAAAAAGATACAACAGGTGGTGCCACTAGTCTCTTCTATTTTCGAAAAAGTCGGTTTCTTTTTGGACGGAGAGGGTGTATAACTAGTAATTCAAATCTAATGCGAGCGGTATAGCTGAAATTTTTTGTTGTTGCTAACACGAATGTAAAAATATAACCAATGGAGGACGACTTTTCAAAGGAGCCTTACTTATCACCTCCAATTATATCCAGCAAATTGGAGGTTAAGTTCTCCATAATTAAACTTTGAGACATTTGTGAACAGACAGATTTTTTTTTATCAACTGCGCAGCCCATGAAAAAGCCTTCGTTTATTGGCTCTGGACATTACATATACATTATTATGGAATATATAATAATTAATTTAGCTGGAGATTACTTAAAGTGCAACAACTACTGAAAGACGAGAAAGACAAAAAAATTTTTTCTCGAATAGCCTGGGAGTTGATCATGCTTGTCATACCGGGAATCTATCCGCTTATCGTATGAACAATATTATTAAGAAAGATATCTGGTTTAATCTTGCTAAATGTTGCATTTTCCCAGAATAAGATATTCATACTTGTGAATAAAACATTATTCACCTGATACTCTTTGTGATTTAAATTATAATAAAAAAATTTTGATAGATTTGTATAATAATTTGCTTTAAATTCTGTCCTTATTTGTGTCCTCAATCTTTGAGGACGATCTAGTTGGGAATTTGCCTTCATGAATGAATAATTTATTGAATCTGAATATAATGAATAATTTATATCAATAAATATAACTCGATAAATTATCTTTCATCACTACGACAAAGATTATTTCCACCCCTTCCCATGTCGTCTACTTCCTTCGACGTCAACTGTAAAGGACAAACACAATTTACGCCGGTTGAGATGGAACATTTATTTTATAGTTCATTTTCTGCTTTATCTTGATCATTATCTCAGTAGGTGGCGCTGTTTAGCGAAAACTTTTGCTAAAACTTGTCATTGGATACAACCCCCAAAATGCAACGTTCATTAAACTTCCAGGACATGTTTATGCATTAGCATAACTTCCTCAAGGAACATAGGCTAAAAGAAGAAGAAATATTGATAAACAACATCTAGATTTCTTCATCAAGCAATAATTTTTGGTTGTGTGTTGGTGTGTGGGTAGAAGGATCATATCGAATGAGTTCATTAAGTTGCCTTCAATTGTGAAATATGTTGACGTGCAGTGTTTTAGCTTATATTCTGTAGATACGACAGAAAAATTGTTCTCTGGAATATATTAATCGCTGCACATCATATTAATTGCAGTGTAAATACAAAATCTGGTAGGAAGAAAAGAAAAAAAAATTGTCTGTTTGGTGCAAGACAAAATTTGTCTTATAATTTATTAGATATTATTTATTAATAATAAATTTTATGCTAATTTATTCAGCGAGTTTATCCTATTCGGTCGGATAGCTTTTATGCAATTTTCGTGTCTTTAACAAATATTTATGTTGTGATATAATAAGCGACCTGAAGAGCAAAAACGACCTTCTTATCTCATAATTTATGTATTTGATTGCACGTCTATCGCCTTATTCCATGAATGGGTGCAAAAGCGAATAATTATGAAGTGCCATTCATTTTGCAGAGACAAATCCAGCAACAGACAGACATTTGGAGTGAGCTTAACTTTTCATATGCATCGTTCAGGGGGGAGATTTATCATTCTTAATGTCAGACTCGCACACTCGACGCATCTACGATCTCTGAGGTGACGGAAAGACTGACAACAGTAGCTTCTTTAATCCATAGTAATATTACTCCCTGACACGGCATCTCTGAGGTAAAAAAAAATAATCCACTGTCAAAACAGAATTACATTAGATTAGTTGATCAGCCAGTTACATGTAGAGGGGAGCGTAACATTGCTCCTTGTGAGGTATATACTTTTTGCACGAGACGTATGTATAATGTCAAGGATTATATGAGCGGTTAAATATAGAAATATCCGTCGCACTACATCCTCCAGGGCAAAAAATACTGACATAGAAAAAGAACTGTTGCTTCAAATGGAATCAGCGGTACCTCAAATCTTTAAAGTCCGCGGGCCTAGAATGGTTATCGTAATCATAACCCTAAGATAAGGCTGTTAAAATCACTTTCAACTGATAAGTTGGTCGAAATATTTTTCACATAATCCTCAGGAGGATTATGTGAATAAACAAATTACTTGAATGGTGGTTGAGTGTTTAGATTACATTAAGAGTAACTATGACTCGCCTATGCAAGATGCGCAGTTTTTTTTTTGGACTATTTGTATATAAATGAAAAGAAATATTAAATTTGTATGGCACCAACTAACTCATTTAGCTGGAAATCATTATGAGTTGCCCAAAGTGAAAATGCGAGGCATTTGCACTGCACATCGCAGCGTAGTTTGTTTCATGACATTCATATTAGCTACGGTATATTATTAGCTACATAGCTAAAAGCCTACGCGCACGAACTACAAGTCTTAATCTCATTGCAAAAGGCACCTTCAAAAGATGAAGTTGATGCATCTCTTGCACACAGATATCTGATCTGACCCTTTCAGTATTTTCCGACCGTAGGTGACTTTGTAGGCATTGCCTAAAAGTATTCCTCGTGAGATTTTTTATGGGTAGTTCACCATTGCTTCCCCCCCCCCCCCCCCAATTTTATCCGGGCTCGGGACCGGCATATGTCTGGGACGTATTCATGACTGTAATCCATGTGTGTGGACGGGGCTGGTTTGCCTGTTCTGGGGGACGGACGAAAAACCCTACTTCTATATGAGACCGACTAACTCACCTTTAGACAAAAGAGACCAGATAAAGGTTCCTCGCGTCACTGACTGGAATCGAACCCAGGTCTTTCCCACCAAATATACTGATCAAAAAGAACTGTTGCAAAATGGAATCAGCGGTAGTTCAAATCTTCAACGTCCGCGGGCCTAGATAGTATAGGCTACGCTATACTCACTGAGCTACCGAAGCTCCATAGATATCAGAGCTCTTAATTATTGTCATATTTTAATAAATTATGTATTCTTTCATAATTTATAAAATTTCAGGTCCTTTCAGATTAAAACGTATAATGTGCTTTTCAAACTGGAATAATTTATACCCAACTCAGTTTAATCCATTTATAGCTAGTATGGAAGGTGTGCAAAAACAGAAATTTACTGACCTTAAAAATTGTGGCGCATGGAGATTGGGTTCGAGACTGTATTGTGATTGGTCAGTGAAATTAGCGCTCTTGTAAAAGGGTGATTTTTATCTGTTTTATTATGTTTTTCCTTTAGAAAATTAGTGTTATAGTATATTAGCGCAAATTTTTGTGTTTTTAATGTTTCGTGATATATTTTATTAAGATATCGCAGTCTTAAATATAGTTTCAAATAGCGCCAAAAACGCACAAGAAATGTAACGCTAAGAATAGCGAGGTCGAGAATAAGGATTGCTCCGCTAAGGAGGATATTGAAAATTAATGAACCTCAAAAATCGAGAAGTTAATGCACATCATTAGTTTGACGACACGAGAATTACAGAAAATTGAGCAGTGTTTGAATGAAAATAGGGATGAAAATAAATAAATAAGCAGCAAAATAAGAAACAATAAAGCACGGAATCAGGTAAGTAATATTGATTGTAAAAATAAGAATGATATTTGGTATGACGAATCCATCATAAAACATACCACTGATTAGCGTGTTATAATTTCAAGTGGAGAAAAAATAAGAAATATAACACATGAAATTCAAAAACAGAAAAGAAAAGGGAACGACATCGAAATTGTAGTTACGACTTAAGTAGCGACAAGTTCAGTATGAGAGTAGATATGGAAAGGTTATTGGAAGAAGCAAGAGTGCAAGGTGAGAAGTGAAAACGTCGATATGATGAAAATTAAGAAGAGCTATGATGGCAAACGATTCGATGAGTAGAAGGAATGGATGCGAGTTTTTGGATGTGTATAGCGAGTTTGAGAGAAGATTGGATTTGGATAAGAGGAACGGCCTACACTTGAATGCGTTTGGCATCAAGAGTCTTGAAAAACTAATAATTGGTATGACCTAACATTGAGTCGGGGAAACTAAATTATAATGGAAGGAATAACATGTATAAGAACGACAATGTTATGTAACTGTTAATTATAGGAATGATTTTGAAGAGAATACGATTCTGTGTTCGTCCTGATCGGACCCATCAAACGTGTGCAAAAGATGTCTACATATCAAGGCACTACAGAAGAACAGAGATCCGCAAATTGATCAACTGTGTCATCAGACTACAGACTATGTACGCATGCTAGGAGTATCAGAAACAAAGGGGGTACAATTTGTTGCCTTGGTCAATATGTTGGGACCGCAGATTGTAGGAATTAGTGAGACCTGGCTATCAGAATCAGACATAATAACTAGTATGTATCGAGTGTAAAGGGTGCAGTATTTTTAGGAAGGATAGGAGACGAGGGGAGTGCTGCTAATGATATCGAATGATTTGAATCAAGTTAGTGTTGAGACCTCTGACTGCAATACTAGAAACAGTTTTTTTTTCTCGTGGTCGTGAGTTTGAAGCCATCTGGTGTGAGGTTGTGGGGTGCTGTTACAGGACTAGGAGATCGGTTGCTAGTGATGAGGAAATGCCTCTTCATCACTAGCGGAGGAGGGGCTTTAATTATTCTAACATTGATTGGGTAGCTCTGAAATCGCATGAGAAGAATGAATTTTAATTTAATGAGTTGTTGCGGGACAACTTCCTCAAGCAGTTTGTGATAGGAGGAACTCGAGTGTTACATTTGATTATAGTGTCGGAGCGTGTTTCGGTTAAAGACGTAGCTATTCTGCCTCCGGATGGAGACAGTGATCATGCGGTACTCACTTGGGAAATGACCAAGTTTATGAATGTTCCATTACATGCTGAACTACAAAGCAGGAAATTATAACCAACTGAGAAGTATACTGAGTTCAGTGGAATGGGATCGGTGGCTGGGTGGAAAGGATATCGACAGTGCATGGGAAGCATTTAAACAATATTTAAATGATGCGATATGAGAATGTGTACCAAGAGTTCGAAACATAAATAGGGTAGGAGTCAAATAGATGTGTAATAATGGTATTAAGCAAGAGATTCGTAAGAAAAGGACGATGTGGAAGGAATACCGTGTGCATAAGGATGATGTCCGTTATGAAAATTATAAGCAACAGGCGAGAAGAGTCACAACTGTTATATGGAAAGCTAATACTGAATATGGGGGAAAAAAACTGGCTGTGCAAGCTAAAGACAAACCCATAGAATTCTACATTATGCTGCAAGTAAAAGGGAGAATGAATATGAAAGAATAACTCTACTGAATGCAGATGGTATATAAGGGTGACAGATGCACAAAAGGTTGTGCATCTGTCACCCTCATATCATCTTGGTGTGAGGTTGACAGATGCACAACTTGTCACACCAAGTTGGTGTGACAAGCTACCAACTTGGTGTATACGACGTTGAGCTCACTGCTACTTGTTCACTGGATAAAAAAATTCAGGTTTAGGAGGACGAGGTGTTAGAGCTGTTGCACAAACTGGATAAGAATTTTGCAATAGGAACTGATGGGACATCAGCATGGATGCTAAATGAGTGTTCAGCTGAATTCACTATTCCTTTTACCAGGCTGTTTAATATGAGTCTCGGAACAGGGATGATTGATCCCATTGCACAAGGGTGATGCAAAGACCGACGTATCCAACTATCAACAAATCAGTATCTCAGAAGTGGTAATGAGATTTTGGAAAAGTTGGTTAGGACTCACATTAAAAAATGGGTTGACAGAGAATCTCTTCTTTGCAAGGAACAGCATGAGTTAACTTAGGGAAGGTCATTTTTAGTAACTTTCTCCCATTCTATAATAATGGTACCACTGAGTTAGATAGGGGGGAACGGATACACCATCTTACTTTTGAATTTTACTAAGGTTTTTGACAGAATATAGTATGGAAAACGGTTCCATAAATTGGAGAATGTTGGATTGGATTATAAACTATTGGAATGGATAAGAAGATGGCTGACTGACTAGTGGCATATCACAAGGTTCAGCCCTTTGTTCACTGTTATTCAGTCTGTACAGTAAATGATATTAGGAAGGATTTGGCAGGCAACATACAGCTATTTGTTGAATATGGAATCAGGAATGCTGCTGATATGCAGAATGATTTGAATGGACCGGAATTGTGGCCATGGGAAAATGGACGTCTGTAAATGTAAATTCATGCAGCGTGATTATATGTCCAATGTCGTATTATATTGGAGGGATTAGGCTAGAAGAAACTGATCAAACTAGTGATAAATAAGTTGAAGTTCAGGGGACATATGGCAAACTTTGCAAATACAACTCGAAAGATAATTGCAATGCTATAACGAACGTTCACATGTAAAGATAAGGATATCATTTTTTCTCTTTACAAGGCCTTGATAAGACCTCACTTGGACTATTCTATGCAGGTCTGGTCTGCTGGTTTCCGTTGTAATTCTGATATACAGTGGATAGGGTACAAAGAAGAATGTTAAAAATGATATCAGGATTGTGGAATACTAATTATGAAGACAGATCCTATTTGCTACTGTCTGTAGACTACAGACAGTAGCAAATAGGAGAAAGAGGGGTGTATGATTGAGACTTACAAACTTCTGAAAGTCTCATTAATATCATTTCTTTTTTGGAATTTTTCATTTTTATTAAGGATGGAGAAATGACAAGAGGTGATCTTTGGTAGCTGAGAATGAATGCCGCCAAGAACGGAAGTGAGATCCAGATTTTTCTCGCATAGAGTGGTGCGTGATTGGAATGGATTGCCATTGGTTGTTGCATGTGCGCGCGCAAACAGTGTGAATGAATTCAAGAACAAGTATGATAGCTGGTGAGTCTAGTATGTGGTCTCCCTCGATGAGTTCCTGACTCCCTGGAGGTCTGTCTTAATAATAAACATTGTTCCTTGCAAAAATCAGCATGCATTTGGATTAGAAAGGCCCGAGTTCGATTCGCATCTACCTAGATGAGCTTCTATAAACTGGCTTTTCAAATTAATGCGACTTAACCAGTCATATGTAGATCTGGAGGGTCTGGTTAGCCCAATGGTTAGTCTGCGCATCCGACAAAAGACTGCAACTTTGAGTCTTACCTTGAACATAGATGTATGCTCTTTAGGTGAAAGATAAATTTTATCTTCTGGTGTGAGACCACCATCCCTAAAGTTTGAAAAAAAGTTCTATGATTAGTCTCTAGGACAAAACTGCGAAATGATAAATTAAAAAAAAATAAAATATGAAAATAGAAAAAAATCCTTAGCTTGCTCACGAAATTAGTATATGTTTATTACATTTTATGAATAGGAGCCACATAAAAATAAAAAAAGAGGTGGCAGATTGTTGTTTCAAGCTATTTCAGGTTCTAATAGGGATGGTGTTACACTTGGCTAAGAATATCCTCACAAACATCCATGTCATAATGAGATTCAGAACTACAAAGTGTTGGTTGAAATAGCCAACATAATATCTACTCGGCAAAAGTAGTACTTAACAGGATGTATATCAGGAAAAAAAACCTTTCGTAACTATACTATCTGAGCAGTAGATTTAATGCCTAATTATATAAATTACTGTAATTTATAGTAATTCTTACAAAACGTCTTACAAAACAAATTCAGCAAACTGCATTTGTTTTGTAAGAAGGGTCAACGTGTTTAAAAAAGGAATATGATGTAATACTTCGCATATTTGTTCTATTTAGAATGACCCGATACTGAACGGCTTCATAATTATTGACTTTGAGATTGTTTTTAGAATCAAAAGAAATGCAAATCAACCTTTTTTAACCACTTCCAGTTATTTCTGTTGTAGGACCCAACACTAAGAAATCGTAATTGGCAGGAATGCTGCAAAGCGCTATTAAAATAGGAAGCTGAGCTATGTAATGGGTGTCGTTGGGAACAGAGAACCCGTTTTTTCGGCTACCACAGAGATGGTGCATTCTCATACCTCCAAATTTTCACCCGAGAAGTTAGGCCGTCTTGATCGGAGCAGAACACCAGGTAGGCCTTGCAAATGCTGTAATTACAGGTGACGCATAACTTAAGTATATATTTAAAGACCTTTAATTAAATATAGAGAACAAAAAAGTGCATAATGAAGTAGAGGTTTCAAATAACGTGACTGTAGATCCATTTTCCTTCGTGCAGTGGCAATTATGAGTCTCAGTTATATTTGTTTGCAACATTCCCACTTCCAAATTAAATTAATATCTGCTCTCCTACGGCTACTGATCTTACGCGGCTACTTATTAACGACCTGTAATTATAGTGATCGCTGTTGTCCTCCATGCCACACATGGTTGGGAATTAAAATCTGAAAGGATACCTCAGAAAGTTGTTAAGACTGAGGGGAGACATTTAAAACTTTCTACGTCTATTTTCTGGTAGAGGTTCAATTTTCTATCAAATTATCACCTATAGATATCATTAACTGCACCTCTTGCAAAAATAATTCAAAGCTAGTTCCTATTTTACAAATCGTAACTTTTTTTACTAAATTTTAGATGGCAGATAAATTTGATGGCTTGCTGTGAGATCACCACCTTGCTTATTGGAGGCCTAAAGTGGCTTCAAGATTGTCTAATCCTGAAGTCCATCGACGTTAGTAAAATGCAAGATACGTTTCCAACCTCTTCACCGAACTGTGATATAAATTAACTTGCCTTGTGTTTAATTCAACAATAAAACTATAAACATAAAATAGTTGTATTGCTAATGATTATTAAATTCACTTGGAGATATTGTTATACTCGTTCATTGTTTAGTATGAGAAACACCAATCAAAGTATCAGCTGAAGATGACGTCACAAAACTGTGTGGAAAGCAGAAGACTTTCTTACGTCCATTGAACTGGTAATGGAAACAACTGGACACACACACGTGCTAGGATGTTCTTAAAGTACTCGTAACTGATTTTTAAGGAGTTAGAAAAGAGAAACATTTTTACGTCTCGCCTGCTCTCAAAGAAACGAAATGTAATTATTTCATGTGTATACTACTAAATGATTGAGCGTAATGGCTTAACAAGCTTCTATTTTAATCCCCATTGACAATTCTTCGAAGTAGAGTTCGTTGACCAGCGACTTCATTAGTAGCTTCTAAAAGCAGAAGAGTAATTTTTAGAAAAAAGTATATATATTATTACAAGAGGTAAAGCATTCTTGGATAGAATGCTTATTATTGTGCAAAGCATTTATTGTAGGGTAGTCGCTTTAAGAAAAATTAAGTTAACCAAATCGTCTAGAAGTCTGCTGAAGAAATCAAGCATAGATCAGGAATAAATGATCTGGGTCTCGTTTAAGTGCTTGCTTATTTTTTTCTCCCTTTTCTCTTGCAATGTTTAAGTACTGTTGAAGTATACTATTCAATATGACAACAACAATGGGAGAAAAAATCATCCCGATTTAAATTGATGTTTTAGATGCACATTTTTCAGTGTCTAACACAACACTGGCTCACGAACAAGCTTAGGATTAACAATTTAAATTAGGAAAAGAGGTGGAAGTCCCCCTATGTGATTTATAAGTGAAACGTGTCTGTAAAAATGTCTGATTGACCACCAGCATGTTTTTATAAAAGAACTCGAATAACGGCTGAACTGAACAAGTCGGCACTGATACATCAGGTGATGGAAAGGGACCGTAGCATGAGGGTTATTCAACAGGCTATTCGATTACACAAAACTGTGTGCAACAACCAAGGGCGTCCTTCTCGCTAAAAAGTTCCTTTACCCTCACGCTCCATTCTCGTCAGCAGGGAGTCCTAGAGCCGCGCGATTTCGTTATCATTCAAACCTAATTCAGACAAGGTTGTCTCTACTCAGCCGTCTCCCCTAGCTGTCATGTCCCCTCGACGGATGTCTCCAGTGACACAGACAACAAATGGTACTGTCATGGATTGTAAGATGAATTGCTAAAACTCTACTGTGGCCTTTTGTTGAAAAAAAAAATATAAATAAAAAGAAATAGCGGTAAAGGTTATCTCGGATACAGTTAAAGAAAAGGGTGACTTTTGCTCTTTCATTGGTAGGCAAGCCCGTGACAAGTAAAGTAGATAGAAAGGCACTGTGCATTCATTGGCTGTCACAGATAACGCAGGAAGACAACTTCGGGGTTGTAAAGTCTGAAGACAGGTAACAACAGAGCTAAGGGATGACCCTATATCTAATACAGACATCGATGACGGGACCGACAGTGACTTATGGTGGCGTACTCACAGTCTACGGGAGCCCAGTGCTCTGACACTTCATACGTCACTCGTGGGCTCTGTCATTGTTCCAGGGTGAAATGTCTACGCTCCGATATCGAAGTGCAGATAGAAATACACCTAGTAAAAGGCCGTTCCTTACCTGTAAACAGCTTCCAGGTGAGCATTATCTGTTAGATTGTATGGGTGTTGTCAAGTCAGCACTCAGTGCTCCTTCCGTACAAGTAGAAAAAGAAATGTAGCCTAGAAGTCACTCCCGTTCTTATCTCCAACTGAAGTTTTCAGTATTTCTGTTGGTCTATACATCTCTATGTCGAAACCAGATACAAACCCCTCAGTACTCTGTTTAATTTAGTGATTCACTATCGAATGCCGTTAATGCTACAAAACCTCACAATTCGAGATCGAGGACATCACGTTTAAAAATTGTGACGTCATCGCTCTTTGTAACAATGTTGCATATCATTGCAATAGTTAAACATAGTTCAACATAGTGTTCTCATCATTTTATAAGATGGCAAAAATGAATTTTATTCCATAGTTTATTGATCATCCGTTGCAAATTTTCGTAATGATAATTGAATGTGTAGTATTTCTAGAAAGTTATCAGCATAATCATAAATAATTATGGTCAAGGGGGCTGAATTAATGCCAACATACCTGCGCATTCCCACGATTTACCTGTTTCATAAAGAATTCATTATTATTACCATAAAATCAGTTAAATTCGTTTCTGATATGTGCTTTAGTTCGCGTCACTCACGACTGTCATTTTCCTCTTCGCTCTTTTTTTTTTTCCCGAATACATCATGTTTGCTCTGCTGTATTCTCGGGTTTCAGTAAATCCTTTTTGTAAATCTGGGGGTGGGCATAAGCAATAATCTTCTGTCAAACAAACTGCAAATATAAGAAGGGTGTTACTTTCATAGGGAGAAGGACAGACAGAGTAAATACCACCCACGTATCTAGTCCCGATCCGCAATAAACACCCACTAGTGTACATCGGTGGCTTTTATAGCGGTGGATAAAAAAAAAATGGAATAACACCTGCGTTTTGACTGGCGATATTATATAATTGGTACTTTCAGAGCACCGATTCCAGGAATGTGTTTGGGCTCTTGCTTTATGGTCGTGGGCTAATGAGTATTTATGCAAGAAGAGAAACTGCATTTTTTTATTGTCAATCTTTATAAATGCAGTATCTGAAAGTCCTTTAAAAAACCTTTAATGTTAATGGTCTTATTTTCTCCTCATTATTCTCATTGTATCATAAATTTATGCTACAATGAGAATTTCAACCCAATCACACAAAATGATTGAGGGACTGTACGGATCACATTCTTTGCAGATAGATCAACTGATTCGGTCAAATATAAAACAGAATTCTTTCTTACACTAAGGTCTGACCATTTCTCGTACGGCTAGACGATCTAAATGGTGGGCAGGTTGTAATGAGTAAAAATACTGCAGACATGCTACAGATCGCTTCGTTCAGCCAATGTGAACAGTTATTCCACTATCGCCTTAACTAAATCATCTAAAGCGTTTATTTCCTTACGCATCTTATGTAAAAAAAAAGTCAAGTACTGAAGAATCAGAGCATTGATAACACAGAAATGCGTCTTTCTTTTAATTGTTGAAATATTCAAGTATGGAATGAAAATCTGACTGTTTAAATCTTGAATATTAATATGGATCCTTCAGCACGTGAAATAAATTCATAAATCGGTCAGTTTACTTCATCCCTGGCATTGGGAAGATTTATGTCCTCCATATATCTGACTGGATGTTGATCTGTCTTATTAAATGAGCCTGGAATTAGGAGAGATTATAATCAAAATATGTTTTGATTATATTTCATCTACAAATAAATTTTATCCGGTAACAGCTGTCATTGAGGTGTGAAAATAATATGTATAATTACTTACATTAAAATATTATCAGCTTTCTTGGATTAATTTTAATCAGAACGCAAGTTTCTCAGAAGATGTATCCATCTTGAGATCAAGAGCCTCGTTTGATGCTGAAAAATATTTTAGACACACACACTCATTGCTAGGTAACCCATTATCAAAATGAACTAGAGCAATGGAAAAATATTAGTCATTTTTTTCAGTGCCGCAATGGGGGGTCATCAGTAATTCCAGAGTAGTTTTCCTTACAACCATGTCATTAAGAGCACTCGATACGAGAAGAATTTTAATGACAATAGCCCGCCGTTGGAGATTATTAATTTACAAGAAGACATGGTAGCAATTAAATGTTTTAGTATTCTTCATCATGAAAATGGCAACTTGAAATTATGTACTTCTCTAGATGGTTCTGCGTCTGATGAATCTTGTTTTCAATTTACACAACACAGTGATAAGGCTTGTATTCCAGTCATCCAATAAGGTTAAAATATTACGCATGCTCAGATAGCGGGAATTAACCAATGTCCCTGAGGTGACATCTGTCTAACAAAGAGCATACCCACAAGATTACGGAAGCTGGTTGTTCACATAATCTGCTTTCTTTAATTGTTTTTCCTTCTGAAATAGAAATTGGTAATTTGTAGTTCACTAATACAATTGGAAGTCCAAGGTTTTGTGATCCAAACACTTTTGACACGTCTGGTCTTCAATAATCGTGATGGTAGTGGGATATCCAATCCATTTCTTCGTAGGGTTGAGTCTCTTAATTAAGGGTTTTAGGCAATTAATTCAGCCAGCTTTCCACTCCGCCGCATCCGTCAGAGGGATGCCTTTTCTGGGGGATGAAAAAAACTCGAATTTTAGGAAGAAACCAACTGAGCAACGAGTCTCCAAGTGGTATATATATGGAGATTATTTTTTTGTGAGGATAGTTTTCAAAATTTGAAAGCTCTCAACATGATATAAAAAAGATTCGGGCGTTTTTCAACTGCTGCTGGAAGGGGAATGGGGGAGGGGAAAAAATTCGAATTTACACTTAGCCACTGACGAATCCACTATACACGTACAGAACGAAGTTAATTTCCACATAAAGTTTCTTTCACAATAAATAACTAATTTCTGAAGCAGCCACAAAAAAGGATATCATTATCAGTTTAGAGCTGTTGAGCCAGAAAAGAGGATTGCATTCCTTCAGGTAAGACTTGATCGCAGTTTTAGAACCCTCTGGACAGCAAACAAGATCATCGTTTATTGATTTTCCTTTCTTCTTGAATGCACACTTCAGAACAAACAACTTCCTTTACCTAGTGCATCAATAAAAGTACTTAAGAAAAATCTTAAAAGACTACGTTTGTCTTCAGTGTATTCTGCTTGTCAATTACGCTTTCTCAGCCTATTTTTCCACTAGTAACAGGAATTAAAAAGAGATAAAGAAAAAGCTTTTTTCTCCGCCTGACATGTGAATAATGCATAGAGAAAACTACATTCTCAATAATATTTCACCCCCATTGCACCAGAATAAGCCATCATTCTCCAATCTTTCTGTCACATTAGTGCAAAAAAAAAAAAAAAAAAAGTTCATCTTTCTCTGAATATACTAAACAAACTGAAGATATCGATCTCCTTATATGGGATTAGTGTCGGGAGAGGGCTTGCACAACAAAAATTTTACATACTCTCTGATAATTCAATACTCAAGACAAGTGAATAAAAATTAATTACCATTATATAACTACTTAATACTTATTTAAGTTATATAAAAAGTATTATCGTTACCAATCGACATAAATTATTTCTTCACAGCCAATTAAATTGTTAAGAAGGATAAGAATGAGTTAGGGTAAATAAATACTTATGTTGAATAAGATCTTATCACGTGTCTTTCCGATAAGATCTTGTGGTATTTATTTATGAGCAAGGATGTCAGACTCTGCTTAAACATTTTTAAAAAAATGCATGCGACAGATTTAAACTGCCTTATTGGAATTCAGAAGCCATTGCTGTGTTGGCTGGAAAAGGCAGACAAAGAATGGAATGTGAGAAAGGAAAGTTGCTAATGGCCTCTCAATCTTTGTAATTAAGACAGAACATTCGACAAGTTAATAACTTAAATATCTTAAAAAGTTGTAGGAAAACTGCTGAGCGAATATAAAATAAAGTAAATGCAAATATAACTAATATTCTTTAATTATTCAGTCTCAAGAGAATTAGAGGGTAGATTGTATTACAGTAACCCGATTAATTTCATTGTAATTGTAGATTGTAAAAAATTATAAATAAAATTACTAATTTAGAGCCTTGAAGCCGTTTACATGCTCGAAAACAAAAGCCGTTAAAGTCTTCTAAATACTGAATAAACATAAAAGACGATTACTAGCAAAACAATGTGGCAGCCATTTAGAACAAAGCTGACATTCGTATAATTAAGTAGTTTTAATAATTCAATCTTAATACACGTGATTTGAAATGCACAGCTGAATATATTGGCTGCATGACATGAACAGAGTCTCAGTACAGGATAATCGCTTGAATATTCACAACCTTGTCCCAATTTCTGAACCAACAGAAAACTCTTGATGTTCGACGTAGAAGAGAAACTTAAGTCTTTACTGATACCATCATCTGAAAAGAATTATTTTTAACCCACGCCCTACCTGAACATGTCTTTCTTTGTCCGCTAAACTAGAAATCTTATGTGTTTCCACTAGTTCCATTAACATGATAAGATCTTCCAAACTGTACAAAAAAACAGTTTTTTTTCTTCCTCTCATTTTATTAGAGTTGTGACTGGTACAGAGAACTTCACAACCTACAACTAGCCAATCAAGTACAGAAACAAAATGGCGATAAATCACTTTATAGTTTTTATTGATCAGGTTTGTTTACAATTACCTGGTTAATGACATCAATTTATATGACGGTAATTGGGATAGAGAAAATGTGAATATTTATGAATGAAAACATTATTAGCGACTAAGAAAAAAAAAAGATAGAAAGAAGGGTGGGGTTGAACGTCTTGGAACTTGTAGCACATGACTTTGTATACCTCCCGTGCGTACTTATTAAAAGTTAGCAGTGATAAATGGGAAATAAAAAGGACGTGCTACACAAAACTTGTGTTTGACGAATGCGATCACCATTATCTGATCTAAGAACTTAATCCACGTTTTTTTTTTTTTCAGTCGAAAAATATTATCGAACAGGAATTTTTATTTACTTTTGTTTCGAGTGAAACTTGACCTTGCATATATCATCGAATTCACCACACACCCAGAGATTTTTTTATTTAAGCAGGTTAAAGTGAAGGATATAAAGTACTTTAAGCTAGGTGAATATACATGTATTCTTATAATTTTAATATATTTACTAACAATACAGTTTCAATGAACTATGTACATTTATCTTTAAATGTCACTGATTAAATATTTTTAAAAAATACTGTATTTTTCTCGTATAACTCATTTGCTTTATCATAATATCTACTTAAACTACAAACACTAACTTTAGTGCAGACTAGTGGCATGTTTGACTGAAAAATCCCTTACTGGTGAACCTATTCTCCTGATCACGTTTGTAACCACTTTAAGGAGACTCTTAACGAATGGATGACTACGTATAAGAGCGTGGGTCGAAAACGACATTATTATTCGAGCTCTTCTCTTACAAACACATTAAAAAAAAAGCTCAATATCCGCATTAACCCTTCAGGTATCATCATGACGGTGCGTTAATTTTTAAGAAAAAAAGTTAAAAGAAAGATGATTTTTTTGTGGGCTTGTCAGAGGCAACTCATAATTCATTGTTTCATTTTCTGAGGGACATTTTAAATTTGGGTGTGGAATAAACCCTGTAAATCATTGGCTTTATGGCGTTCATGTAATCTGCACTGAAGCCAGTAGGAAGTAAATAATTCCGGCTTCAGTTAAAACGAGGCGTTTAGCTCCGGCTATTTACTCTAGATGACACGAGACCCCTATAATCCCCCGGTCACGTCTGGCTAACACGTTCACTGTTAACTTCCCCACAGCAGTAAACCGCTTATCTTTAAGGAATGTTTTTAATCTGTAAGACTTTTGTCCATACACTAACGTATTAAATTTTTTTTAACGGCTGCTAGCGGGACGAGGACACCATCTCTACGGGTAAAATGACAGAGAGATGGTGGAAATACATCATTATCCGACTCACCCTTGTCTAATTAGAACTATCTAGACATCTTTTTATATGCTGTTTGTGTGGTTCTAATTTATTAACATTTTAGCTAAGCGAATTGTATTATTTCGCTTAATTCGTAGGTATCTTATGTGTATCATATCTTATGCAAATTATGACTCATCCCTCAGGAAACTTATTTAAAAGTAATAACTTCTCTTTGTTTCCAAAATGTTTAGTGTAAAAAAAAATGAAGCGTTAATTTTAATCAAGCCATAACTAAGTATCATCTATTCAAATTTTCAGCTATGAAGTTGCTTATTTCTTTGGTTTTCATGGCAAAGACACGCGAATATTGAATCCAGAAATCCGATATTTTTAACGTTTGATTGTTTGCAGATCACAGCCATAACTTTACATTAATACTAATATTAAAAATTGTGCATGGAACTCCGAAATTCTTAAACATTGCATCTAATTACTGATTAGATGGGGAAAAAATATTTAAAACAAGAATACTTACCTGAAAAACGTCAAACACCCTAAATTTGAGATTATTAATACAATAAATTTTCTAATTACGTTAGAATGAAAATTAGGAACTAACCAGTTTTTGTGTGTCATTTTTATAAATTTTATGATTCTGGTAGTCACTCAAATAGACGCCCCCTTTAACGGCGTCTAAAATTATAAATAATTATCTTAATTTCCATAATGCTGCTATAATTTACATGGTGGATTAAAAAATTCTAATATTCATAACCTATGGATATCGTATCCAGTATTATGAAGAGGTCACGCTGAAAATAGTTAACTTTCAGATTTAATAATTAAACATACCTGCTAAAATCTTGTAAAAAGTCTTCGGATGTCATTAGCATATCAAAAAGGAAAGAATGAGATGAAAATATCACCAGTTCCAAAAGGTATAACTTTCACGAGTTCTTCGCATACACAACAAAGCCAAACAAGAATCAACAGTATACGTAAAATACACACTTCGTTGAGGAAGCTAAGTTCGCTATTCAGTGCAACTGGTTCTACGCAATAAACAGTTATGGAAATACGTGCACCAACGTTGTAAGGATCTGTGTGAAGGGGCGGAAGGAACATTGAAGACATAAAAGATACGAACTTAACAAGATATTTGAAGTTCTTGGAATTAAATCTTGGAAGTTGGCATATTACTTAAGTCAGATTATTGGATATAAGTATCAAAATGTAAAATAATTATGAAAATAAAAGACTTTTCTATGCAAATACTTGAATCGGATTTCATCTCAACTAAGACATCTTAAAAATTGTTTGCGCGTGTTTTAAAGCAACAAAATAAAAGACAGATTCATTATTTTGTCGTGCCATCGAGACTATGACGTTAAGCACCTATTTTAGGGGAGCAGATATGAGCAGTTCAAACAGTCAGGGAGAATGTGGGGTGGGAGGTACTTGGCGAAGGTAAAGCAAATACGCACATCCTTTCTAGTCGTCCCCTGCTTCGCTACTACAGACAAGAATCTACTGGGAGGTCCACTGCAGCTACGAAACGCAGTGAAGAAGAGTACTTTAAAGCACGTGTGTGAGGAGGTAACGCTGCAATGGATACAATGAGGGACTTGCCCGAGGTACTAAATCGAGTCTCCCTAGGTGATAAGGCATCTCGGAGCTAGCTGATTGCCGCTATAAAATGAATGAGTCCGTTTGTCTATCACCTCACCACAAAAAAAAAAAAAATCAATTACCATCTTTTTTATTTCTCAACATTTTAAATTGGTTTTAATTTTAAGGAATGATTGCAATTTCTTAATAAAAAATATTTATTTCATAGCAAGAAACATAAAATCTATTATTAATATTATTTGATGGAAACTATAACATTGCTTTTCCTAGCGTACCACTTGCACCTTTCATTTTCCCACTAAAGGTTCTTATAAATGCAACAACAATGAGTGCAACTTGAACACTCTAATTGACAATCTGGAATATCAATGCAGCCCATCTTACATAAACTTAAATATCAATCTTATTTACGAAGTTCATCGTAAAGTTAGAAATGCACTAAGACAGCCTAAGGATGATTCAGAAACCATCACCCCCACATCTCCAACAGAAATAATAAATATCATTTCCCATCTGAAGAATAAAAAGGCCCCCGGCCCTGACGGCATTACCAATAGAATAATAAAGCTACTCCCACGGAAAGCCATAATTCACCTAGTTAATATTACCAATTACATTTTAAGATTCCAGTACTTTCCCACAGATTGGAAAATCGCTGACATTATTCCTCTGAAAAAGCCTGGTAATAACCCAGAACTTCCCCAAAGCTCATCAGTCTTCTTTCCTGTCTTGGCAAAGTAACAGAAAAGGTCATCCTATCAAGACTACAATCAGCAGTGGACCAACAGAAAATAAGCCCAAATGAGCAATTTGGGTTTCGCAAAGCTCACAACACGGTGCAACAAATTCCCCGACTAACAGAACATATCACTCATGGTTTTAACTGGCACCTTCACACTGCTGCTGTGTTTTTGGATGTTCCCAAGGCCTTTGATAAGGTCTGGCATCAAGGCCTTATCTTCAAACTAATTGAAAACAATATCCCAATTAAACTAGTGAAACTCATATATTCATATATCAATGAAAGATACATGCAAGTAAAACTTAACGGGATTGTGTCATCAAGGCCCAAAATTCTGGCGGCAGTACCTCAGGGTTCTCTTATTTCCCCAATACTTTTCACAACTTACATGGCATATATTCCTCTCAATTCAAGAACAACTACTACGGCCCTTTATGCCGACGACACCGCTATTCTAGCTAGATCGCTCAGCTCTCGCCTAGAAATCACTAGACTCCAAGGAAGTATCAATGAACTAGCAAACTGGTTCACCAACTGGAGAATTCAAGTGAACCCCCTCAAAAGCTCAGCCATGTTGTTTTCAAGAAGAAAGGTCTGCAACAAAGAAGACATCCTGCTCTCTGGTCAAAAGATCCCATGGCATTCAGAGACCAAATATCTTGGGGTATTAATGGATAAGAAACTCCTTTTTAACAAGCACATCAATCTCATTGGCTCCAAATCTTCCAAAGTAATAGCACAGCTCTACCCATTGATCAAACGCAAGAGCAAACTGAACCTACATAATAAATTGCTTCTTTACCGGACGTCCAGTCATTACCTACGCCTCACCAGCATGGAGTCACACTTCAAGATCAAACATTTCGAAATTGCAGAGAATCCAAAACAAATGCCTTAGGATGATCCTGGATGCACCGTGGTTCATCATAAATTCGCCGAGAAACCGGCATTTCCTCCTTTCTTCGTAATCTTGCAGAAAAATTCTTCGTGAAGTCAAGTTCACATTCAAACCCACTAATCGTACAAGCTGTCAATTACAACGAGACTGATTACTACAAGCACAAAAGTCCGAAGGCTATTCTTCTCTAAACTGATCATAACTAACACAACTGCCCTCAGAGGGCGAGCTTAATTGCTCACAAACCTCCCATTCCCAAACACCTCTCATTACAGATAAAGGGGAATATGAAAAGCACTAGTGCTTCACCCATCCTGTCAGTAATGTTAATGGTTAATAATGGCAACTTGAACATCTCCTAGTTTTGAATGTCAAGGTAATATGTCATCGGCAATGACTGAGTGGCCTAGGGATCGTCCGAATTTTTAGAGACGGCTTTACCTTAACATATAGCAATGACTTGCCTTGATGGTGACACTTAAGATGAAGGACAAATTTTAAACTTAACTGTCATTCTTCAGGGCCATTTGAATCAACTTAAATTTTGTTATAAATGATCTTCATACACTGCTTTTTTCTGTGGACAAATTTTAGATGTAACCATGACAAAAAAGAATCCCCAAAAAGTTCTGCGTAGTGAATAACTTCCTTATTATATTGCTAATGATAAGAAAGGAAGTGTAATTGTGTACAATCATTAAAAATAAGTTATGTTTCTCATTAGCGTTCTTGCATAATGAATTTATTAATTATCAAAACTGAACTTATAACCCATTTACGTGCTGTAAAACTTCTGTTTATTTTCATTACTGATATTGATTTTGCATTGCTGCATGGCAAATCACTAAAAATGGCCTAATTGAAACGACGACTTTCAGTAGAGATCTCCATGCCAAATTTCATTAAAATTCGCCTGTCAGGATGGTCGAGCGGATACTGTCTGCAGTTCTGAAATCTGGTTTCGTTTCCTACCATGTGCATGGATGTTTGTGAATGTCTTTAGGTGAATTAATTAATTCACCTAAATCAAATTAATTGTCTCTTTTATTAATAAAATTGCTCTCTAAATATTAATATAATTATTTTTATTATAAATTTCCATTTGTAATGTGTAATGCATTATTCAGATATTACAAACGTCGCTTAAATAGGGTAATATTCTCTGAGAAGTATCTAAAAATCTCTAGATACCTCACCTCATCCTTCATACATTCAGAAATGTATACATGAACTAAGAATCGTATTTAATAAGCTGTGTTGTTATGAAATTATAGAAAGGATCCAAACCAAATTAAAAAGTTCAAGTGATAAAGTGCGATAGGGAAAAGGGAAAACTTTTCAGCTCCCAAAAATTTATCCTTAGGGAGGGGATATATATCCCGAGGGATATTTTGTGGGAGTTGTTTTTTTTCAGCTCTGATGTCTGATATTTTTTTAATCTCGATTGGAACTGAGATTTGAAACTCCATCCACGTAAAAGATCATGGGATGATGTTATTCGTTCATAGCATCAATTAATTCTCGAAAAAATTATGTTTACTTTTTTCCTTTGAGAGTATAGAAATTTGTAATTTTCCTAAAAGAACACGGTTCTAAACCAGCTAGAAGCGATAATGGGCATTCGAATCTAGGAAGATCTAGATTCGAATCCCGTGTAGAACACAAGAAACTTTTATAAAAGCTATTTATCCAAAGAAGAGTTAGCGAATCTCATCCGGAATATACGGATGAGATTCGCTATGAGATTAAGCCTCTTAGCCAGTCTCGGTTGTATTAACATATTTCTAAAAAAAAAAACCACGCTTTTTGATCCACGAACCTGCTTTGCAGGAGATGGAAATAGATCTGATAGGAAAAGTCCTTTTAAGATTCGCTAACATTCTTCATTGAAAGATAATTAAATATTTCGACAAGCCTCAGAGTTCTACAGATTCTCAAAGGATTTCAGATAAATGTACAAAAATATTAAATAATGCCTCCTTTATATTCTTAATTATTCTTATATATGCTTTGTGAACACAAGATTGGTGATTTATGGAAGAACAAAGATATTTCCAGTACCTTGTAATTGTTTTCGTACAAATTGCCTTGATACACCTTAAAGGCGTCAATTAGCAAATTGACGATGAGAGAGGACGAATGTGTGTGACATGGCCCATTAAAAGGTAACACTTCCCTCCTGGATGGTTAGAGAGCGCCAAGATCCCATAGTTTCAGCCTTGAAGCAACCCACGGTCTGCTCTATTGCAATCTACAACTGGCAGCCAAGCCTTTACACATAAAAAACTGGAAGTCATCAAGGTGTCCTTGCTGCAGTAGGAAGACTGCCTCTTCATGTGTAACTGTGGCGGTAGGAAGGTTCGCCGTCCATACTGCGATATTTTGCAGACAAGTGTCAGCCCTACACGGGGCGGACAACTTGCTTCCTCCCGTTGTCTGTAGCTAGAGGGAAGGGAGTTGTCGCAATTCTTCCGCTGGATATCTTGGTCCGTAGATCGCACTCTGCTTTCCTTTCCCCCCCCCCCTCCCTAACTCCCAACAACTGTCGCCGCTTCTGTAGAGGAACAGCCGGCGGTGGACTTTTCTAAGCTGACAGCCAAAGGTTGATATAAATAACACCTTCCAGCAATCAAACGAAAGTTTAGGTACAAGAAGGGAGTTGAGAGGAGTGTACTGGTAGTGATTTTCAAAAACATGAATTAAATACCCCCTATTATTACATTTGTTGATCTCTTTCAGTGAGTGCGTACATTTAATTAACTTCAAAATCGACTATTTGCCGTCTTTATAACGAGATATCAGTGGAAAACGTAGTGTCCAATTTATGTTTCTTTGTCACGCTATTTTCAGTTTGATAAGACCCAAAATTCTTGATCGGTTCGTGGTTTGAATATGAAGTATAATCTTACATAAAAAGTCTCGTTCCTCCCCCCCCCTCCCCATATTTAGTGTGCCCAGTAAGGGAAAGAGGTAGATACGAACTAAACAGGGGACAAAAGACTGATATATTTTAAAATGTGTTATTCTGAATGGGGTTAGCCAACAAATTTTATAACTAGCACAGATTTTGAAAGGAATTATGTTTCAGTATATTATTAAAATAAGTAAATTTATATAAAAAACATTTATGGAATAGATATTTAATACTTTACGTATTTCTCCGATTTTTACACATTTGTCACCTGAAATGTCAAACTCTTTTTCTCGTTCCTTCGTTTCCATCTTCGAAATGCCTACTGAACATCCCTACTAAATGAGGGACTGTGCATTTCCTGATTGATTGAACAATACTTCCGATTTTAACTAAATATAATATAATACTCTGAAATGTTAATAATCCCAATTTTTAATAATAACACATAACAGCAATGTTATTGTTATTGCAGATTATCCTGGAAGATCCGGCAATGCAGGAGTGTCATATTTCACTGAAACAAATAGATACATAATCAGATCTCTCAGAAACTGATATTGAAGATTTCAAATGCATACCCAGTTTCCAGGATGTGAAATATCTCAAGAACTTTCAAAATTTCTTTTATATTAATGTCTTTACCTTTGATTGCTTCATTACGATCGGTTTTAACAGCGGTTATTGTTTAATAAATAAACTATTGTTTATTTCAAGGGAACCTAGGTACTTCTGGTATTTGTTCGCTTATTTTATATAAATTTTCATCACATTATTCCGATGTTTTTTTTTTTTTTGTTTTTTTTTTGTTTTTTTTTAAGAAAGCGTTATGTCTCGCGAGATCTACGCTTCCATTCACAATGAACTCGTGTGAGTCTTTAAAACCAACCAGCTAAATCTGGACCTATTTTCATATGTTATGTATATTTAAGATGGATTTAATATCATTCAAGTTTCTAATACGCAAGATGGCATATCACACCAAGCGATGAAAATCAACTAGTCTGAACAACAACCAAAATACATTGACTATTCTAACAGGTAACGGCCAAAAACAGTCATAACTGTTTTGTCTAACAATTGTATCTTACTAAAGGATTTTTCTCTTGCGCAATATGTCTCTGAAGTTTACTTATCATGTTAACGTTGTTGTGAACATAATAAAAGAAAAGGATCCGAGTACAGCCTAGACCCATTTTTCATTTTGTCGAGGTTTCTCTCGGCATTCTCCTCCTTTTATTCTTCGTCCAGCATATTAAAAAATGTCAGTGCTCTGAATAAAAACGTGCAATGAATGTGGAATTCTTTACATGAACTTATCTACAGACGGTGAATGGAATGCTAAGTAGAGAATTTTGATATTCTATCTGTGTATCCATATATAACATCAAGGAGAAGAAGTCACTTTCTTGACTAGCGGGTGGGAAGATGGGGTTGAGTGTATCGCTGTCGTTATGGCGTAAATCTGAAAGCTTCGTTCAGTCTGTTACACCCGAAAATAACTGCTAATAAGTAATTAGTTAAAGTTTTTAAAGAGTGCGATCCGATCCGATCTGAATTTGTTAGGATCACGACTTTAAATATTATTTCTATGGAGTTAATTTTAGTGAATAGGCGAAGTAGTTGAGTTCAATTGGAAAAATAAATATCATTACGAAAAACTGCGGGTATGAAACGCACTTTTTATAATTTATAATCATTACCATACTTATTTCTCACAGGATGAATACTCTGTTTTAATAACTTAGCGAATTCAGAGCAATAACCAAAGCAAAGTTTTGGTTATAATACTATGTGTTATTAAATTTAAAAAAAAATGAGGGGGAATAAGAACAACTATTTTATTTAATAATATATATATATATATATATATAATTTTTTTTTTTTTTTTTTTTTTTTTTTTTAGGTTTTGACAGCATCTCTGTACGACACTGATGTTGGGATGCTGCGACAATAGATAGTTGTGCTATAAAAACCAGAGCTTCCGAAAAGATAATCGCTGTGATTACTGTATAAGACGCTAACTCGGATCCTACTACAGTGCTTATGTGAGAGTCGGAATTTCAAGTCATGTTTGAGTTCAAGATTACCAGCTAATTGACAGTACTAGTGTAATATAGATTTAAAAGCGTTCAAGGATTAAATCAGTTCTCGCAGATCTAAGTTAAATTTGATGTCTCGTTTGCAATGTCTTTTCTAAGATTTATGGCGATTTATTAAGCGAAAATATTCCGCCAAATAAAGCAAATATAAACGACAATAAATTTTCTAAAATCTCAAATATTTTATTACCATAGAAATAACAACTGTTTCGAAGTGGGCTAGATTGCTTCAGAAAATGTGAAATATTAATACAGTTGAATAGCGATTAACTTTGAGTGTCGTTGGGCTGCAATGCGATAATGACCAATTAGAACTGCTGCCGAAAAAAATAATGTTGTTGGGCTGGCTAACACAATACATTTATACTTCAATATTTTGTGTCATGTTTTATTCAATATATTTCAGGACAAATGCACGTTAGCGTCAGCAATATGCATATTGAGTTTTCAACAATATACAGACAATGGTGCTTAACACTTCCGGTAAGGGGGGGGTGGCATAAATCTTTCCTTTTAGCAAGATTTAATAAACTCGCAGAGAGAGATAATAATAATAATAATAATAATAAAGATCTGTTTTGTTTATGAAATCGCAAACTGATTGAAGATACTTTCCAATTTGGTAGTTAACATAACGATTTCGATGGCATGATTTTTCTAAAGTTTACAGTAAAGTGAAGGAAAATAAGTGTACTGATTAGTGATGATGTAGCACGCGCCAAGAATTTGTTACGTCGATTTACAAAAAAAAAAAAAAAAACCTTCTTGATCAGAATTCGGTTTCCTAAATTATGGATACAGTCTGTCATCCGATAACTTATCACCATGTCTTAAAAAGAAGAAAGGTAAAAAAGCAGGGGCGCTGCAAGAAAGAAAATGCAGTTTAAAAAAAATCTTCAGCTACTATTTGTTTTTTCTATTATTGCCAGCTTTAGATTATTGCTATTCGAAAACGAATTGGGGGTGGCGTTCTGACCCGAAGACGTACTTTAACAACCGTAGATATCTGAGACTGTCAGGAACAAAACGTTTTAACACTTTTTTTTTAACTTCTTGTGAAATATCTTAAAGTTTTATAACGCATTTCTTCTTATTCAATCTGTTACTCTTACATAAGTCTCTTTAAATCTTGTTGAATTATGGAAGACTGTCGATTGGTCATTTAATTTCAAAAGAAACCCCTGTAGGGAACCCTGCTGAGACTAAGAGGAATATAAATACAGCATTAATCTTACTTTCATTTCCCCCCCCCCCAAAAAAAATCCCTCCTGTATTTCACAACAAATTTTCTCCTCCCCCGCATGTCATCCTCGAATGGCGTTATGAAAAGTTGTGGTGTGTGTGTGTGTGTGTGTGTGTGTGTGTGCGTGCGTGGTTTCAGGAAAATAAAGCTCAGAAGAACAAGATATTATCTTATACAATTTATTGCCAGAATGTTCATCCTTACAAATGGCCATCCACAAGATGACTTCAAGTGTTCACATGAATGATAAAAATTTAATACATAGGATCTAACATAAACAAAAGTGCTTAATTTCTGGTTTTGGCAAAAGGAACTATGAGTTGGAGAAATCTTATTTGACACACAGATTGGATTGGCACAAAATTACTGACCCAAATGCGCTTCTTTTTAGGCTTATAAACCAGCAATAGGTCAAAAAAGCGCTGCTTAAAAGAAATATACAGTGTGTGTGTGTGTGTAAACGAATAACATCCTCGGATTTTGAAAAATGATTTCGGGTCATTTCTTAGCACCTAGTGGAAAAGAATAATCGTCTGATGCGTCTAAAATAACAAAAAAAAAAAAAAAAATCCATACAATTTAAACTCTAAAAGGCGACTCATTGAGTGTTACTGGCTGTAATTAAAATATCAGTTATAATGCAAAAAAAAAAAAAAAAAAAAAAAAAAAAAAAAAAAAAAAAAAAAACGCTGTATGTAATGTATGGTTTGGCTTGACGAAAATTCATTTATTGTCCAAATTTAGCCAAACAAAACACTGCCGAAAACAAACTACATCTTTTGGCTCACTTTTGACTGCCCGAGAAAAAAGTCAACTCCTAGTAGTGTTCACACGTGAAGGAGTTAAATCACACTAGACTTAAATTTTTGTTTCTACATTGGAAGAAAAAAAAAAATAACGAATTTAAATTTATAGAAAGTACATTTGGCATTTTCCTCAGACTAATCGTTTTCGACTCTGAGCTGTTTGCACAGTTTTAAAGAAGCCGTCATTGAGCACAGGAATATTTTTTCACCGGGCAGTTTTACACATGATCGGTATAGATTTATTGTTATTATTATGTAGTTCCTTGAACTCTACTCAGTTTATAAGAGTAAACTGAGTTTACTCTTCAGCAAAACATATTATCCCGAAACAGTCAAATTTCTCAGATTACCGCAATAAAGATTTCAACATATCGGTTTACTTAATGAACGCTGTGCTTTCGGTGTAAAGAATTACAAAAAATATTAAGCGACGAAATCCTTGAGTGCATTTTCTATTTTGAAGTATTAATTAATGGACGGAGGCTCTAAAAATATCTTCATAAATCTGCAATGATGGACGGAAACTATTCAACACTCAGTGTACATTTCTCAACCTTAAGAACGTCACAAACAGCCAATGTATAATCTCAGAAGCATGGCATGCTTTTTTTCTAAAAAATATATCGGAAACAACAGTGTAAAACAGTATATAGAACTTCATATTTTGCAACATATACAATCATTATCTGATGTGAATTATTTACATTGTTCTATTCATAAATCGGAAACAAACAAATAAAAAAAAATCTTAAAATTCTGTAAATAGTTTACTTCCATATTGGGAATATATTTCTCATTGAGCTTTTATACCACATATATTTGGTTAACGATTATTTGTGTATAATAAACATTCCACAATAACCGTATTCATTATACAGTACCCTTCTCAATATTAGAAATGCAGGCACAATTATACAGAATTTTTGTTTCAGTCTTAAAACCACATCATAATTTTCATAAAATCACCGTCATTTGTATGCTTTTTTTTTAAACAATTGACACCCACTATTACATGTTTTGTAAAAAAAAAAAAAAAAACCGGGATGGGATTAAAAAAAAAATCAAATTAATGTAAAACTGAATTGTTGCTCAGAACAGCTTAAATATGTACATCTGCGCACCTACGAAACAATAACAAGTTTCACATTCAGAATTCAAAAAACACTTATAAAAATAATTTCCTAATTTGATAACGTTCAACGTCCACGGCGTACTCAGACTTGATACGCCCTCTGGTGATATGATTCAGCAACAGTTTATTAACGTAATGTATTATTATAAAGTGTCTTTGGAGGGAACGTATAAAAAAAAGTTTATGGCCGAACAGTCAGATAGACTTATTTTTAAAGACTAAACTTCCTACATCGACTGCTTCCTATAAATCCTTGCAGCACCAGCGAATTGAAAAGTCTATACAATATTTATACAATAGTTCGACCGGGGTACAGACATTTCGCAGTAAAACTAAATTAAGTTTATTTCACTTGGTGAATGTCAAAACAGAATCACAAATGCTAAAAATGTTCTCAGTTGAGATGAGGTCACTTTTTTGGAACGAATCTTACACAGTTGGCTCGTCGCTTAACTGCATGCTCTCGCCATCCGATTCGAGGATTACTTCAAACCCTTCCTCCATCAAACCGCAAGAATCGTCGCCCAGCTCCAGGCTGGACTCCAGCGATTCCAAAGAATGAATTGAGTCCACTTCCGATCCTCGTTCTATGCCTTCTTCGTCACCCTCGTCCGCTTGTCGTAATATCTGTGTGAGCGCTGCAATGTAATTCACTGCCAGCCGTAGGGTGGTGATCTTGGTGAGTTTTGTGTTGTCGTTTCCCGTCTTGTCCGGAAAATTTGGCACCGCACGACGTAGCTGTTCAAATGCGTGGTTTATTTCCTGCATTCGACCCCTCTCTCGTGCGTTGGCGGTCTTCCGTCTGTATTTGCTGAGGGGAGGAGGTTTCTGCTTGGGTTTGGGTTCGCGTTTGCTGTATCGTCTCCTTTCGGTTTCGACTCGGTTTTGAATGGAACGGGGTCGCAGGTTGTATTCTAAAGACGCATTTTTTTTGCTTTCGCTTTCGGAATCGTTCCCAGTGTTCATTGCGTCACTGTTTCCCGCCATTACGGAACTCTCACCATCACTAGAGGTAGCGGGCTGAGAAGCTGCACAAGCGAAGACGGAATCCAACGACGAAGAATCGACCGGACTGTAAACCGCTTCTGTGATAGTGGGGAGGGAGTTGCAGTGATCCAGTCCTAAGAGGGCATTGAGCGTTGCACTGTCGATTTCCATGATGGGTCTGAAAAACAGGAAAAAAACTCCCGGTGTGTTTAAAACGGTGTCACTTGCACTGCTTCTTGAGATTCTTCGTTTATCATTACACAGCACTACGGCGCCGTTTTTTTTTTTTTTTTTAAGGTGCGTGTGTGACCTGCTAATCTTATAAAAACTACTCCTGCAACGTTTTAGAAGCAGATCAAAGCTCCCGATCACGATACGAATCAATCGAGGTGTTTTAACACCTCAAGTAGGGTGGCGCCTACAGCTCTAGGTTGACAGCAAATCTGGGTGAAGTCCCCTGCAGCTACGGTCTTGTTCCGTCCCGGGCTGTTGACCTGCCACCTCAGCACCCACAGCCTGGAAGAAAGAGAAAGAAAAACATTAATATCAGTCAAGTGGAAATGTACAGTGTAACAGCAGGAAGGTGATAGCATGCGTCTAGTGAAAAGGATGAGGTTAATGACTGCAAGGGGTGGTCATCACTCTTTCCTACCAACAATAAAACCCCATATATCCTACGGAGAAAGACTAAGTGTGGTGAGACCACATTCTTTGTAACTAAACGTGGCAAAAAAATGGCCCACTAACTGTACCTGGTGGGACTTAATTAGCTCGTGATAAAGCTCGTAACACATCACACAGGTTGCTGTCAGAAGTTATTTATTTCTCTGCACCAATGTACCAAGAAGAAAAAAAAGTATTAATACGGAAGTCCTAGGCTATGAGTGACACAAAATATACCTGAATGATCTGACAGGTCATGCCAGCAAATGGCCTGATCTTAATTCTTACATGCCTTTGTTCCGGTTCTTAACTAGGCTTGCTAAACACTTAAGACCTTAATTAAGGCATCTCCTTATTTACCGTGCATTCGTTTTGAAGCATACTTGCAAAATATATTAGATGCATGGAACTGATACACACAATTGTAGCACCTTACACAAGAGCGTGCGATAAACAAGGTAGATTTCCGAGTCTTGTCATTTTTTTTTTCTTTTCATTTGTCATTTATTGACTTTGCTATTTTTTAAGAAAAAAAAAGTTGGAAAAAATGGATAGACGTATATCGTTTCTTTTGCAAAAAAAAAATGCTTCTTAATGATGTTATTTCAGTTTTAAACTTTGACCCTAAAGAATTTTTACGAGTAATTGATTTCCTAATGCATCACTTACTTTCCTTTAACTTATGCGATTATTTTAAAATTCATTAGCTGTTGAGTTCATCGGTTTTTATCCAGAAATCACCCGATTTAACTGTTCTACGGTGGATCAGTCCACGCAAATATTCCTGAAGTAATTAAGATTAAAATGTGTGCGTTTTTAGTTCAACTATTTCCCTTTTAACAGCTCAGGATCTCTTCACGACAAAAAAGAGGCAACTGTTCGTGTCAAAATGCAGAGGATTAAAGTTTACTGAGTTAATCGGAGTATATAGTTTACTTTTCATGCATTAAGAACCTCTCATCTTAAATTTAAAAAGATTAATAATGATTTTGTGAATTTAAGTAATCCTCATGACATGCTGAGTGCAGATATTTCGATGAAAATTTGTAATGAAGTCTTCTTTTTGATATCTAAAAACGTTTTCTTGGTACAGAAACACCCGATCTAGTTCAAGGTTTCAAAAGATGATATTTTGATAGCTTGGGCCAAAATTACGCAAACCCGTTTTTTTTTATTATTTTTTTTAACGCAGGAGTGAAGAGAGCTTCAAATTTTAAATTAATTTTTGAGTAACAAACTCTTCGTAACTAAAATCCAGAAAGAAATATTACAGTAGAAAAAAAAATCGAGTTTTGAACCAACGCCAACATTAGCCACTCAACATTAATGAGACTACAAACCGCAGATTTTACTTTCGATGCAGGAAGAACCAACGCCATGAATCATTAGGCTGCTCTGACCTAATTTTGCCTCATTTCAGTTTCTGCATTTAATCCTTTCACTAATGATTAGATAGAAAGTTGAAAGGATGTATCAGTAAACATATATGCACACGTGAATAGAAAATGAGATCATCAGCCTTCTCAAGTACACGCAGATCGTGGTGTTGATACATAGTTCTACATTCAAGGAAGACCCTAGTTGTCCGGAAGCTCTTTACACTAGCCAGGCTAGTAAATTCTTTTATTAACATATTTCCAACAGTGTTTAATGGGTAAAATATGCGCCGGAGACAGATAATAACAGCACACCCTAATTAGGGTTACGATATACAATTTCGTCAAGTAGACGTATCTATAACTGCTGACAACGTAACTGTACGCCAGGAATGAAAAGCTGGGGTTGCTTTTTTATACACCAAAACTGATTTGAAATTATTTAATTAGTTGCATATTTGAATACATCTGACAAATGTGCACTTTATACAATTCATTATCCTTCGGAGCACTTAATTGAAGTAAAAGTTCAGGAAACAAATAAAAAAATGGAAGTTCGATTTCAGAAAATAGAGCTGACAACCATTAGGTATCTTTGCAGTCAAAACCAAGACGAGAGTGCAATGACCCCATTTATGTTAAAGAATTTAATGTTAACTACATAAAAATGTTTAAATATATATTTATTCCAACTCCACAAGAAACATAGAACTGTGATAAAATATATGACAGTAAATTATGCATGTAAATTTATTCAGATTAGTTTAATATTCGTTGTTTCGTTACAAACTTGAGATGCATTTCTATAAAAATTGTGTTCAGATATGTTAAATATATATATTATGAAAATATCATTTTAACCCTTGTTAGAACACTAACTCTATACAGGTACTTTGTTATTATACTCATAATAGGGTTCTAAACAATGAAATCCTAATAAAAGTAGATAAAAACAAAATGTAGTATCATTTTGAAACAAATAATCTGAACGGTAGCCTTTCAAAGAACATCATCGATGTCTTGGAAACATTTTAATTTTTTTTTTTTTTTAATTTCTACAAAATTCTGTACTTTCAAGCTAAAAAATATGATCACAAAAGTGACACGTTTTTCTATTAATTTATTCTGACAATTTTTCTATAGATAAAATCAACTTATCAATATTAGATTAAATAGATCTATAATATATTGGCTGTAAGGCATAATTTTTTTTATTCTTTTTGTATTTCAGAAAAGTTTTTCTTGCCTTCTCGTCTAGTCAATGACCCAAAGGCTACGAAAATAATTTGAAATGGACTAATGAACATTATGAGAGAAAAATTTATTTGTTATTCTAGAAAAGTGAAATAGAAATTTGAATAAGTTTGTTTATGACAGCATAAGAGTATGGATGTGAGGAATTGCAGTATTCCAACTCATAAAACTGTAATAAAGTGCAGAAAAAAGAATAAATGCAATTTTTAAGAACACGATAGAACTTATTTTGTAAATTATTATAAGCCATGTTTTCTTTTTTGTATTACTGTCGGATTAATAAATAAAGTTTGAAAAAAAAACTGGTATGACGTCTCATAATCTTGAAGATTATAACAGCCAGCAAGGCATTTATTTGTAACTTTATATTTTCTGCTGCAGTTGAATTTACTTATTAATAAGTTTAATCATGATGGGAAATTAACATCAGTATAAAAATAAATCAGTTTGCTTATTCACAAACAGTTACAATCACAGTTAATGCATAAGTTCGTTTACAATTTTAACAAAATAAATGCATTTATTATTTTTAGTGCAGGTAGAATCATATTTTATTATTTATGTCCCAGCACTATATCAACGTGATCTTCACCGAACAAACTATCTCAAAAACTTGAGCTGAGAGAGTATTTCGCAAGTGAATTGTGTGCAAAACATTCAATCAGTATATTATTGCAAAAATATAAATAAGTAGTCCTTGGTATTTCGCCAGTAACAAAAAAAGGTACATGAAACATAGCATACTTCACTCAATGAAGTTCAAAATAAAACAGTGTGTGCCTGAAAAATATTAATGTAAAAAAGAGAGTGGAATAAATACACAGCATCAAAAGATAATTCCTCTTAAATGTCAACATCATGTTACGAACAAAACCAGACAGAGTAAAAATGACTGTAAAATAAATATTATCTGTTACTCTGAAGTTGCATGCAACGAAAACCATAGCAAAGTTTTAACTCAAGGAACAGTCTAGTGGAATATGAATGAAAGATGCTCACGTGACCATTCATAGAATCCGTAAAACACGATACATATACTGAAGAATATGCAACCCACTTCCGAAACAGAACCTGGATCAAGATAATCCTGAAGATAGTGCTAAATCGAACAGAAAAAGGAAGAATCCGATTGTGTCTAGTGACTGTTTTCTCATAGTGAATAACGCTACGTAAAAATCAGGCCGCCAGCATGTTGCCTGGCCTGTGGGAGTGTATACACTGGCCAGGAAACATGCCCCAAAATATACCCTGGCAATACAATGTTCTCTTTGTGATAAATGGGACATCGGCATAAATTAAAAAAAAATACTGTTCTAAACATGAGTGATGCCCCTAATGGACTTTATATTCCTTGTCGACCCATTCATTCTGATCCTGTACTAGTTCTGATGTTCTTCCCTCACAATGCGACGTTACAGAATCTTCACTCGGTGAGGTTAGACTCCTGATCATGACTATAAATATTGCTAACCGTTTTTTCTAACCATTGGATTACTGACTTCCGTTTATTACACCGCCCCAAACAATTTACAGAATGATTAATGAACTGTTCTTTTGACTACCATGTTCTAGAACTGATCAAGATAATTAACTTACTGTTTTGGACAGAGTGTGTTCTAATCTCTCACTGACTGTCTTTTACATTTTATTGCACCCAGATGAAATGTTACTTGCTTTGGATCCTAATTACAATGTTCCGTGGGTTTTTAGAAAAGGTAGACTAAGTTATAACTAGATAGTACTCGATTAGATGTATTACTAGCACACCTTAAGAGATTACCGTTGAGTATCACATTAATGAGAAAAGGAAAAAATCCAGGCAAGAGATAATCTTCTTAAATGTTTTAAGAGCTAAATACAGTTAATTGATTTTAGGCAATTAATAATTTAGGCTGACAAGTCTAGCAGTAGTAATTCATATTACTACTGCTAGACTTGTCAGCATAATCAAATTCGAGTTTAAATAAGTATGCCAGAAAAGCAATGGAATTTTTATATTAAGCAAGAATTTGGGAGTTTACAACAAAACAAATTAACCTGAGAATATGCTGTTGCCAGAAGTAACACTGCCATAAACAGTTACCTTCAACTTAGTAATATACAAAATAGATCTCGAGGAGAGCCTTGATGGGCCCTAGGATTAGGGGAAATTTTGGATCAAATAACGTAGGATTACACGCAGCGTAAAGAACTGGAAATCCGATTGCAAAAACAGATAGGAAGTCCTCTCCATCTTAGAAGACAAGGGCTTACTGGAAAAGTAATACAAATTAATTCAAATGACTTATCTATCAAGAGAAATCTCTTCTATTGCTCTAGAATTATCAAAATAGAAAAGACATTTGCAAGATCACCTATGAATATGCAATGACTGATCTCCATATTTGATTCCACTCATTACAATCATCAGTTAAGTTTTCCAGCTAGTGCAGCATTTTACTGTGTGAATATCCTTTTTTCAGCGTAACTAACAGAAGCGGTCTCAACCTACATGAAAAAATACCAGCATAATAGGCGACATAAAGCAGGTATTAAGTCTAGAAAAAAATAAAAGAAATCTGTCGAAAAATTAAAAGATTAAATTGCTTCAAATAGGAGTACATTTTAAAATTTTAAATTAAAAAAAAATGCTAGAAGATTAATAATGTAACAGGTGTAGCCTGTTGTTCACTGGATTTGACAAAAGCTAAACCAACAGGCTACACGACATATTATATCCGGACACGAGACTGGCTTCAAAACTTGATTCACGCTTCATCATAGATGAAGCAAACTGCTTAAAAAGAAGAAATTAATTTGACATGTTCAGTTCTTTATCTCCGAGATCCGGTAAAAGTGGAATGGGAGAATATGACTTCGATAATACGTATAAAAACTTCAAATATGCTTTCAAAGCATATCGCCATTCCAATCCGAATGGATCAGAGTAACCGACGCCTATACAATATATCTAGAATGATTCTACTGGTCTACATAGTTCAAAAAATGTGAAAGGTTTAACTTATTTCAAACGTACTACTTAATAAATGATATTTTTATATGATGGAAGTGTCTAGTGTATTCCCGGATAGAAGAATATGCTATAGACTTCAAGAATAAACGGTAATTTTCAGTTATATCATAAAAAGCTTGTAAAGGGTCCAAACACATTTTATCGTAACGAAGGTAATTTCGCATTTTATATATAAAAAAAAGCAAAAACGTTCCAGTATTTGCGTGAGCCAAAAAAAGGTTGCGCTTTTGACATCAACATAGTAAACTTGTAAGACATACTAAGCTATTTAAATACAAAATTGGGGGGGAGGGGATAAAATTCATTCCATCTTTCCCTCAAGTTAGCAGTTGTCGATGGATGAGGTCTACTGGATACTCCTCTCAGATACCTCAGTAATTGAGGACTTTTCTCCCTTTTGTTAACAAACCCTAAGATCGAGTCCTTAGATGCGAAGAATATTTTATATTCGTCCTACCCACTAAAGAATATACGCCAATCGTATATTAGTACTATAGATGAACTAAGGATTTGATAATCCGAAAAGACTGCTCAAGATCAAACTTTTTCAATCCACTTGAGGGTTTCCACTTAGCACAATGATGCTGTTATACGTGGAGATAATTTCCACCGCTTAAAGACACATTTATGGCTGTAGTGGGATCAAACCCATGAGGGACTGGTTGGATAATGAGAGCATCACCCACTCGGCCAACATTTATACGATCTTTTAACGCGGGTGGCCATTTTCGTACCACTACTTCAGTTAAAAAGATCTAAAGATGATAGGTGTTTATTTTCGAACATGCAGATTCTTTACTGCTCAATAAACACACACAGTTAACGGACATGATATACTCGTACCGTAGTCCTATTTGCTTTTATAGGATTAAACGACTGTTGCACCAATGAAAAAAAAATAGTCTTGGGTTTCAATGTTACCTGAAGATGTCAGTTATCACTTAGCAGGGAGATAATAAGCTACTCCTATACTAGAAAAGAACTTTCGTTTTCATTGGTTACCTTATTAATATTTTATTGATATATGTCGCTTAGAGGATCCCCCCTTTAGAAGAGGGGTAAAGGCAGCCTCGGTTTCGGATAGCATCATTTTAATTTCCTTTGAACTAATAAAACTAAACTATAAAGACATCTCAACAAATTTCAAAGATAAAGAAATTGTACTACACGTATAGACGCACATTCATTTTTGTGTCGTCACAAAAATTAATTTACATTTCGAAATTATAGTAAAGCAGCTGATTCTCGATGACGCTAATCATTGTGCTCACAATAATCATGTTTTATTATAATATGTGCGAATCTTATTATAATGCGAGACATGCATTTACAAAATAGGTGTATATGCAAAGCTGATGTTTTTCGTTTGCAATTAATAACAATATTGAATGCTATAACATGATTAAAAAAAACTTTTATATTCTGATTTACTTGAAAACTCACGGAGGATTTTTTTTTATCCAAAAGGTCCAGTATTAAGTCTACTATCACAAGCCACCATTTAAAACATTTATCAGTAGGAAGTGGAATTAAAAATAGAATAAATTTCCAACCTACTAACCAATTTAAATTATTTGAATTTATAAATCTAAATACGAATTCGAATTAAACAGATATCCCCAATGCAGCCTTTCGCTAGCTACTACTACATACGCATAATTAAAATCAGTTGTTATTTATTCATAATACTCTTAAAATACTACATAAGTGCTCGTAGTTACTAATAAAAGTAAGATTCTTATACCTAATGTTAATAGAATAACCTTTCACACAGGCCATGAACTGATTTGGTCAACGATAAGGGAATTTTAAGCTTGATTTGAATTAATGAACTATTTTCGAATTTTAAAAAGAGAACAAATACTAGACGTCTAAGATTTGATAATGTCTGACATAGAGTAATTCGGATAACATTTGACATTTGTTTTTAATATAAAACCAACTTCAACATTTCGTAATTATAGTAACGCACTGATTTTCTATGACACTAATCATTGTGCTCATAATAATCATGTTTTATTATAATGTGCAGATCGTGAAATAAGTTCCACAAGATATCTCATACATAATTAATCATCTAAATATCTGAACTTGAATAATTCCTTGATTATGCTTTAAAAACGCAATATTTAGATCCACGAAACTAACATTCAAAGTATAAAGTTGATGTATATCATTGTACACATTAATAATCTCAAAGATGTGCATCTGTCATTTCACTCTTGAACTGTCGGAAGTGTTTTATTTGATGGATATATCGATAAAAATGTGTATAACCCAATTATTCACAGTCACATGCAGCCAACCGAAATAAATGATTGCAAGTTAAGATATAAAAAAATCTTATAGTTTTACCAAACATCTTTTGCTGGTTATTTTTGATTACTAAGCATGATCAACAACCCAAAGGGCCGGTTGAAAAAAAAAAAAAAAATAGCTTATACTTTGCTAACCTCATCTGATAATATTAGTAGCAAATAAGCATGTTAGCATTTGTCTCAAATCAGGCAGGCTACTCTTAATCAGCTGGGTTTACTAATTAAAGGCTTCTGCTTACCTGCACATTATGACCAAGAAAAATAGCTAAGCTAAAGAAATGCATAGAACATTATACACCTAGCGGCTCACTTTCCCACAGTCACCTGTTGGTTTCAACTTCGGAATATCTGTTAAAATATTTTACATACAAAGGTCAGCAGGTCATAGGGATATGTCTGAATACTTACGCCAAGGAGTGAACCTTATATTCAACCTCAATTTGCACTGCAAAAACGCAGATATGCAAGGCGTGCCAGAATCAACTATTACCTAAAAGCACCACTTGTTACTACCTGCTGTGTGATTCTTTCGCTGGTATTCCATTTGGGCGTTGAGGAAGTGAGTCATGTTGCACTCATGTTTCACATACTGTAAAAGGTTTTAATTCAAGTGGTGAGACAAAAAAAATGCACTAAGTTACGTTGCAATCCATCCGTCCAATGAGCATCTTCATGGAGCATTATTGTAATTATCGCACAATAGAAAATGTCCAATGAAGGAAGTTCTGTAACCATTCTTCCGCCTGTATAACTAGTCATCAGCTTTTCACATAAGGAGTCTAGCTTAAGAAACAAAAGTTTCTAGCTGAAGACGCAAATCCATGTTAAATATGCGTATAATTTATAAACATTTAAATATCTAACACCCAACAGTACTGTGTGTAGTCCACAGGAAGCTGCCTTCACAATAAACACAGAAATATAACAACTATTAATTCTAGTTAACTACAGATCCCTTATTATTACGTACATTAATTTGATTATTCTGAATACCGTTTGTTTCTTAAATTAGGGTGCTCAGTATTCTAAAACATATTGCAGAAGGAGAGGGTACCAATATTTAAATTCACTCACTATCAATAGCAACCTGATCAAATTAAATATCAGGTTGCTATTGATAGTGAGCTGTTACTACTTACATGAAATTCTGTGCACAGGCCCCATCAGGTCAACAGCCGATGAGTTGTTGCCATGAACTGCTACATTAGAGCATCCGATATCGCTGTTTTGCATGGCAGTTACTCATAGTGATACCGCTCAGAAGGATTTTAATTAAAAATGGAATTAAAAAATCCCTATGAATGGTGTCATTGGGAGCATCTCCATGCAAAACATAGAAACTTCTGATGCTCTTAATGGAATAGCTCATGGCAACAACTCAAACCGCTAATGTTTTGCAAGATGACAGTTCATTATTGCAGTATTCCCCATACTGACCTACATAAACAAAAGGATTTAAAGTGTTGCTACATACAGAAAGAAACTTCAACGATAATTTTTCGCGTAACAATGGGTTTCTGATAAATTTTGGATAATAACAAAATGAAACAATGTGAATCAGTCAGCATGATCAAAGCTATTCATTGAAATGTGTACGGTTATCCGAAAGGAACTTTTCCATTTAAAATACGTATTAACAGAAAGGGAAAACATTTTATGATCGAATTTCAAGGCTGATTTCAGTCAAGACTTAAAGTTTCGGTGATATAAAACAAAATTCACTTATTTTAGGGCTGCTTGCCTTCTGGCACACTAAAGCTCATGTGACCATCATCCATCTGACCAAAGAAATCTCGACTATTAGACCATTTCACGGTCTTTTCCGTGAAAAAAAAACGCGAGGCTGGTCTCAGCATTCACCAATTCTTCCGACCCATTGTAATAAGGTAAGACAGTGGGACTGCCTCCCGCCACGCTTCCAGGTGGCCCCATAAATCTCTCTCCTCCACACCCACAGAGAACCTTTACTTGCCTAATTCATTACGTTCGCGTAAGCAATCACTGCCTTCAGTATATTGTTTCTGTGGGCGGTTATCCCTACCTAAGCCAATAACATATTGGTCCCCGAGTCTTTGATTTATCGGAATCCGCGCACAAGCAACTAGGGGACCGTAATACGAGAAAGTGACTATTTTCTATTCTACATAAACAAAAGGATTTAAAGTGTTGCCCATCGTCTTTTCATGGACTTCATTTAACTTTCTTGTCAATAACTTACTTCTTTACCATTCACTACAAGTGTAATATTTCTTGGGCGGAACCCGGGTGCGGCCTTTTTTTTCCCCCTGAGAACACCGTCGGCGTTTTCAAGACGACATACAATACACGTGCATAAATTTAATACGTGTGTGGTCAATTGGATTCAAACACTTTTCGCACAGACATTTACACACCTCCTTCAAATGGGGTTTCGGTTTGGACACCGCGCTCTGACAGGCAAGTGTGATGATAATTAAGATCGTGACACTTAACCTCCCCTTTGTTTCCATTCCCCATACTGACCTGCAGCTTTAACTCTAAAATAATGGACCTGCGTTGCAACTCCTTGGAGCTACTGGATTTCTGACAGCCAATCACTTAAGTAGACTGTCTTGCTACCGTTAAACTGCGAAGATATCAACAAGCTAGTCTTCTGCAAGCGGCCATGAAGTTTAATGCAAATAATATGCAACCATAAAACCATTAGAAGCCGAGAAAAATTTAATTCCTTTTCCCCTTGTAGATGGCAGTCCATTCTTACAGAACACACAAAACAGTATTCTGTTCTAATACTCAGATTCGCAAATACCATTTGCGGTAGACAGCTAGAGAAGAAATTCTATAATATTCACAAATACTGCTCTTCCCCTCCTTTTGATACACAAACGAATGAAGAATGTTATACCACGTCTGGTGCTTAATTAGAATTAAAATTTCTTGATTGACTTTTCTCACAATCTTAAATACAGCATGATTTAATTCCGAGTCATTTTGGTTCATAATCTTCAAACAGTACCAATTACTCTCAAATCGGCTTCGGATTATAATAAATTAAATTACGTGTTTGTAATATCCTGTAAATTGATAAATATCATATGGATATTTTTTCAAATTCCAATTTTACTCAATATTCAACTACAATGATCGTTCTCACAGTGAATTAATAAACAATTTATTTAGCGCAACAATATTTTGAACAACAATCGTTTTCGATAGCTATTGTTACAAAACTTTCAGAGTGCTATCGTTTAAGTTTTTTAAGCGAAATATTTGTTTACAATAAAATCAGTATTATATTGTTTAAAGAAATATGATTGTTACAAATTCTTTCTAAAATAACTCAGTTATTACTTTCAATTCTTAATTGGTTTTCATGTAGCCTGTTCTTTCATTTGTTTGACCATAATGCGTCTTTAAATGAAATTCAATTATTTTTATTACTAGCCGAGCACGAAAATAATTATATTAAAGATATTTAATTATTTAATCAATGAATAATTGAATTAAAATAAATTCAAAACTAAGAATCATTCCATAGACGGCGTTTCCGTGTTCATCCGCTACCTACCGATGCATCTGAGCACTGTAGTTGTCGTTCCCTTTACTCGGCATAATGAAAAAATGAATGGGTATTTAATTCGGCCATTTAATAACTGGAATTATAAGTCTACAGATAACGTCCTTTATTAATAGCATTCATTTTGTTTGTGCTATTTTATTTCTTTGCAATTCGACCTGATAACCTTCTACTCGATCATCAAGAAACTTCTTGTGGTATTGCTCAGAGCAACTACATTTCGTTTTTCATTGTTGAGTTATTACTCAGAGCAACTACATTTCGTTTTTCATTTGTTGTTGTTGTTTACTACAAGAGTAAACAACAAAAAGTGTTCGGTTTACTACAAGAAAGTTCGGTTTACTACAAGAGTAAACCGAACTTTCTAGTTTTTTTTCCAGTCTCACATTGAGTTCTAAAAAAACAGAAAATAATTGCGCTTATTGCATTCAGAACTTATTTCAGTAACGTCGGCGTTGAGTATTGATGTGATTTTAGTTCCAATAATGTTCTCGTCATTTGTTAGAAATTATTGTTGTCGCCATTGTTAGAATAGCATCCAGTGTCTGTACTAGTTCAACAACTGTTCGTTCCACAGGTGGATTATACGACACCTGGAATATTCTTCCATACATTTCAAGTGTGGTGACAGTTGGCTCCGTGTTGGTTACCAGACTCGTTTTGTCATTTATGCTTTTGTTATCCCATAGACACGATTTATTACGAAGCATGCATGAACTCTTCATGTATATTCTAATCCCTTGAGGGTTGGTGTCCCATTGCGTGCATCCATTTTTTTCTCTTTGAAATGATGATTAATTTTCTCATTTGAAGCTGTGAAATGTGGAACGCTGTTGTCTGCTGATTTTTTTTTTTCGTTTTTATTTTCTACAATGCGTGCTATCACCAAAGTTCTATTTTCATTGATGACCGGTTGTAGCTTTTCTTTTGCTCTGTTTTGATGGCATCAAGTGTCTTTACCACTGAGTAATGATCTTTCTCACAGCTTGAGAATCTTTTATAGTTACGCTGTTAGCCTAAGTCGCTCAGCCACAGGCTATGTCATCATAGCCTGTCCATCAACTACATGTTCTTTTTCGTTGTTGTTAACAAATGATTTTATAAAACTAGACACAGCATATTTGATATCCGTTTGAATTTTGTCATTTTAATCTCTGAGTGTGTGTCTTGATAGTTATTCAAGTGACTTACAAGTGACAAAGTAAAATCTGTCAACCAGAAACTTCCAATGACGGAGCGTAGGTCGCAGTACCCCCTCCCCCATAAGTAAAGGTGGACTAGCCACTAATCACCACAACATTTCTTATATAAATTTGTTTTCTAGGATATTCTGAATTTTGCATTTTTGCTGTGGTTCAAATCATGTCTTTTACTTCTAATGCAAAAATGTTCCCTAAACGCTGAATGTCGCTTCCTGTAGATCTGACAAAAAAAAAAAAAAAAGTAGAAAAAGGATTAGTCAACTGAAACGTCCTCACCATAGTATCTCAATTGATATATCGGAGCAACTTTGTTGTCATTCAACAATTAATCCATTGTTGGAACAATGAAAACCAACTGTGACCATTGTTGTCTCCCAGAACAATTGCTTAATAATGCGTGTATAGCTGTTGTACATCTCCGTGCACCTTCGTTAATAGAAGCAAGACAATAACACACTTGGTAATTCTTGATCTGTGAAATGCCTAAGGTAATAATTTAGCCGCTAGAAATATGATTAACTTAAAGCTAGTTCATATCCCATATAAGTGAAAATATCAACAATAAACATATTCGCTTTTATTAATTTGTTCATGTTTTCCAAAATGTTTTCATATAAATTTGTAGCACAACAATTCAAAAAGACGTTTGTTCCTAAGGCATCAAAGAAGGCTGCTCCACTTTTTTTTTTATCTTATAAGTCAACTGCGGCTGAGTGGCGCCATCTCTTGATAAAGTGATAATCTCACTGGGTATGTCTGAAAAATTCATTACCGAGACGCTTTTTTTTTTCAATTATAAAGTGGGATCACAAGGAAGTTAAAATATAAGATTGGGGTTGTTTTATCGTTTGAAAAATTCGTTTCCTTATAATCAAATGAAATTGTGGATTCTATGTTAAGTCAAAATGAATGAATAATATTTTATGAAAACGATTTCGTAGTATTTTAATTTTGTATAATAAATGCCTAATATGCGGTATTTATATGGATTTGAATAACCAATCATCTTCAATTCGAAAATTCTTGATTATTGCCTTCCTCTGACCAGTACTCGTGATACTCTAATAAGTTCACGTGATCAATCAAAGAAAATATATATTTTCCCAGAAACCTAAAATTCACAATCATATTGACAATATTATAATAGGGTGGATGATGTTCAAGGCGAACAATGGAATGTTTTTAAGTGTTTTGGGAGGTCCATGGATTAGGAGATATCTGGGCCAAGGAAAACCACAAGAATTTTTTTTTTTTTTGAATTTTCCTTATTTGGAAAAGACGTAACAATAAAAACTCCAAATCTCATAATTATTATTCTAAAGGAATCCAAGTTACTCCTCACTTAAGGCATTTTTGGAGTCGGGACTTGTGCGTACCGCTCACGTAAAGAATGCATGGTGAATCTAAGTATATGACGAACTTCTTAAATATTGATCACAGGAATTAAAATGTTATCTAACAAGGCAGAGCTAAGTAGCAAATAAGTTCAGCAAATCATAAAACTTCTTAAATGCTGTAGACTTCCTATTCGAAGTCAAAGTAATTAATACTTCTCGGTTTTCAATAAAGTTAAACTCAAACCTTGTTACGACGACATGCACCTCTCAGGCTTAAGACTATTTTTAGACTTCTTTCAAGAGGAGAATGAAATGCAATCAACTCAATGAATTGTACAATATTACTGGTCGCAACAACTTACTCAATAATCAGAATCGCCTTTTACATTAAAGTATAAAATTATTATTACACGTATAATATCTTGCGAGATGTTCTGTGACTTAAAAACTGTCACAATTAGCAGTCTTTACATTCAATAATGATACTTGGAAATCCATTGCAATAACTAGAGAATAAATTCTCCATTGATCGTAATAATTACCATAAAATACTAACTTTTATTAGGTAAAAAAGTAATGTAGTTGCAAATAACTGAAATAAGTCTGATCTTACAAATTGTTGTTGGTAGATATTGAGGCTATAAGAGAAAGAAAAACTGTTGAATCGGCTACACGTCATAGTTTATTTGTTTCCAACAATTCAAACTTGAAGTTTATTATTCTCAGAAGAGGAAAATATCTGTGATCATATTGCTTAATTCCGGCATACTGTTAATAAGAGAATGAAATATCGTACACAAAAATTCTTTACTTAAATGGCATTCATCGATAGTTTCAGGGAGTCAAGAAAGGTGTGCAGAAGAGAAAAAAAAATCAAATCAATACATCAAAATTGCTTTCCAAAAAAAAAAAATTCCAATTTATCAAACCGACATCTGCCATTTCACTTACCGCCAAAGTACTTAATAATAGTCCGGATAATCCTGTCGTGCACCAAGTCTGCAGGAAAAGGTCAAAACCTTTTATTTTGCGGAAGCACTGCCAAGCGATGTTGTTCGGGAACAGGTTGCAGCAGCGAGGTCCATAACCAAAAATTACCGTTCCCACAGGGGTCACAGATCGTAATCCTTCTATCACCAGGAATAAAAAAAAAAAAAAAAAAAAAAAAAAAATGCTTTCGCTCTTCAAAACCGAACTGTCTTCACCCAGCACCCCACATGCCGCTTCGAACAGGTGCGACGGGCTGCTGCGAACGGTGTCTGTGTATGTGTACACACGTGTTCTCGTACGAAGAAAAAGAAATAATAATAAAAAATATATATAAGCGCAGATACTACACCCGTGGCTTAACAGGAACACCGAAGCAAAACTTGTCGCGCGCTCGGCCGCTACTCCTGAATCTGGCTACCTGCACCTCATCAATTCCGAATTTAAAGAGGTTCCTCCCGGAGTTAGGCCAACCGGCACCATCGTTGCCGACGACGTCACCAGATGGGTGGACCTAAATCTGCCTCCCGACCCGGTCGGAGGAATAGTGGGAAAACGGTGTTCTCTGGGTGCACGGCTGGCCGCCTTTTCTCCGGCTCTCTCTCTCTCTCTCTCTCTCTCTCTTTCTTTCGTTCTCTCTTTCTCCGCCGATAGCAACCCCGTGTCCTCCAGGTTACCTGTCGCCGCTGCCTCGCCTAGCGACCTAGGGGCAGCAGACAACACTCCATTACTCGCTCTTCAACACCACCCAGTCACTGGAAACAGTCCAAGCGCTGCGCGAAGGGGGGAAACGTGAGCTGACCACACTGACAGGAGGGAGGGGGGATCGGGAACCAGTTGAGCGCATCGCGAGAGATTTTTGCTCTGCTGCGGCGCTAGAATTAAGCGACGAAGACAACCGCGCGATTTAATTAAGCACTGTTTGTTTTGATTACGTAATGAATTGATCTCAGCCCTTTGTTGCAGCCGAAAAACACAAGAGTCATAAAAGTATAACTTCATTGAGATTGAGAGTAATTTCGCTTTAAGGTACGAGCGCCATCTGGAGACCTTTTCGGGAGTTAAAATTCTTTCTATGTGTCGAGAATACATAAACGTAGAAATGAAGTCATTCCTAACCAAAGCATGTCTGCACCGAATAATAACGTTCGGATTCAGAGCAAAAGAAATAGACACAATGGCACCTTTAATAAAGGCTTTCGGAACTCTTAAAAGTAAGACGTTTAATATAACGTCCTTTCTTTCAATGTAATATTTCGTTGGACAGATATTTATGGAGGGAAGTCGGAGGTTAATCAGAGGATAATTCCTATAGTTGACAATAGATGTCACCACTCTGCATTCTCAAACAATATTAATAAAATTAATCTGGGTAAATTATTTTTGAACAGACCGCTGTGTATACGTCACGCGTGCATTCACTAAGAACATTGATGAAATTTATCCGAACAAATTATTTTTGGGTAAAGATTAAACTTTCAGCCAACAGTTATAGTGCTGAACTCTGCACTATATTAGAATATAATTCAATTAATAAGAAAATAGATGAATTCTTTTAATTCTTCTCATTCTAGAGGGAACCTTTTTTGATAGCTGAGGAATCCCGAGTCCCCATTTACTGAATCCCATTACTCAGCTATGGGATTCATTACTCAGAATCAGCGGATCGAATTCTTTTGCTAAAAAGTAAAATTTAAAGGTTGCTATAGTAACGGAATCTTCTGTAGTAAGAAGATAATTGACATTGCAATATTTCAGAATATTAGAGTTGTACCCACGTGTAGCTTAGTGACGTCGCAGCCTCCACTTTAATAACAGAGCTGTTTGTCTTCCACCTGTGCCTAAGCGAAAAATTTCGAGCATCTTTTTTTAATTTTCACAGCTCCACCTACATCACTTACGTAGCATCAATTAAATGCTTACCCCCCCCCCCCTCCTTCTTCCCATTGAGCTCTTTTAACGGAGTAGGCGGTTGTCATGTAAAATGTACAAGTGAATAGCACCCTAGTATGTGGGTAGTAAACGCTTCCACAAAGTACCGCTACGTCACTACTATCGACACCCAGTCCAAGTGGGTCACAATCAAAACATTAAGAAATATCAGTCTTGGTGAAATCGGATTTATGGGACTTTTGCAACAAGAGTTTTGCGTAGGAGCAAAAAATTTGTGCATAAGCAACGGTGCTGTCTAAGGAAGATTCCGTATATGGCTTTCTGCAGAATTCAAAATCGTTCTTTTTAATGAACCTGTTCTCTGGAGTGTCATATCTGAGCACTGGCAAATGATATAAATTGCAGAATTTGTGATGCTCCTATTTTTTTTTTATTTATTTATTTAATATTGTTACTAACGGCGATGGAATATCTTCAGATAGCTTCGAATCAACTACGTTAGTTCAATAAATATCTCTATTAATCCTTTAACTAATTTTATACGTAATATTTAGTTGCATTAACATGTGAGTTAGGCTTATACTGGCCCCATGGTTCACAGAACACAATTCTATTAAGTGCGTGACGTCATTATGAATATTTCTATGACGCAACAATCAGTATGTCAGTTAAACTTGAAGAGACCAGATTTTCTGCTCATGTTATCTTAGTGATTGTGTAAACAGTACTTGATCACTGAAGATGACATGGGCATAAAAAGAATATTATACTAGACCAGAAATATTTTAGACATCCATATTTTACCGTGTAAGTATGTTTTCAGAAATGCATGAGTAAAGTAAACCAAGAATGTAATTTCGTGTCCAATGCATTAATACTTCACAATCCCCAGTTTAAACTTGTTAGATGAAAGGAATGATGTGATTATA